>NW_024104964.1:0-315888 GCF_003945595.2 Pipra filicauda | reverse complement strand
TTTTATTTCATTTTCATTTTATTTCCTTTTTAGGTTTTTTGCCTTTTTTTTTTTAATTTTATTTTGTTTTTTATATTTCCTTTTTTATTTCGTTTATTTTTTATTCTCTTTATTTTTCATTTTCTCTCCCAGTGCTCCCCAGTAACACCCAGTGCTCCTCAACAACCCCCAGTAACACCCACTGCTCCCCAAAAATTGACCCAAAACCGACCCAAATCACTCCAAAAGCTGACCCAAAACTGACCCCAAAAACTGACCCCAATCATCCCAAAAGCTGACCCAAAACTGACCCCAATCATCCCAAAAGCTGACCCAAAACTGACCCAAATCACCCCAAACAATGACCCCAAACTGACCCCAAAAACTGACCCAAATCATCCCCAAAACTGACCCAAAACTCTGCATTTATTTGGCACCATTTCCTCTCAGAAACAACATCTCCGATTTAGTTGATTGCTAAAGCCATCATTTTAAAATCATCCCAGGAATCAAAAGGGACTGGAAAACACACAGAAATCATTCCTGCACCCACCAAATCATTAGGAATTGGAACCCAATTCCCTCATCTATCTCCTTGTTTTTCTTGGCTGGAAAACCTGATGATCCCCGCTGGCTATTTTTAGGCTGCTTTTCTTCCACAGCTCCTTTCCTCCCGGCTGAAACCTCCTGGCACATTCAGGGCTTATCAGGGTATATATGCTGCTTCCTGAACAGGAGCACACAAAACGCATTGAAGCCAAAGAGAAAATGACAAACCAGAAAAAAAAAAAAAAAGCCAAAAGAAATGCTCTGCCTGCTTTGGTACGCTCTCTGCTTGATCATTCCAAAGGAGATTCTCCACGGATCAGAAGCAATTACCAATCATTTTTCCTCTGTAACAGTTAATGAACAACTTGGGTTTCTGTTGAGAGGCTGGACATGTCCAGTGAGGGTTCAGGGTCTGGTGGGTTGTTTATGGCAGATCCTGACCGGCCCAGGCCAAACCCAACCACCCCCATCGCTGCTCCATCCCACATGGAGAATATTGATACTGTATAGAAATACTCCCCTTCCCTGCTACTTCATCCTTCTTTACACATCCGTGGAGCAGGTTTTCTCCACCCTTTGTTCCCAGCAACAGCTCTCCAGCCCAAATCCCAGCTCCCACAGACACAAACTAAACACACCTAAGGCGATGGTTCCATCAGCACCTGGAATTCCAAGCTCCCCGTTCCCTGCAATGCTCATCCCAACACTCACAGCAATCTCACCTCAGCCCACAGGCTCTCTGTCCTCAGAGGCAAACACAGCCTGCTCTGGCACTGCGTTTCCTCTCACTCCTGGTCTCCTGCAAACCCCCAGGGAAGTCCAATCCCTCAGACCCTGCACCCCTGGACACGAGTGGAACTAGAGTTTGACCCAGATCCCAGCGCCCTGGACAAGTGTGTTCCCAGGAGCACAGGCCCATGGCTCCATCCAACCCATCCACCCCTTCTTTCCCTCCAGGGAGTCCCAAACCCTCCCCCAGCTCCCCTGCGTCTGTCCCACGGCCCAGCCCAGCTACAGGCTCTCCCCCAGCGCTGTGTCAGCCCCAGCCCTGGCAGAGCTGCAAAGCTCGGCCCCCCGGGCTCCTGAACCCCCAAACCAAGGCTCAGGCTCACCAACGGGGACCCACCTGCCCCACTCAGCACAGCCCAACCCCACAGCTCGAAGACCCCACGCTCACCCAGCCCTTCGCCCCTTCCTCTCCACCCTTCCCAGCACGGCAAGGACCAGCCTGCAGTGGGAAACAGAGCCAGTGCCCAGGGAGCAAATGCCAACAACCAGGAGAGAAACGTGTCCCTCTGACTTACCCCACCCCACGGGCAGCACCAGGTGCCCCCAGCACCGGTCGGTGGGGCTGGAGCCTGTTGCTTTGGCTGCTCACACCCCAACACACATGGCATTGCTGGACCCAAGTCAACGATTTTCCCTGTCCTGAAAGAGAGGAGAACGAGAAAATTAAGTGCACTGGGGAAGTCAAAGGCTTTTGGCTTTCACCCTTCTCTTCTGATTACTCACTACAGGCGTTTCTTCCCTAAAACTTGCTCTTACCCCCAACACCACCAACCCCCGCCCCGGCCGGTCCCCGCCCCTGCCCTGCCCGGCGACCCCGAACGCTTCAGGCCCGGCCCGGCCAACGCCTCGCTCTGCGCAGGCGCCGCTTCCCAGCCCGCCCCGACCGCCGGGCGCTGCCTCGCAGTCGCCGCCTGGCGGACACGGCCGGGAACGCGCAGCCGCGCCCCCCCTTGCGAGACCCGCGGCGCCTTTCGCGAGGACGGGCCTTTCTTCCCGAAAACCTACCCTTCCCTAGGAAAAGCTGAGCAGTTCACAGAGTTGCTGGTTTTATCCCGGCTTCCCAAAGGATTTCTCTCTCCCGGCGCCGGCGGCAGCGGCAGCAGCAGCAGCAATGCTCCCCGGGAAGCCCTGACCGAGGCTGGGAATTGACACACAACAAGCCAAGAGCATTAACTCGGCCCCCAAACACTCCCCAACAGACCAATTTACAATCACCTTTGCCTCCTCCCCCCCGCGCAGGCACAGGCTTTGGGATTCCAAGGCAAACCCCGAGAGGCCCAGAGAGCAGCAGCCCCTCAGCCCCAGCACGGCCTCCCCCGGGCTCCCCCGGCCGGGAACCGGCCCAGCCAGCCCCTGCTGTGCAGCACAGCAGGCGGGGGATGACTTTTGGGACCCCTCCCTGGCCGCTGCAGAGCAATGCAGGCATCGGGGCCAAGTCCTGCCCGGCCCCCGGGCACTGCAGACAGTTCAGCCCCAGCAGCAGCAGCAGCAGCAGCAGCGGGCTGTTCTGCCTCTTGCTCCCCTCTCATTTGGAACCGAACGGTGAGGAACAAGCCCCGGGCACAATCGGCACCGAGCAGCAAGGCCTGGGCTCACCAGAGGCCCGGGCCTGCCTACTCCAGGCTCTGGGCTTCCTTTGCTTTCTTCCGCCGCAATTCTCCTGCCCCGGCAAGCGTTAAAAGACAGACTGCCCGGTGAGACGTGCCCCGAAACAGCCATCAGTTCCCAGGCCAGAAAATCTCAGCGCCACACTTCGAAACCCTGCCGCGAGGCCCCCGGCGAAGCCAAGGGGAGCTGGGATTCCCTGGAGTCCCAGGGAACCAAGGGGAAGGTGGCGAACGAGCAGAGAGCAAACACCTCCAGCTGCTTCTCCCTGCAGCCGCCACGGCAGGTGCAGCGAACGCACACCGGTGTGGAGTTTTTAAGAGAGCTTTAAAATAAACTAAAAAACAATCAGTTTACCGAAAAATCCTTCTGCAGTCCGCGCTGTCAAACAACTCAAATTGCTCACTAAGAAAATTACCTAATTTAGAACAACTGAATTGTAGAACCTCAGCGCAGCTGCCCTGGGATTTCATGCCCCCTGTGTCTCTTGCATCGGGGAAAAGGACTGGGATGCACTGGGAGGGACTGGGGGCAGTGCGGAGGGATGGGGATGGGACTGAGGGCAATGGAGAGGGGCTCGGGGGACTGGACTGGGAGTGGGGGCACTGGACTGCCATCCACTGGTATGGGATTCTCAGGGGAGGGACTGGGGGAACTGGGATGGGACAGGGGTCATTGGGGAGGGATTGCAGACAGTGGGACTACAGGCACTGGGATGGGACTGAGATGCGCTGGGTGGGCACAGGGATGGGACTGGGAGCACTGGGAAAGGGACTGCAGGGACTGGGATAGGACTGGGAAGGGACTGCAAGGGGACTGTGAGAGGACTGGGGAGGGGACTGCAAGGGGACTGTGACAGGACTGGGGAGGGGACTGGAGAGCGTGCCTGGGATGGGCCTGAGAATCTCAGAGGAGGGACTGGGACCACTGGGATGGGACTGCTGTCACTAGAATGGGGCGCAGATGTACTGGGAAGGGACTGGGGAGGGACTGGGATTCAACTGGAAGCACTGGGGAGGGACTAGGAATCATTTAGGAGGGACTGGGATGGGACTGGGGAGGGACTGGGATGGGTCTGGGGAGGGACTGGGATGGGTCTGGGGGCACTAATGATGGCACTCAAATGCACTTGGGAGGGACTAGGAGCATTGGATGCAGTGGGGAAGGACTGGAGGTACTTGGATGGGACTGAGAGAACTAGGATGCTTCTGAGGGCACTGGGGAGGTACCAGGGGCACTGGGTTGGGACTGGGCTGCACTGGGGGCACTTGGGAGCGAGTGGGATCACTGGGGAGGGAACTGGGATGAGACTGAGGGTACTGGGGTGGGACCGGGAACACTGAGGGCACTGGGGAGGGACTGGGATGCAACTGGGGGCACTTGGAATGGCACTAGGGATAGACTGGGATTGGACTGGGGGCACTGGGGAGGGACTGCAATGGGTTTGAGGCAAATTTGGAAGGACTGGGAGCACTGGGAAGGTTCTGGAGGGAACTGCACAGGGAGCTGGGTTGGGACTGAGGGTACTAGGGATGGACTGGGATGGGACTGAGGGTACTGGAGACGGAGTGGGATGGGACTGGGGTGCAGTGGGGGCAATTGGGAAGGAGTGGAGGCACTGGGGAAGGAACAGGGATGGCACTGGCTGCACTGGGATGGGGTTTGGGGCACTTAGGAGAAACTGGAATGGACTGAGGAGAGACTGGGGACAGCGGGAAGGGACTGGAAAGGTGAAATTCAAACAGACTCACCTGAGTCACGGTCTAAGAACTCCTGCTCCAGATCCTGAGCCCGAACAACAGCCGAAGAGCCTCAGCCCCAGCCCTGGCCCCTCCTCCCCCTCATTGTTCACACCTGGGCCTTCTCCATAGAACAGCTGATTCTACCCAGTACTCCCAGTTCCCTCCAATGGCTTGCAACAGAATTACTAGACTCCCCAGAGTGCACAAAAATACAATCCCAATCCCACAATAATTTCTACTCAAAACCAACAGTCCCTGACCAAAGCATCCAGACCATATTCTAGCCCTCAGCTCTATCCCAGCCCCTCAGTGATTTCAGCTCCAGACCCACAAGCTTTATTGCACTGCCAGCTCTGCTCTCTCAGCAGTAGCTCTGCATCTTGCCAGCGCCGCCACGGGAAGCTGCTCCAGGTTCTCACTGCAGGATCTTCAGCTTGGCTCCAGCTCTGCGACTTTCCAGCTCCACCCTCACACTCCCAGTCCCAGTCCCTCAGGTGCTCCTCCAGCCCCATAACTCCTATCCCAACTCCAAAGTCGCAATCCCAGCCCTATACTGATTTCAGCCCTACCCACCCAATCCACGTTCCCACCCATCAATCACTAGTCCAGCCACACAGGGATTTCAGTGATGGTGCCACAGTCCCTACCCGAGCTCCATACACTCTCCCAGCTCCAGAGACACAATCCCAGCCCTATACTGATTTCAGCCCCAGCCTCCCAGTCCACTTTACCACTTTAGAATTCCTATGCCAACCACACAGGGATTTCAGCAACAGTGCCACACTCCCTGTCTCTGTCCTACAGTGATTTCTGCTCCAGTACCATGGTTCCTATCCCTGCTTCACAGTCCCTTTCCGAGCACCACTCTCCCTATCCCATACCCAGACCCACAACCTTTATTTCTCTGCCAGCTCTGCTCTCTCAGCTCCCGGTAAAGCTGCTGCACGTTCCAACCCTAACATCTTTCTTTTGTTAAAGGTCTGAGTTTTTCACTCCAGCTCTCAAGCCCACATTCCAGGCCAAGCCTGACTATTTTTATCCCAGCTCCAGCTCTGCAGTACTTATACCAGGTCCATGCTCCCTAACCCAGCCCCACTCTAGTTTTGCCCACAACCCTACCGTCTTTATGTCTCCACCAGCTCTGCTGCCTGAGTTCCAGGTCCTCAGCTTTCTGCTGCCTCTGCCTAAAGCTGCTTCTGGGTGTCTCTGCAGCCCGGGGCTGTTGACAAGGTCACAAATCAATCTTTGTGGTTCACTTAAATATCTCTAGGAGCTGTCCCACCCATCCCAACAGGAACAGTACTATAAGCAACAAAACAATAGAACAAACAATCAAGTAGTCAAAGATGAAAATAAAAGTAAAACAAAATGATAACAGAATGAAACACCTTTTATTACTTTTCTTTGTAATAATACTCTCCATATCAGTCCTCCTGGGAGGCTGCATCCTAGTCCTTCTGGTTCGGGGGAGCACTCCTGAGCACGGGCTGCTCCCCCACTGAGCACTGACCAAAGCTGGCCGGCACAGCTGCCGGGGACACCGCCTGCCCAACGCCCTGCCTCGGCAGCTGTGGGGGACCGACCCCGGCTCCCCCTGGATCGGCAGCCGAGGCGGTGCTGCCCCATGGCTCCCCACCGCTCCCTGGAGCGGCAGCCGCGAGGGTCCCACCCTGGCTCACCGCCGCTCCTCAGCCCAGCGGCCGCGCCGATCCCGGGCCGGCTCCCGCAACCGCAGCACCGGACCAACCCCGCCGCCGAACTGCCCCGACGGTCGTCCCGTCCCGCCCACTCCGTTTATAGCCCGTGGCCCACACAGTCCCGCCCCCCTCGTGCCAGCCCAGCCAATCCCAGCCCCCGGCAGCGTCGGGCCCCGCCAATCCCCGCCTGCCCGTTCCCGCCCTGCCCGTCCCCAAGAACCCCGCTGTCCCCTCAGGCCCCGCTCCCAGGGGCTGCTCCGCTTCCGCCCGCTCCCCGCCTCCCTCCCCATCTCCCGGGAGAGCTCCCGGACGGGACGGGACCGTGGAGCTCCCACCGCCCTTCCGTGGTCCCAGCAGCGCCTGAGGGGAACGGGGGGGCGGGGCCGCGCGGAGGGGCCGCGCCATGGCCGAGTGGGCAGAGCTTGCGGGACCGTGGCCGGATTGAAAAGGCGGGCCGTGATTGGACGGCGCCGAGAAAGGCGGGCCGGGATTGGCGAGCCGAGCGCTGCCTCGGGACGGGATTGGCGGGGCTTGGAGCCCGCGGGACCGCGGCCGCGGGAGGTGCACGGGCGATCCTTGCCGCGGGTCCTCGGCCGTCCCGGGTCCCGCTCCCGGGACCCCCGTCCCCTGCCCGGACCCTTGGGGCGTAACCCTGTTCAGTGAGCTGGTGAACTGCAGCTTGCTCAGCCTGGCAAAGATTTCTTACACTATCGGCTGGCTCGTAACTCTGTCGGAAGGCTGCTGTGTGCAGAGCTTACTCCAGGCTCCTCTGCAGCGAGAGACTAACTTGTCCTAGAGCTTAGCATTAGTGACTAAAGTAAAGGAAGCTTTAAGCCATGTGAATTTTCTTTCACCCTTATCTATGGAAATGTAAACGGTAGATAAGGAAGCGTAAGTAAAACTTTAACTACTGGATATTCTGTTACAAAAGATAAGGAAACATCTCAAGAAAAAGTCAGAAAGGGTGCCTGGAGGATGCGGAAGCAAATCAGAAGACTCCAAACTCCATGAACAGGACTGGATGAACTGTGCCGTTGGGATATCAAGCGACCTATAGAGACCATAAAATCCAGTGACAATCAACAGGCAGGGAGGTTCCCTCTTCAGAGGCTCCCAGCTTGAGCTGGAACTACAATGACATATAGTAGAAGAAACCCCATTTGATTCTTTTATTTAAGCGGAACCTAAGGACAAGCTCTTTGAGGTGGTATCCATGTAATTCCTACCAGAGTGTCAGTGGCAACTGTATAATTCATACAACACGTCTTGGCATCCAAGCTCTAGCTCTAAACTGCACAGGAGAGGAGCCAGACCTCTCCAATGGTAAGGATTTCTCACTTACTCAGTATGGAAATGGCTGAAGGTGGAATCCAGTGAAGAAATGAATTCACGTAAGAAAGATCTAAAGAGAAACAGTTCTCACCTTTGTGAAGTCCCATTAAAAAAGATGTTTGCCCCTGCACGTGTGCACTTGTGTGTGTATGCGTCTGTGTGTGCATTCACAAGTGAGCAGAAATTCAAACATTCAGATCATTATCGGGGCAGAAAGAAACCAATACCTGTCTTTGTTAAGACACATAAGGTTAGTGCAAGAGATACAAAGAAACAAAGTATTTATTGTTAAAAGCTTTTCTACGAATCACTCGAATCACTCGGCATCATACAATGAAGACATGGTGGCTACAGAGTAGAGGGAGTCTCTCTGTTCCCCTCATCCTTTATACACGTATTTGCTCACTGTCACAAACCCACTGTTGTATTTTTTAAATGGAGTTCCTTTCTTCAGTGAGATTGGAAAAGATCATACAGGATCTGGCAGAACAGATACATCCTATTGAACAACAGAGCAGTTACAGAAAGGAGACCTCTTTCTTTAGGAAAAAATAGCTTTCTTTTCCTCCTCATCCCTTTGCACTGCCATAAAAGGGTTCTCCACACAAAACCAGGCCAACAAACCCCAAATACCTGATTAGCATTTTCTCAAAATTAGGAGCCCTAGGATATGCACCAATATTGATATATGCACTAATATTTTCACTCGGCTTCCACAGGATAAATTCTAAACAATGTGGTTTAAAAAACCTGCCAGCTGAGACAATGTCTGCACTACAACTACCAACCTGCTACATTGAACAACTGAGTCCCTGCTGATAACAGTGGAAAATGTTTTGACAGTGTGTCTCAAAGTTATCTGCAGAACTTTTGGTTCTGTCCTGCATGCCCGTTTCCAGGCTACACACCAGCTGAGCCTGGCACTCCCACGTGCTCTCTCCCTGTACACACACACATGCACACAGAACACACCGACTCACATGGGCTGTGCTATTTCCAACAGTACTCTGCACATTATTTTGTGCTATGTCTCACTGGCACTTCAGTGGCACCCTGCTCCATCTTTTTATTGCCTTTCCCACTGTTGTATTTTTCTCTTTATTCCATAATCAAATATTTGTTTCCCCTTTAATCTCTACGAAACATGAGTCCTGACTCATGGCCAACAGCACAAAGGACTAAAAAGACTGTTTATAACCTGCCATGTCAACACTTCTGCTCCAAGATGTTTTTCCTTTCTACTAGTACTCCAGAATTTTGTTGAACCTTTTCCTAGTTTGATGCTCTATTTTCTAACAATCTATATTATCATCTATACATGAACTACTTCTATGCACAGAATGTTTTAAGATGCATAAATTTGTATTGTACTGTGGCAATAAGACCCTGAAACATCTTCTTATCATCTTTTATACACACAAAACAACAACCATCCTGAACTTCAAATGAATTTCTCATTCACGGTCTGCCACAATTACCTGCCTGTTCAGTGCCACTACCTTTCATTTTTGTACTCCCAAGCAGCACCTAGTCTAGTTCCTTCCAGTATAGCTCCATCATTTCTCTTCAAATAAAATTTCTCTTTGTTTTGCAAAAAAGCAAGCTCCCAGCTGCACTGCTGGAACAGAGGACAAAATTTCTCACTGTACCTCTTCAGTAAAAGAACTGAGCTGTTCCTGAACACGGGAAAAAGACATCAAAATATCAAACCCCAGTTCAGCCAAAGGAAAGACACTTGACAGCTATTCCTAAGACTCACTGTTGGTGACCAGTCTTTTTATAGACAGTGGGATGTAAGAATTTAGATTCTGGATTGCCATCTGCAGTGGCTGATTCATGCACACACACACTTCATTACAGCACTGCTGCTGAACACAGATTCAGCTTTCAGCGATGCAGCTGTGAACAGGGCAGCAACACCACATTAGTTTTGGTAATTTACTCTGAAAGAGACTTGGAACCAGATCCATTCAATTAATTCTACAGAGAGGCCCTAAAAGCAGGCTGGACTCCAGTATGTTGCCAGCTGTGGCACATGACTGAAATTTCTCTGTACAAATATTTGCCACTTCAGTGGGAAGGCTCTCAAACCCCAGAATTCCCTGGCAGACATCCTGCAGGCATCTATCTCAGTCTCATTTCCTTTCTGCACTTCCTATTCCTGCAGACTGAACACACCCCCTGAATGCAGCTGCTCTGTTTGCCACATACAGAAAACAGTTTTATACACTGGGCAGCGTGCACACAACTGACACAGCAGTGGAACAAATATGGAAGCACAATAGCAGATGAAACCAACTGTTTTCCCTCATAATGCTTTCTTGTAGTCCAATTAGTGGAATCCTAAATTAAGCAAGATTTCAAGTCAATCACTGTCTGGCAGCCTCACAGCACCTCACTATAACCAGTTTAAGACTGCAGGATTTCACATTTTACTGTGAAAAGAGGTTTTAACACAAAAAAGAGTTCCAAATGAAGTCATCCCCAGTGAAAGGCCTCAGGAAAAGAGGTAAAGCCATCCTTTTTCTCACACCAACGTTTTTTTGTGACAGTATTGCCCTCACATGACTCCAATCAAAAGTAAATATTCCAAGACATCTCCGAACACAATGGAGAGTAAAAGCTATGGCACTATTAATGTGAAAGCAAAGATATTAAATAAAGGGGTAGAACACTATCTCTTCTGTGACTGGACAGAAGAAACTTTTAAGTTAAGAAAGAAATTGGCAAAGGTAGCAGAAGAGGAAAGGCAATACTACAGAAAAATGCATTATTCAGAAGAGCTGCCTTCCTTCCATACCACATGTGAATTTGATTCTCTTTCCGAGGAAATGAAGAAAGGAGGTGAAAAGGAGTAACCTAGAAGAGGATTTTGAGTGCCACATCAAATGGACAGTTATATTTTGGCAGCTGCCTTTTGGACTAGAATTCACGTTGGGCCATTAATCACAACTGTGATCTGTGCACTACAAAAAATGAGGAGGGAAAGGATTTAAGGAAGATGTCCCTGCTTCCAAGTAAACGTGCTATAAATTCCCGTAGTCTGAATTTACATTTACAAAGAAGATGATTTCCAAGGGCTATGTTCTTTGTGCTATTTAAGGCTGATAGTGCTTTATAACTCAAGAGCATGCCACATAACCAGCACATATCATGTACAGGGGAACTAAATAATTCATAGTAAGAGGCAGTTCACCTATGATCAAAATGTGAGACCAATCCAGGGACTCTGTTAACATCTTGAAGAAAAAACTACCATGTTACATGAAATTAAGTTTCTTGGAATCTGCACCAACAATTAGGAAGTTTTTTTCTGTGATGAATCCCGCAGGCACACACAGAGAAACATTTAAGAAATCTGATACTTTACACATATGCTCATTGTTAATATCTGCTGTGTTCAAGTAAAGCACCTTTATGTTATTTTCATTTTCTCAGAATACCTCATTTGTTGCTATTACCACTGATATTAAGGATGCCTAAGAAGCTCTTACTCCAGGGATGATCCTCTTGGTAAAGGACATTGATCATACCCATCTAGTGATATGTGACACAGTCTAGCTTTTACTGCCAAGACAAGGGGAAGAGGAAGGAATTGCATCTGCAGAAGAGATGTCCCGACTGTATGTCTTTCTTTGAGAGAGGCTCCACATTCCAGAATGAAAATCCTCCTTGTTTGTTCTTTCAGATGGTGAGATAGCTTTTTTCACTGGTCCAGCTGGAATAAAAACTCTCTTCAGGAGTATAAAACATTCCACAGCTATAAGAAAGACTATCTTGTTTAATTCCAGATAAGTTACTATTTGAGACTCTTGGGTACCGTAGAATGAGAACTGCCTTTATTTCTCTAAATCCGTCATCTCCTAGAACACCTGTCTCAACCTCCCCATCAGTGCCTTAGCCCATTAGGATTTGCTGTATAGTGTCTGAACTTTCCACTAAAACGTAACAATGCACGTTGATGAATGAACCTTTAGTCTTCTTTCACACTGACACTTGTATGGTGCTGCCTCTGGCCCGGGATGGTTTGAGACACCTGCCATGGGCAAGATTTTCAAGGGTCACTCTAAAGCTGGTGTTCTGACTGGTGTGTTGACAGTACATTCCCATCCAGTCAGGAAGCAGGTCCGTGTGTAACAGTGAGCTAGTAACACTGAAAAGTCCACTGGTTTGGTGGTCATGATGCCAATGGGATCTTGTGAGCAGGACTTATGTGTTACGCACTCCCAGAGATTGTTCCAATTCCTGTCGGCGCTGCTGGATCTGAAAGAAAAAGTACAGTTCAGCAGATTCAATTGTTCAGCGGCAGAAGATGCATTTATAAGCCAGCAGTGTGGATATTTCTTTCATACCTTGCAGTAGAAATATCTGCTCACAGCCTCTTGAGACCATGGCTCGTGATAAAATTCGGCTCTGCGTTCTTCCTCTGGGTTTCCAACAACATCAGTCATCACCTGTGACAAAACCAATATAGCTGTTCTACCACATAGACAAACTTTTAGGTAGAGTTGAAATTTATCTACATTACTACATAAAAAATGTTCAGAAGTGTTCTCAAAGCCCAAAGCAAATGGACAATGTGTGCGTACTACCAAAACAAGATCACAGAATCATCAAATGGTTTGTGTTGGAAAAGGGACCTTAAAGTTCATCTCATTCCACTCCCTGCCATGGGCAGACACCTTCCACTAGACTAGGTTGCTCCAAGCAGTAGGGGGTTGGAACCATTCTATGATTCTATAAAAAAATAGAATTCTGATGACCAAGTTTCCAGCATCACAGAATCAGAGGTAAATATAAAGTTATTAGCATATTTTGCAGAGCAGTATTGTGCAACCACAACTCTGATGCCAGCAGGGCAGAACATCATGGAGAAGGCTCTTACGGGACTGGTTGTCAGTCAGGGAAAACTCTGAACAACTATTCTATGTGTGTAGCTAGAGAAGCCCCACAACACTTTTGTTTGAAAGCTCCTCAAGGCAAAGGCTGCTTTATTTAAACATTCTTTCAGATGCCATCCCCTTTTGAATACAATGTAAATAATAATAATCATAGTCTCAACAGTAGATTTTTGTAAGACTATTGACTAGGCATTTACATATGAAAGACACAATGATTTTAATAAAATAATTTCATGGATTCATTAATATGACTGATTTTGAGGCATGTCAATTAAAGACAGAAAATGTGAAACTTTATGAAAAACAACTCGTTTTTGCTGTCAAACAACTGAACTTCTTTACATTCCATTTCTCACATATCTCAAAGATAAGCTCAAAGGCAGCTGATATTTAACCTGCCTATTTCTTAAATAAGATTAAATTATGAACTAACAAAACACCCCAAAATTGTCTTCTTGTACTATAGGATGCTCCTGCTGAGTTTTATATAGCTTTGACTTTACAGAGTATATCAACACTGCACTTCGATCTTACTGTCTGACCATGAATCCACCTACCGTGCCCACCAGGCACCGCTGTTTCACTGGAATTGCAATACAACCTAAACTGTCTTTCCTGCATACTGTCTGCTCTGGGATTGCAGTACTCCACTAACTGCCTCTCTTCCACCAATTATCCATCCTTGATGTTTGGCTATGCACTCTATATACATTTAGATAAAATTCTTCCATTCTGGTTCCACTATTCATTCTTTTTCAAACCTTAGCTTACCTTAAGATCCCTACTTTGGGACCGGAGAAGGTCTTGGATGTATCCTTTGGGATCTTTGGAGAAACTCAGCATGAAATCACGTTGTATTTTTAGCTGATTTATGGACTCAATTGTCTCATGAATCTGACAGTAAAAAAAACCAAAATATGTTACTTAATTTCTACCATTCTCCAGTGACCCTCAGGTCATCTTTGTACTCCTGGTAACGTACAAAGGTGACAATTCTATACCACAGACCTGTGCAGCTTCCTAGGGCATTTTCACTTCGAAGAGCAACTTAACTGCAATCCTGCCACTACATTTTGGTTTCACTTGTACTTCTGCAACACAAGTAGGTACAGGATTCTCCTTCACTTCCTGCACTGAAATGCTGCATGGCTCACAGAGCTAAGTCGTGTCACCATACAAAGTAATAATTTCCTGTGTAGAATCACTCTTTCTGCCCAGTCTGGGATCTCTGGGGAAAGGTGCTATATAAATATGTCTTTAAACAGTGCCCAATGCAAGAAAGCAGTTATTCTCCTGGTTATCATTATCACCATATCTTCCATATCCTATTGTAATCCTTAAAATTTCTAGCAACTTCTTGATCAAGTCCATGTTAAATGAACGGCCATGACTTCTAAACTTTTTCTTAAGAGAAGGCCTAGTAAAGTCACGCTGGCTGCAAAAAGAAGTGGAGTGTGAACAGTGAGAAATCGGGAGTACGGAAGGTTTATAGAAAATGAATCATATATTCAGAAGTATTATGAAGAAAATGAGCATTAACTAGCAGGGAAGAAGGAAGAATGAAGAGAAGTCAGGGTCCTATAATGTTCCTGGATATCAACATCAAGTATGATCAGTAGGAGGACAGTTAATGAATGACCTGCACTACACACATAAAGAAGCAAACGTTTGCTACCCTGTTCTTCTAACATTCTAGTTTGAGATAGTAAACCTATCTTGTTTAGTTTCATGCATTCACCTTTTTTGTCAAAGCAGCTAAGGGGGCAAGCACATGGGAGAAAATAATCCTCCTGTGACTATGCCATCAAGGCCACTAGCGTAGGCACTACATGGTAAGTTAACAAAAGTGAGCTGCTGTCAACTTAAAATCATTCCTTCTTTGGGAAAATGCTACGGCTGTGTGGAGTGAACTCCATCGGCACCCGCCGAGTTCCCAGGAGAGGATCTGTGCCAGCACAGCAATGCAAGGCACTGAAGGGTAACAGCAGCAGCCTGTGCCCATCCGCCCAGCAGTGATTACAACTTCTCTTATCACAGCTTGCCCTGTGCTCTAGCAAATGCTCAAAAAAGAGGGGAGACAAGGCACAGGAAAAGGTGAGCTGGACTGGAAACAGAATATCACCATGCATGCTGCTTGCAAGCTTATATAGGCTGGGAACCAACTCACTGAGCAGCTGCCCTGCTGAAAAGGACCTTCCTGGAGAGCCATAAAAGAAAAGATGCTGCAACAGTTACCAGAATCCACGAGGATTGCTGGTGTCCAGACCCCCTTTAAAATTGCACCAAGACCAGAGTTTAACATATTTGTTTGTATTAGAGGTAAACAAACAGAAGCTGTGCCTTGCTCTGAGAAGCCACTTTTGTTTATTCCTTACCAAGCCAAATCAGACATTGACACATGGCAGAAGCTGGCCAACAGTGACACGAACCCCTAATACAGCCTGCAGAGCCCACCACTGCCCTAAGACAAACACTATTATTTGAAGTGCACATGATCCTCTTTCGATAACACTTAAAACCGCCAAACTGCTCCAGGTGATTTTCCTGCCATGCATGTTCCATATTTGCACCTACTGCAGAGAGCTGTTCTGCAGTCATGGATACAAATCCCACACCCGAGTATGAGATTCTGCCAGCTTTGCCTTAGCAATTTAGCAAGATATCACGACCCCTCAATAAAAAGTTAGTCATACAGTTCAGGTGGTTCTCGAATGTCAGAGGACTCATTACACTACCTGTGAAATTCTACTTCTATCACCCTGATAACCATGTCAGGCCCTGGATCAAATCCTGAGTGGGAACACCACTCACCCCTGTGTATTCCCACTGCATGTGGCCAATTCACCCCTTGAAAGCACATCCCCTTGAGAAGTCCCTGTCTCAAGACATTACTGTCTTTGACATGTGACACCAAACCCACATGAAGCTACACAATGAGTACATGTACCATGGGATACTTTACTATTGGGCTAGTACCTTGTTGTCCAATGCTGTAATCTCCTGTTGGTTAGCTGTTGAGAGAAGAAAACTACTCATCTGGCCTTTTAATGGGTCTTCAACTTCTACATCTATGTCATAACACGCCGTCTTCTTCTGGTCGTTGGGATCAACGCTATGGAGAGTACAACACAAGATAATGAAAACAGCCAAAATGAGTCAGAATAAATATCAGTCCAGCCCAGAATACACTCTTTGATAAAACCTGTTGCAGATGCTGGGAAAAGAGTGTAAGAACGGGGTATCTTTATATATACGTATATTCTAGTATATTCTCTCCTCTTTCATCCATCGGATTTCACAGATTTTTAAGCTGGAGCTTTTGTCCAGACCACCAAATTTAAAAGCTACTGATAGACATACTCTTCATTAAATTGCCCAACATCCTCCTGAGACCTATTAATAAGCTAAATACCAGTATCTTTCTTTGGCTTGTCCTGTCCTAAATTTATATTTAATTTGTTGGCATTTAGACTTAACATTTACTTTATCTTTAAAGTTTCTTAACAAACAGTTTTCAATCCTGTAGTTGGTAAATCAGACTTCAGTCATTGTCACACATAACCACCAGTTCCTTGTCATTTTTCTCTAAGCAATGACTACATATCTCTGAGGACTTCAGCTTTTTTGTGGTCCATCAGAGAGGTCACTGGGTTATGATTGATGACAGTATGTACACAGCCATCAAGCTGCATGGCAGCCAAGCTGCTTCTTGATTACTCTGTTTGATACATTGAAACGAATCAAAAAGCAAATTTTATTTTCATAGTCTATGTAATATTTAAACTTTATATCACATTACAAATTTAAAATAAAGGATCAAATTTTAAGCATATTCAGAAACATTTGTTGTCAATATTCTGTAGAAAATCAAATCACCACATTCAAGTAACAATAATGTTTAAACACCTAGAATCAGAGTTTTGACCAAGACCACAGAGAAGCTTGTGACGGATTGAAATACCTAAACAGTAAGACTGCAATCCGCAGAAGTCTCTTTGTCCCCCTTCTCCACACACAGTTGTCACTTAAATATGGCATGTGCTTGAAGTGCCCCAGACAGCTGAAAGCTGTATTTTATCTGCTATCCAGAGAAACATCTGTTTTGACAAGGATGCGAGAGCTCAGTATCTTGGTCACAATGGCCTTCTCTGAATCCAGGCATTCTTTTTTGTACATCTCTGGAGATCTCTTGGCTTCTTGGCATTCTCAGGATAAGGCTAACACCCAAACAGCTGACCCAATCCCAACAAAGCATGCATGGACTCGCCACTGCATTTGAAACTGTAATGCTGTTGTACACTTTACATAAGAGCTCAGTGATTTACAGGATTGCCCAGGATGTACAACTTCTTATTTCAATTCCTTTTTTATCTCTTTTTGTGGGTTCAAACTCTCATTCCTCTCCCCTTAGGAAAGAAATCCATCCAACTCTCTCAATGGTATTTCTAGTAGGAATAAAAATAAAAGTTGTTTTGCATACCTCTAGAGAATTGGTGCCATTCTACTGAAAATAATTCAGAATTACAGAGACTAGAATGACACAGAGAATGAGCATGCAACAAAGTCCTAGGTATTCACCTGGAAGTACTGAATTCTGGTGCCTTCTACTACAGCTGTCTCTGTACTTTATCTAGTGAGTGTTTTGCACATGACAGTGCTGAGCTGACTGACCAGCTTACCTGATGATGTGGTTTATCACTATTGGGTCTGGTGGCAGCAGTAGGTTAGTGAGTCTCTGAGGAATTTCAGAAAACTTTAGCCGTGGACAGTCAAAGATCTGCAACACAATAAACAAAAAATGTTGTCTGTCCCAAACCTAACTTGCAATTAAATGAGAAAGTAAGAAATCAGCAGCTCATAAGGAAGGTGATTTTGAAAACTGTAATTCCGGTTCCTTGCACAGAATACATTTTTGGTCACTTCTGTCCCTGTAAACTGCTGCTGTACTTACATCTGGGCTCACAGAGATGCATCAGATGATGACAATTTCAGGTGTTCCACTTTTGGTTTAGCTGCTGAAAGGCACAGGACATTTTAATGGGACATAAGGATCAACTGTATCAATAATGAGAGAGAAGCAAACACTCCCTTTCTCACTGAGGGTTTGTAGCAGCACATTTTAAAGAAAATTTTATTTAATTTTTTTTACCAGAGGAAACATAAAAACAGCTTGCTTTTTTTTTCCCCCAAGGAATGTTTCCTGAAGTATTTTGTGGTAAAGAAAAATACAAGAAAACACTTCTGAATTTTAAAACTATTCACAATTTATTTTTTTTAAGATTAAGGAAAAATAAACTCAATGTGGTATTACATATTTTTAACCACAGCCTGAACAGCCTCTTGAAGGAACCCACCCCTTTCTGAACAACAATTCATGGTTACCGTCTCTTCACTATGGTCCAGAAGCTAAACAGAATCATGGACTCATTGAATATCTCAGGTTGGAAGGGACCCACAAGGGTCATCAAGTCCAACTTCTGGTCCTGCACAGGACAACCCTGAAAATCACACCACAAATAGGTACTGACTTCAGAAAAAAATTTATTCTGAAAAGGATTAAAAGCTGTAGGTTTTGGAAATTTTCTGTGAGTAACTGCAGTACATTGCCATGAATCTAGAAACACTCCTTGCACCTGGAATTTTCAGAAATATAATTATTACCACCTTTTTTTCCTACTGGGATTTTGTGGTGGTTTGGGCTAGGCCTTCCTTGGTGGCCAGTTTGTAACCAAGGAAGGGTCCAGATTTACCCAGTATTCCCTACGATTTTTACGTAAGCCAGACTATAAGAGAGGAGGAGAGGCCTTCGCTCTCTTTCCTTCCGGCGGCTTGGAGGTGCAGGTTCCCTGCTGTTGATCTGCCGTGTTGGGGAGCGAGGCCTGGTGGGGCCTTGCCGACCTTGGGAGACGGAGGTTGCCGGCGATAGTTCCGGAGCAACTCTCGGTTGTCCCAGGAGAGTAGTGAGCTATTTTCTTTGCTAACTCTTTTAGTTGTTAGATATTGTGTCACTAATTGGGATACATATATATCTATTATTTTAGTTTTGTTCCTTTTTTTTTCCCCTTCCCCCTTCCCTTTCCCTTTTGAAATTGTATATTTTAATTATATATATAAGTGTAAATATATTTATATATCTCACTTTGGTTGTCTCTCTCTCCTTTCGGGTTTTCTTAGTTTTTTCCCCCTCTTCTCCCTGAGGTTTGGGGGGGGGGGACACTTCTGGTGGTAAGGTTTGGAGACTTGGCAGGGAGCCAGCTTCAAACCATATCAGATTTTTAATGCTCTGAACAGGTGAACAGGCTTTTCTCTGAAGGTATTCCATTTAAACTGATTTAACCCTCCCCCACCTTCTATATATTAACATTT
Organism: Pipra filicauda; assembly: GCF_003945595.2. Classification (NCBI taxonomy): domain Eukaryota; kingdom Metazoa; phylum Chordata; class Aves; order Passeriformes; family Pipridae; genus Pipra; species Pipra filicauda. The sequence continues at coordinate 296,928 of NW_024104964.1, read as the reverse complement.
ACCTTAAAACATACCCTTATGTAAAGGCAATCTGTGAAAACATTGAGGCCTATGCAAATGTTAGGGAAACTATTTTCACCTGATAAAAGAGATACACTACTTGTAGTATTGTATCTATAAAGAGAGACAAGCTTTGCAGCTCCAGAGACAAAGGACAAAGGCAGGGTTAAAAAGAAAGGACTATGAGGTTGTAGGACAGACATACAAACTCAGATGCTGTAGTTCCCCAGATACAGTATCTTCTGAAACCTATAATTTTCTCGGTGAGAAAGTCAGGGAATTTGGCAGCAGAAATACCTAGTAGCCACCTCTGACTTTTGAAATACCTTTGAACCTTTTTTCTTGCTTTCACTCGTAACACAATGTATTTCAAATCTCCTTGTTGATGTAAACAGTGTTTCTATACAGAAAAGGATCCACCTTCATCAACTCTAAAATTTATCTGATTTGTTGGACTTGCCTGCATCCAGGAATTCAGCCAGCTAGTTTCTAAAGAACAAGGAAGTAACAGGATCTACTGAGTCTGCAGCTCACTCTTTGTTTCAGTTCTGAATTCTGACACTTGATAGAGACGACTGTGGAATTGCCACCCAAAATCTCCGCATACCAGCTACATCCAATCTGCTGTCACTGCTGGCTCAACACTCCTGTCAAACTCCTAACATGGGTGCCCAAGAGACAAGAGCTTGAAGAATGGAAAAGGGATCAAGGATACACACTAGTTAGAGGAGGGTGGGAGCCCGGAAACTAAGGCTACATGGAATTGTCCTAAAACTCACATTCCTTCTGAACTGCAGTTAAATGGTATAAACTTGTAATCCCTGGCTTTGAAGGCTCTCTGGCCACAGTGATACCGGTGTGTCAGGTAACTCATTCAGCAGTATTTTTTTAGACACAACCACAAGCACACCAGTGCACGCCTCAGAACAGCTGGCACAGCGAATGAGAAGACATGTATCTAACTGAATGGAGTGAGAATGTGTTATGTACTGCTCCCCTAAGGGACCCGCACACTTCCAGCCAGGACCACGGTTTTTTCCAGGAGTTCTATGACTAAAACTATATAGTCTACAGAAATACTATCAGACTGGAAGGCATTATTAACCCAATTCCTTTGCCCTCCATCTCTCAATCTTAGAGTGAAAAACAAAAAAAAACTCATCATGAAATGTTTCATTTGATGAATGGGATTTATATCCCTAAGCACTAATGTCAAGTTTTGAAAGCAAGATTAGCTAATTAGGACAATTTTGCCAGAGACCTAAGGAAAACAGAAACACTCAAATCAATCCCATTTATGATTTAAATCTATGCAAGCGCTGCATTCTTATGCAACTATTCCAGCTTAGCCAGCTCTTGCAGGGTGTGAGGTTCAGTCTTCTAGAAAGGCAATCAGCTACTTCCCAACTTTCTCATCTGATTCATCTTCTGAGAATGAGAAGACATCTACCAGGTCTGATGACATTCCTGAAGAGTTATAACATAAAGGAGACCTACAAGCTAATAAGCACCTAATGAGACACACGAAGAGAAGGTGGCTTCAGCAAGTTCTTATTCTAGTGAAGTTCTTAAATGGAAAATTAAAAAAAAAGTGAGAAGGTCCTCCCGCTTATCAAAAGTAAGATACGAACGTGTGTACTTTTTTAGACAAAGGATCTGCTACAAATCATGTAAGCCTAAACCTACAGGAAAACAAAGTCAATTAAGACAGTGACAGCTCAGATAACATTATCTTTACAAATAAATATAATTGTATCTACAGAAAGGGTGGAGATGCTTTTAAGTGGCCTTCTTAGTTAATTCTAGAAGTCACTTTGAAGGACAAAAAGTCTTAACATGCAGCTTTCAAAATATCATGCAGATCATTAAGGGTACTCTATTGTCTGAAGCAGACTTAGGAGAAAATAACTTTTCTAATTATATCTTCCATGTCTTCTATCCTTCGTGAACAGCGAAAGAGAAGGGAAGAAAACAGGTCTATATACGATTTGATAATCAGAATCAGCAGATTATTTCATGTTTCTTAGTACAAAATGATATGCTGGGGGAAAAAATTCCACCAAATCAATACAGAAGTCCTCCTTTCTGGAAAGGCTACAGCTTCTGTGGGAGTGCTGAACCACCAGATGTGGGGGATTTTGACAACACCGGCACATGGGGAGGGTGCTAATGATATTACTTGTAGTGCATGCTGAAAGCCATTCAGTACTGAGGATACTGCAAATCATTAAGGGAAGATAAAAATGAGTAATTTTCATTCCAATTCCAACTCATCCCAAACTCGTGGATGGATGTTATAGTTTGCTTCTAAAGAGCTACTGTGCCCAAAAAGGAGTTACCTGCTGGAAATACTTGTCGCAGTTGATGTATTCCTTATCGTGAGAGTCCTGCAGCTTGTTAGTTTTGATGTACTGCCAGAGTGCCTGGATGATGGCTGAGCGTGTCTGCGTGTGGATCCCCAGCAGCCGCGCCAGCCGTGGGTCCAGCTTGAACTGGGGGGGCTGGAACAGGAAGAGAAGGAGGGGGCAGTGGAGAGGAAAGCAGACAGACACACAGTATGAAGTTTCAGTATTAATTCTCAGGGCACTCTGTTCCTTGGGAGAAGCACCCCATTCAATGGCAGAGATTGAAAAAACACAACTTTGCATTTCTGTATCCTACTGCTGATGCTCTGGATGAAGGAAGGGGGACACTGTACCTGTGCCATGCACACAGACTTACCTGTAGCATATGCTTTAAATAATAATAACTTGCACGAAGACTCAGGAAACAATTCTCCTTTTCAACATTGATGCATAATTTTACTGTAAGGAGTGGGAGAAGAAATAGAACAGCCCTTCCTCTGAACTACTGGAGGTTAACTACAGAGGGAGAAGGAAGTCATGATGATGCTTCCACTGTTGTAATGACTGCTCAGCTGCCTCACATCAACAAACTGCCTTGGAACTCTGTTTTTTCAGGCATGTTCCCCACCATTCTGGTGCATACCAGAACATTTACCCAACCACAATCAGTCAATAGAATATATTTCTTCTTCTGACCTCTGTGATACAACTCAACTACCCTGGTCTGCAGCCCTAGTAATACAAATTCCCTGGATAATTTGGAATTACACAGCTGGTTCAGGTACCACTGAACTAGCAAAAGCCACTCCTTTGAATTTTTTTAAAGAACCACACATGTAACTTGTGTTCAACTTATCTGACTATTCTCTAAGAAGCCAGAGGAGGAAATGCATATTCTTTCTGCAGGAGGTCAAAAAAAATACTAATTATCATAGTGCCAAGACCTATTATTTTGCTGGACTATATAGGAAGCTCACTTTGATGTGTCCCCTTTAAATCTTAAGTAATCTATCAGTTGGGTATCATTCTAACTTCAGTGGACCACGTGACATTCTGAGCCCAAGTATATTGTTTTTTGATGTGTGTGACAGGATGAATTTGCTCTGTTGCACCGTGTCCCAATGGCTGCACTGACCTGGTAGTCCAACATGAGGAGTAATGTGCATCGCACACTGACATCCCCAGGTCTCTTCACCTGGAATCCATCCGTTTCCTGGGTCGTGGGAGTTCTGTGCCACTGACAAAGGGAGAAACAAGACCGTCCGTCAGCGTTTTTTTCACTGATGTCCATGAAGGTGCATCTTGCACAGCACATCGTGCCAGAATAAGACAAGTACAAGCCTTCTGAAGATTTGGCAATTTAAAAAAGAAACCCAACAACAACAAAACCAAACCACAACAACCCCCCCCAAAAGATTTCAATTCAGCTTTAGTGCAGAATCTGTACTGCTGTTACGCTTTACTTGATAGGAAAAATGTGCATGATTTTTTCATCTTTTCACCCATTCTGTTCAAGATGTGCACTACATCACTACTACATCTATGTTTTTGGACTAGATTCTGTTAGCAAACATTCTTAAGAAGAATGGAGTTTTGAAAACTTTGAAAATTCCTTAAAAGAGATAACAAATACAAGGTCACCTACACGAGGGAGACAACAGGCACCTGGGTGCTTATGTGTGCCACTATCACGTGTGTATACGAAGTGTGCACAACCCTCTCACCTCCACAAGATGGTTGTCAGGTCCATAAAGATCTTTGTCCAGTTCTATAACCAAACTCTTAAAAAAGGACGAAAACTTCCGTTTCTGTTTGCTGAGCTGTACAAGCAGAAGAACCAGATATGTTTAAGGCTATGTGTATTAGCTTGTGTCCTAGGCTTCCTTCTCAGCCTCTCTCTTTGTCTTGAACATTAAATCCCATGTAGACCACAAGTGCGGTCACTCTAATTGAGTTTTCCCTCTGACAAACACAGGATAAGATGCAAAAATCTCAGCAGTGGTGGAACAATAAAACAGAACGGTAGGGAAGATTTCCCTGACTCTCTTAATGTTATTGGAAAGGACTGGCCTGTCATGTGAACGTGGCACTCGTGAGAGCAGGTCCAGAGAAGGGCCATGAAAATTATCTGAGGGCTGGAGCACCTCTCCTGAGGGCAGGCTAGGAGAGCTGGGGTTGTTCAGCTCAGAGAAGAGAAGGGTTTGGGGGGTATTCAAAAGGGGCTTGTTAGAAAGATGGAGAGAGACTTTTTACCAAGGCCTGTAGTGATGGGACAAGGGGCAATGGCTTTAAAATGAAAGACAGTAGGTTTAGACTGGTCATTTTTTACTCAGGAGGTGGGGAGGCCCTGGCACAGGTTGCCCAGAGAAGCTGTGACTGCCCCACCCCCGGAAGTGTCCAAGGTCAGGCTGGATGGGGCTTGGAGCAACCTGGGATAGTGGAAGGTGTCCTTGCCCATGGGAGGGGGTGGGACTGGGTGGTCTTGAAGATCCCTTCCAACCCAAACCATTCCATGATCCTAAGGCCACGGTATACCTTTCATTTTAACATCTTGGGGTTTTTTAATGAATGCTAATTTCTTGGTCTGATTTATCAGATAATAGTAAATTTTACAGATTGATCATACACTAGGTAAAACTATTTCCTTTTACATTTTGTCTTTCCATTTAATTATCAGTATTCACTGTTTACTCCACAGCTCATACTGTCTACATTAAAAACTTATAAGGAAGGCTTATAAGCACATAATCTGACTTTCCATAGAATATAGTCTATGGGATTCCAATTTATTTCTTTGTATTTAATGAAGATAATATTTTATTAAAAAATGCCAGTAATTGAAAAGATATTTTGTTCCAATAAAGAATCTCTTTTTCTTGTTAAAATATATGCTCTAATTTCTAAACCGAATTTGTCTAACTTCAATTCCCAGATGTTGCACTTTGTCACCACTTCATCTTCCAGGAAGATTATGATTCTGATTCATGTACAGTTACCTCTAGACAGCCGAAAGCCTTGCCCTCTCCACACATGCAAGTTCTTAATCTGTTTAGCCTGTAAATACTCAGCTTGTGAAGTCTATTCAAATAGGTGACATCTTTATTAGGAAAGTCCAGCCTTCCCCAAGGAAATCTAAATCCATCACTGAGGTTTCTGAGGACTTCATAATGATAAAACATTTCTCCCATCCTTGCTCTCACCATCATATTGATCTCCCTAGGAATATGAAGTACTGCCTTCTCCTTGTTATCCTGCTCTTCACAAGATGCAATGCCTGCTGTAGGCCTGACTTTTCATACCTCTTGTGACCTGAACCCTGCCATCTCTTTTAAGGGAATCATCTCAGGCCTCTTCTCTCCACCTCCCCCTACCTATCCTGTCCTTAAGTCTGTTTCACTTCCTGCTGCTCTCCCCAACACTCCCATTAGGGCCTCATCCCTCTCTCCGGTTGGACATGGTGCCTTCCCAGCAGCAACAAGCTAGCGCTGCCATTAAGAGATGCCTTGTCTCTGCTGGTGTCCCCAGCACTCCACAGGACAATCTCCAGAGCCCTGCCAGCCCCAGTGAAGCACGGGGCAGTCATACGTCATCCAGGAGCTTCCCCTCCACGCGCAGCTCCCACGAGGCAATGCTGCCGTCGGAGTCCTCGGCATCCGCCTTCGCAGGATTGAACGTGTTGGAGATGTAAAGTCTCAGTTTCCGCTTTTGCTGTTGCACACACAGAGGAAAAAAAAAGGACAATTCCAGTTAAAGTCCAAGACTTGAGGAAGCCACAGGAAAGGTGACAGTCACACATTTAGTAGAGAATCTACATGTTTAGTACAGTTGCACCAGGTTATACTAGAATATAGGATTCGGTTACATGTAAGAAAATATACTGAAAAGCTGAATCTGAAACTTCCTTTCCTGGCTATACAAACATACTGAAATTTGCTGTAAGTGGAGGAAGACAGGAGGTTGCAGGGCCAAGCCCAAGAGGCAATACATCCTCTACTTCTGGATTAGATACTTGAGAAATTGTTGTAAGAAAAGCATGGTTTGATGTCCTCCCTGGCTGGAAGGTCCTAGCTGGACCTACCTAGATTGCTAAAACTCATCTGCAAACCTCTTGCAACATGAATGCCTTTCAAAGCTGAATCAGTTCAGATTTGTAAATGACAGTCACAAATACAGCTCATGCTGCAAACCATCTGCCCTGCACATTTCTGCCCATCTGCATCCTACAATCATGCAGCATCTGGTAACAGTCCTCCTGCAGACACACCTGAACACAGAGACACACACCCCCTTGTTGCCTTACCCTCCTCTTTAACTTTCTTCACGTTCAGCAAAGGTTTCAGCTCCACCCTGCTGTGAGACCTGAGTGGAGGAAGGCACCACACTTCATTCCTAACCCAGGCACTCAAGTCTGTGAGAGATACAATCATGCCTACCTATTGCCATTTTTACAGGCTACCTGAGGTTTCCAATCACTGTGGTGGCTTTTGGCTGTGTCATTTCTCAGCACTTTTCCTCCCATGCACCACATGGAAAACCCAGCCATTAAGTCTGAGGCACAGATTCCAAACAAGATATTGCCAAAAATTACTCTGGGACTCTAATCTCCAATATCTATTTATAATACAACGACAAAAAGGCTACAGTTGTCAAGTTAACGCAGACAAAACAACCTTCATACAATATAAGAAAGGAGCAGTCTTGTAAAGCTTTCACACTCACACATAGGAGAGAAGGAAGTTACAGACAGCATGTTATGGAGCATAATCTGTCATGGAGGAATGGGAAAGGAAGAGATTTATGGCTGAAGAGGAACAAGAAAATGACTACATTTTGCCAAATCTGAGAAGACAGTGACAGGAAGGTTTGACAGAAATGGAGCGTCAGTTGTATGCACTGACAGGGAACAGGATCTTCCAAAGTGCCATGAGTCCAGAAAATGACAGGTCGGCACAGGTAAGAACAGGCAGATAGGTGGAAAAACATTTCTGGGAATCTATATTCTTTCTCCATCCTTTCCCATGGGACTAGACTCGTGTCACCACAGGTATGTCACGAAATGCAGGGGCATCTTCGTGAAAGTCCCTTCCTCAGGGGATTCACCCCTGAGTCAGAACATCTTGGGCAGCATTCAGTTGCAAGCCTTTGCCACAAGAGTTCTACCAGAGCTCCTGTGCTCTGTCTCAGGCTGCCAGGCTTGTCAGCAGCAGGGTGGGGGCAAGGTCAACTCCCCCCGCATTCCATCTGGCCGTTCCGGTCCAGCTCCGGGACGTCTTTTGAGCTTCTTAGCTCCTCTCTCTCTCTCTGGTGCTGCATGTCTAAAACTCTTCTCCAAAATAGGAGTCCATGTCCCTCTTTTCCAAGAGGGGTCTCAAAGGAGTTTGGGGGGGTCTGGTACAGTTCTTACCCCCAGAACTCTGTAGCTCTGCTGCTGACTCTCTCTCTCTCTCTCTCTTTCCAAGAGTCCTTTCTGCGATACATGCCATTTCTGCTGCTTCTCCGGTTCAGTTCTTATCTGTCCTGGCTCTCTGCCAGTCTCTGGACGCCGCGTCTCTGCTTTCTGCTCTGTCTCCGCTGCCCATGGTGGAGAGAAACATCTCCCAGCTTAACCACAAACACTTAGCCCAGTCTAACACTGTTCCAAGTCTTTGCAGTCCCCCCCAGCCCGGGGCTGGGAGGGCCCAGAGGCCCCGAGGGGCTCAGAGCCCCTTCCTCGTGGCTCTACAACATGGCCACCTCTCCTCAACAACCAAACTACCACAACTCTTCTCTTCCGTTTGCTTGTGGTATGTTTACATTTTGCAGGAGCGCCCATTGGGCAAAACTTCAAAACTTCCAGGGGTTTCCACCCCTTGGGGTCTACCACTTTTCTTAGCCTCTGGGGGAAAACAAGATTCAAACCACTACAGTAACTAATGAAAAAAAAAATGAACAAAACCTTAAAAATATCCAACCAAAGCAGAAAAATCAGTGACTTGGTAGACTACACAAGTATCATGAAGACTAAGAGGAACTAGACAATATTTACTGAGTTCAAAACTGCACTGACATGTGAAAAACACATGTAGACAGTTCTATGAAAACTTCAACAACTACAGCAAAAACAACCAACAAAGAAAGTGAAACAGAGGTTATAGAGGAATAAAATTGAAAATAGTATGCACAATAGTCTATAAAATCCACTATAGCAGTTTATTTGGTCGTTGTATACTGTACTTTCTCAGGAGAGAATGAGGAGGTGTATAAGAACAAGCCAATGTGGGTGGTAAGAACAAGCTAGGTGCACTAAAAAAATCTTCCTCTACACTGATTGGGAGAACTGAATTTTTTACCTAAGAAAACAAACCATTAATGAACTTGAAAGACATATTTAAAACATAGACTGATTAAAGAAGGAGATTAGGTGTTTGCATTTTCCTTATCTCACAACACAAAAAGCAGAACATACAAAATTACGTCAGAAATGTTTCGGAAAAAGTGCAAATCCAAGAGCAATTCCTCAGTCATCTTAAAACCTGAAAGCAGGGAAAGAATCTCAATTCACAGAACCAGGGAGAGAGACACTGTGATAGCAGTCTGATGCTACTACTCGTTTTTAAGCTAAAAACGGAGAACCTGGGAATAGATCATTTGGTCTGAGAAACTGCAACTATACACAGGTCTGGTAAACTCAATGTCCCACACCAGTCCCTGGCGGAAGAGTGACGGTCCCTGGATGACAGTCTCCAGTTTGCAGTCCTGCATATTCCCTACATCACCTACCTCAGACAAATTCAAATTTTCTCCAGGATTACAACCCCAGTTTGGGAATCACTGTTTTAAGGCAAATACTTCAAAATTACAAGAGCTGTGATAAGAGATGGAAATGCAGGGATAACTTTCATTGCTGTTACTAATGCTCCAACTGTAATAAAATGAAAATACTTAACATTAGAACAACCCAAATTTATCTAGACTTAGCTCTAGACAGGTCTTGACTTTCACAACTGCTACATGCTAGGGCTATTTATGCATGAATTTGAAAAACATCTGTTTGATCATTCTCTAGATGTTAAGTAACTGAGTAACCGATATTTAAAATGTATTTGCTGAACCCTAGGTGGACACAGAATTTTCTGTAGTGTTGTGTCTCTTACACCGTTCCCCGCTCCAGCTCTCCTTTGCACAGCTTACGGCTGGGACCTCATGTACCTGTTACTTCCCTAATTAAAGACTGTGCCACAAACTAAACAGATTTATGAATGCAAGTCCAAGTCTCCAATAATTTTTAAACACGTCCACATTCCTGGCTAGTTTAAAATAATGTTCTGCCCGTATCAAGAAGCTACAACAAATTACTCCTTCTGAGAGTCCAATTTAGTATATACAACACTTTGCGACAATGAACTTGTGATTTAAGCCATCCACATTTCAGTTTCCTGTCTATCTAGGTACATTGATGGATCTTGTTTCTTTTTTTCTGTTTCAATATATCAATTGGAAAAACATCAGGAGTTAAAGTGTTCTATGTCTTATCAGATACCTGTACAGTGACAAACACAACAGAATCTTGATCTTAGTTGGGCTGACACCCATCACCCTGGTACAAACAAGAATGTCGGCTTTACCTCACTGCAGACATATAGCTGCAAAACCCTTTGTACTACAGGATTTACTAGATGAATGACTATGAGCACCCTATACAGTCAAAAGAACTCAAATTTAAGGTGTGAAAAGAAATTCTTCACAATGAGAGTGGACAAACATCGTAACAGATTGCCTGAGGAGGCTGTGAAACTTCCATCCTTATGGATTTTCAAAACTCAACAAGGCCTTGAACAACCCTATTTTGAGCAGGAGGTTGAACTAGATAGCTTCCACAGTTTCTTCCTACCTAAACTTTTCCATGATTCTAATGAATAGACTCAAAAAACTTAGCAAAAGACCATTTCAGTGGGATATTACAAAGAGTGATGTGCTGGACTTGATCTGACATTCTTTTTCTGACATGAATAATCCTTATACAGGATATGTGTACATTTTTGCAGGATCTTTAACAATTTTTCTGTAAGTAATTCTTCCCATCATATGTTCAGTTATTCCACAAGTTCAGCTTTTGACTGAATCAGAATTGGAAATTTAATACATCTCTTCAGCACACCCCTCTAATCTCTTATTTTCTTGTTTTTAATCATTCTGATACAAAATTTCAAAATCAGTGTTTATTTATCCCTAAGCTATTATTCCCCTTATTAAAGGCTTTCAGAAGCTAGAGCTGGCAATAACCACAGAATTTTCTCTACCACTTTTCCATGCATGCTGATCCCCAGCTGCTGAAGCTTTGGAGCTTTGTCTGACCCATTCCAAAATATTCCTGTAACAGGACTTTTATTGAAAAGATCATTTCACCATTTAATACAAGAACTATTTCCCCACTCAACACAACCTACAAATTTTTCACAACATTACCTTCATTGGCCTCTTCAGCGCTTCCTGAATATCCACACGCTTCCGCATAATGGTCTGGTCCAGCTTGCGTTCAAAGGCCAAGAGATCCATGTAGGCCTGGGACTCAGGAACCAGCTCCCGGATCTGAGAAGGAAGCAAGGAATATCCAAGCACTGGAAGCACAAATCTGCCATGTTCCAGAGCAGCAATACCCACCCATTCCATGCCCTCGGACAGATGTGCCCAGAGTTGTTCTCCCTCCTGCAGTTCCCAGACAGTGAGGCAGGCCTCAGGGGCATGGGACAAGCACAGACTGAAGAGTGGGAGCACAGAACTGAAGCTAATGGATTCTGGAAGACCCCAGCTAGATTCACGAGGCCTGAACCATAGCTGCTTTTTTTCAAGTGCGGCTTAGCTACCAGCAGCCCAGGAGCCACTGCTGTCAGCAATCCAACGTCCAGTAAATTTGTCCTGTTCAAACTAAAAGAGTGCTGCATCTCTCTAGACTAAAAAAGAGGGGATGTTCATCTGATGTTTCAAAAACAAGTGTTACCCATTGTAAGTAAAAACTGCCACACAGGATGCAAGCCTTTGCCAGCTCATCTTCCTGGCTGAGGTGGAATTGACCTTCACACCAAAGTTTCCACATGATCAGCTATCAGGTGTCAACCTACGATCCTGCCAACTTTTATTGATATTTTAATACATTAGCTAAACTATGTTAGTTCTATTGACAAATATCCTTTTTATTTTCTGTTTGATGGAGAAGTCAGTAGAGAAGGGAATATGAAGTAGGCTGGAAGGAAGACCTCATGATCTGAACTTAGAAATGGGCAAGTATACCCTTAAATGAAAAAGTTCGTTCTTAATTTGGGGCAAACCATATAAGAAAGGAACTGTAAATAATTAAAATAAATACATGGGACTGCCTTGTCTATTTCTACAATACTCACCCTAGCTGTCACCTATATAACTAATATATTTATGTTTTTAAATAATACATTTAACTGTTAGAATACTTCTATAGGAATTAAAAGTCAGTTGGTATTCCTGTTTTGCTTTAGAATCAGAAATCTACAGTTTAAATTTGGTGTAAGACACAAACACCTATGTGAGAGACATCAGGCACACATCTGTTCACTGTGTTCTGCAAGGACATGAGAACTCCTGAATGAGTTCATCCCAACAGTCATCTCTTCTAGCATTGCATCTCTGACAGTAGTTGAAAGTTGCTGCCTTTAAGTACCCATAACAGCTCGAGGCCCAGCATTTCAGAACCTCACCAGGCAGTGTGGGAGGAACTACCTCCTTTTGCTCATTTGGAACCTGCCACCACTGAGCTTCATTTGATGCCATCCCTGTGCACAGCTGGGGCAGCAGTGGTCAGGCATTCCCTAGGCACCTTCTCCATACACCTTACAGTTTTTTGTCATCCCTTTCTTAACAATTTTCTTTTCCAGCCTGAAGATGAACAACTGCTCCCTGCTGTATTTAGACTGATTAAGATTATCAAATGAATGTCTCTTCCAACCTACTCTATTTGTTTTGAGATACTAGAACACCTGCTCTGTTTACAGCAAGACTGACACTTTGGAGAAACCTAAACCACAGAGCCAAAAACTCTGTTCAGCTTTAACTGAACCATTATATTTCTAACTGCTCGTATGCTTTCTCAAAGTGTTAGTATTAGCAGAATAATAAAGGAACACGAACATTTTTAAGAGCAAAGCACGAAGAGCAAGCATTCCCCTGGAAACATCAAGGAGTTGCCAGATAGCTTGCAAAGGACAGCGGTGCTTCCTCCCACCACTTCCAGAGTACAAACCTCTGGACCCAACGAAATACCCCAGTGCTTTTATCCCGTCCCACGCTGATGAAAAGATTCCTCAGTTCCTTGCCTGAGGAAATTAATTGTGGTGTACCGCAGTCAACTAAAAATTCTGGACTGAGAAAAGAGTTTCAGACCTTTAACACTGAGTTCCATCAGAGTCAGTTCATGAATCCCCAGTCTCATGGTGATGCAGGGAGAGGCCTACACAGCCTTTAGGATACAGGCTATACCACACAGGGGATACAACCTTCCCATCTGGTTTGCAGGGTACTAGAGCCAGGATCTAATGAGGTTTCTAGTAAGCTTGTAGAAACAGCAGTAATCTTCAATAAATATTTCTATTCCACACCTTTACATCGTTTACCACATGAAAGTGAAATGGTATTTCCTATTCCATTCCTATAACCAAACTGCATGTTAAATATTATAAGATGTTAAAAAGCACAAACACTTTAAAATCAGCCAAAGACAATACTGCATATAATTCCTTGAACTGCAAATGGCCACAGGTTGGGAGAGCATTTGAGAGAAGAATTGTACTTGCTGTGTTTGTACTCTTCTCTAGAGATGTGTTGTGGTCACAGCAAAGACGGGATTTTGGGCTAGACCAAAGGTTCACTCAGGCCAGTTTTGGCAGTTCTTACAGTCCTTTGGTTTCTCACTCTACTACTGGAATAATCTTTTAGAGGCATGATAATGTTCCCATTTCATATCCTTTCCCAATTTCCCCTTAGGAAAATCAAAGGGAAGCCCCAGCAGCATCACATCACAATGAAGAATTTTCTTAGGTTTTGGTATACCTTAGCTCCAAAAGATAAGGGTACTCTTACACTCCCAGCCAGTAGTACATAATTAATTTTCAGTTTTCTTCACAGGTAACTGAACCCCAGTTATCTGGGTGGTCCTTCTTCTTGCATAGTTTGCCCTAAATGAAAAGTTCATAGCTCCATGAAAGTCTCCAGTCTTCTTCTACTAAAGTTCTAACTACAAATGTGTTAAGAATATTTTGACATTTGAATTCTCCATTCTTGCCTTCATCTATTTGAAAAAAACTCCAGAAAGCATCTATTAGCAGCATCTCACTGGCCAAGGTTTTGAAGCATGTCTGTCACACCTTATCTTAGAATTACAGAGATAACTGGAAGAGATTACTAATAACATTAGTAAGATAGTGTCTTTCTAGATGTTGGGGTTATTTTTTTTCTTATTGTGAAAATACAAATGTTTCAAACATTTAGAAATTAGTAAGAACAGATTATTATTAAATTATGCACTTTTGTCCTTGATTTCCAAAAGTTTATTTTTATTGGTGGTGACAAAGGAATGGCAAACTTGCAAGTGGGGGCACTGAGGAGAGTGTGGAGGGAATGACATGATGGAAGAGGCTTTCACGATTTCCTTGTAGAAGCAGCACAATGTGGGGGCCCCACCACACCTGTCTGTAAAACAGATGTGCAAGGCTTGCAAGACAGAAGCAGAAACTAGAGAACAGCTGCACCACTACAAATTCTGGGACATGAACAACATCATGGGATAGCTTCTACAGCTGCCACAGTACAACAGCTTGACAGCAGGCTGCAGGCCAGGGAAGACAAGAAGAAAGCCTTCTGCAAGTGGATCAGCAACAGAAGGAAGGCTCAGGAAGACCCAGGTCTGGGTCTGGTTCTGCCCCTCGTGTCCAAAGCCCCGGAGAAGGCCGTGGTACTGTGTGCTGTCTTTGGCTCCATTGCTCCTGGCTAAGTCCTGGCCTCAGTCCTCCCAGGGCCCCGAGCCCACGTCAGTCAGGGCAGCAGGGCTGTTCAGAGGGACCCTGACAGGCTGCAGGAACAGGATGGCAGCTTAACACAGTAAAGGCGAAGTTCTGCTCCTGCCATCAGAACCTGAAAAGACTGTAAGACCCTTCAGAAAAGGCTGCTTCTGAGTTTGCTGACTGAGCTGCAACACTGAACACATGCAGTGGAATGCCCAGTAAAGCAACTTATCTGTACGGGCGGGTACTGGTGAGACCACAGCCGCCGATGACAGTGACCCAAACTCACTGCAGGTAAGTTAACGAAGTCATCTGCATGAGCAGCAACAAATAGCCAAAGACGTCAGGTATAAAGAGCAGGAATGGTGCTGGGGCTTTTATAATGTAACCTGAATGTAAGAAGCAGAATCTACAAGTGACGCAGGATGGGGAAATCAGGAAAAAAAGAAGAGCACAGGATATGCATCCATACCATGGCAAACTGGGAGAAAGAAAACAATACAAATTATTAAAGGTAGTTGTACAATCAAAAAAAATAGAGGCAAAGCCCAGGGAAGCTGTGGCTGCCCCAACCCTGGAAGTGTTCAGGGCATGTTTGGATGGGGTTTGGAGCAACCTGGTTTATGGAAGGTGTCCCTGGCCACGGCAGGAGGTGGAATGGGATGAGTTTTAAAGTCCCTTCCAACCCAAATCATTCTGTAATTCTATGATTCTATGGCATAGCTACAGCATGGGGACTCTCACTGCTTCCCAGGGAAATCTTAAAAGGATTTAGGAAATGGTAGGGGAGAAAACAATAGTCCAGAAAAACACTGTAGCCTAACAGGTCAGTGCAGTTCTAAATACATGAGCAAAAACACCTGGAGCAAGATTAAGGATTTTACAATTACTGCCATGCTTGGCAATACATTAATCACCAAAAGAACACTAGAGTCATAAATGAAGAAATCTACTGACAAACTCAAGAAAACTCCACAAAATTCTGAGAAAAGCTACTGAGAATATTAGGAGACAGGAAAACATCCTCTATAATACAAAGTTCCATAAAGCAAATCAATTGCTTCACTTACGAGTATGTATCTACCTATACAGAAAGAAAAATAGTTTCTTTGCCTATCAAAGTGACAACATAATGATCCTGAAATTGTTTAAGTTCAGCTCAGAAGTAAGGTGAAAATTCTTAGGAGTGAGTGTAGCCAAATACTGAAAAAAATTGACAATGACTGCAGGGAATATATCATCGGTAGTGATTTTCAATACTCTGAGGTCTGTCTTGTATACCAAAAGCAAAACAAAGTAGCAGTAAGTTCTCATGATAGGGCTGGACTTCAGATTGTCTAGTTGTATGACACTAAAAATAAACTAGTATTTTTTTTTCCTCCCAGAAGATCAAATATATGCTCCTTCTTTTCAGAGTCTTCATAAGAAAGCTTGCCACTCTCCAGTAAAATAAAAAGACCTCTTAATACAACTATTAGGAGCTGATATACAAGTATGCAGACTATAAAGAACAGACAGAATACTGATAGGAACTGACAGGAAAAAATCAGAGTCGGTGATAGAAAATCTGAGCTTAAGCTGGAGACAGAGGTTTTCTGTGCTCATTGCCCCTGACAGACCCAAGACCAGAGGTGTAAGGAGGAACAGATGTGAAATTTTACACTTCTGCACAGGATAAAGCCATCTCCCACATTCACAACACTACATGGACAGATTACAGAGTAGATCTCCAACATTCTCCTACTGCAAACAGATTAGCTCTTGATTCCTGCCTGTTGAAAAAAAACAGTAATCATTTCTGCAGCTTCTGCCATCAGAAAACAGAGAATCTGGAAAGTGCATTTTTGCCATAGACAGTTTTCTAGAGGAGGTTGTTCAGGTTTTCCTTTGCATCCTGAGGTGAAGTATGGATACCAGCAAACCTAAGGAATAGGTCTCTGTCAGTCTCACTGACCTCTAGCATGACTACATTATCAAACCTTTCCTGCTGACTGAGTATAAACCGTTCTGCCACAAATGTCACATTGTAAGATACTGAATTCTGAAGGAATTTGAGCTTCTTCAAGTGGAGACCTGACAGGAGCCCTGCTGGCTACTAAAGAAGTCTATCTGCAGCTCAGCCTTCCTTGATCTCCCCAAGTCTCCGGTGTTAAGGCAGTCTCTGCTTCTTTGCTAGTCAAGACATATCGGAAGCCCCCATCACAGTGCCCTCCAACAGCAGGCAAGACCAAGGGCGCTCACATCCTGGGACCGATCCGTTTGAGCCTCTGGAATTATGCTGATGAATAGTCCTCAAACACACAAAGGATTCATTGAATATCTGGCAAAGCCATGATTTGTGTAGACAACTGTTTAAGCCCCAGTAATCGCAAAATCATTTGGATCCAAAGGACCTCTGCAAGTCATGCAGGCCAACTGTTGCACAAAACAGGTTCAAATCACATCAGCTTGCTCAGGACCTTGTCCAGCCAGGCTCTGAATACCTCCAAGGATGGACATCCCACAGCATCTTTTGGCAGCCTGTTCCCATGTTTTGATACCAGCGTATGTTTGTTGGAGTTTTTTTTAAAGCGGTCCCTTATAGGGAGTCAACTGCCCATGTTGCAGTGTGTTTCTGCTGCCTCTCATCCTATTGTCATGCACCTCCAAGGTCTCAGAAAAAAGCCCAATAAATAAAATTGGACCTAGGTAGGAACAACTGGAGCTGCATTCTTCACTGCCTAAGCAGGACAAACAAAACAGTTTCAGCAATTTGCTTTTTTTTAAAAAAAATCACTAATAAATAGAGATTTGGCAGCTCCTTTAGAATTAAGCTACCATAGAATTTCTATCTTTGAGAGTTGTTGGATTTCATAAAGTTCTTGTTGGTTCATTCCCCCAGCTGGTCCACAAACATATTGACCGGTTTCCCCACCCAGTGATTTGGTGTCATCCGCAGATTTTATAAGCAAGCACTGCACTGCCTCCTCCAGTGACAAAGATGCTGGACTGACCAGCTCACAGGACAGATCCCTGCAGTACTCTGATGTCACTGTATTCCTGGGCGAGTGCAACCATTAGCCACTACGCTCTAAGCCCCATCACCAAACCAGATGGTTGTCAGACCATCTAGACCAAAATGTCCCAGCCTGGATAGAAGACTATTATATGTGAGAGAGTGGCCTTGCAAGGACATGGGCCAGTTCCCTCAGCTCCCTCAGTTGCAGCCTGCTGGGTACCATGGAGTTGTACAAATCAGGTTTTCTCAAGAAATACGTGGCTCAAACCCTGTCCACTGTCAGCTGCTCCTCTTGGACGTGTTCACTGATCACAAGGTATGGGAGACATCGTTAGTGCAGACTGAGACAAAGAAGGTTTTGAGTGCTTCAGACTTACTGTCTCTGTTGTCACTGTGTCACCCAGCCCACTCAGCATGGGCACACATTCTCCTTGGTTAGCCTTTATTACTAACATAATAGTAGAAGCTTTTCTTGTCCTTGATGTCCTTGAAGATCTCAACTACAGCTGAGCTTTGACTTTGCCAGTACCATTCCCTATATATCCACGCAACATTTCTAAACTCCTCCTTTGTAGCTTGTCCTGCTTCCACCTCGTACGCTACCTTTTGATGTTGGGACCACCACTGTGAGTTCCCTGTGCTGGGATCCTCATAAATCTGCTCATTTTCCTGCATTTCAACACAGGCTGCTCTTAAACATCCTTAAAGACCTGCCAGCTGCCCTGGGCCACTTTGCCCTTCCAAGCTGCTTCCCAAGGCATGACACCTACTTATTCAATTCCCTGAATAAGCCAAACTCTGCTTGTCTGAAGTCCAGGGTCTGTACTTGGCTATTCTCCTTCCTCATTCCCTGCAAGATCTTGATCTTCATTATTTCACAGTTGCTACATCCAAGGCTACCACTGATTATCACATTCCCAACCATTTCTTTCTTATGAGTGAATGGTAGATCCAGGTGTTCTTCACCTCTGGTTGGCTCAGACGGAGAAAGAGGTGCACAGCAGCCATGCAGTGACCAAACCAGAACAGGACAGCTATTATGGCATGGGATCTGTGCAGAGAATCCCACATGGTGGTCAGCGAACAGCAGCAGCAGAAGTTGACTAAATATTTGTGTAAAGGAAAATGAAGTAGAGAGGATGAAAGGGGAGGACAGCTGTACAAAAACCTGTCAGCACAACTAGAGTAAAAGTCCTCACAGGAATCTGGGCCCCAGTGAGAAGAACAGCGGCCAATACTGAGAGATGCCATGCCACCGAAGGAGGAGCAGTTTGTTGTTTCAAAGTTGCACTCCACTCAGCAAGTTAAACAGGAAAAGCAGAGACATGCAGCTCTAGAGCCAGAATGGTTCTCAGCTTAGATTCTTGCATTAGAAAGGGTAGGCAAGGAAGCTGAAGAAACAGAACAGTGAATCACAGTCACAGTTCCTGGGAAAAAATGTAATGATTCCGAATGAAGAGAAAATAAGACTGACCAGAAGTAATGAGAAGGCAAGGCCTGGAGAAAGAAGAGGAGCAATCTGAGGTGCAGTCATGTTTCCCTACAGACAGTCTGTGGCCTGAGGTCAAAACTGAGGCTCAGCTGCTAGACTTGGGTCACAAAGGCCCCATCGGCTCCACGGATTTAGGTCCCCAGCTATGAATGAAGACGCCTGTGAACTGCTCAAAAACTGAATGAGGGTTTCAGTGACATGAGAACACGGGAAGGATCCAGAGGTGAGGAAAATGGGGTGGGAAACAGCCTGCTGCGCAGAACCGGAGTTAATGTTGAATACACTATAAAAAATACTAGGCCTTGTTTCCATACAGTACGTCAGCCTGGGCTTAACCAAGTCTTTGTGGTCACTAAAACTGCATTTTAGACAAAAGAGACGCAGTTGATACAACTGACCTGCATTTAAGTAAAGCATTTGACATACAGTCATAAAGGGACCCACTGCTTAAGACTGAAAAATGGGGATTACAACAAGAACTGTATATGGTAAAGAACTGGGATAGGAGAAAAGTATTAAGCAGGAAGTACCTCATGGACCACTTCTGAAACTGATTTTATTTAAATGCATTCATTAATAGTTCCTGTACCAAAAGGAGAAATATGCTAACAAAACTTAATAATGACAAATTTGGGTGGCACTGCCATCACAAGGCAGGGGATAGTACAGAGAAGGTAAGGAAGCTCAGAACTCTATAATGGAAATGGGATGAAATATAGCATTACAAAGCACAGGATCATGTTCCTCAGAGTCTAATTCCTGCTCTAATATGGGAATTCATCAGTTGCAAATAATAGAAAGCAGAAATACTTTTGAGTCAATCACAGAACGACCACTGGTAATACTAGTAATCTGTAATACTATGTATAGTTCTGGGTTAAATTTTTCACACCATTAGATTCCTGCAAAATTAAATCCTTCTCAGATAGCTGACCTGTAGCAGTTGAGTGACCCTACTGACCAGTGATATGCTCCAGCACTACGGCACAGGTTTGACCAGAGAGCTTGGAAATCCAGCTGTGGGTTATCTGTGCCAACTGCCTGAGTCACTACCACAAGCGAGGAACACTGAGAACCCATCTCCTTTTCCACTACTACATAAAGATGGTTTTAAAGAGTAAAGTGTATTTAATATCTTCCTCTCTCCCCTGTGCAGATCCCAGAAAACATAAGCAAGAGTCTGTAAAAAGTCTGTGGGTAACAGACGCTGACTGGCTGGAAAACACTGCAGAAGTAGTTCCAGAAAGTTGGAAGTTTTACCCTATGTTTCACATGCATTCCACAGCAACCAGTGCAAATCCTCCACTTGACAGGACAGGATTTCCCCATCCCACAGATGGTGAGAGTAAGGGGTTTCTGACACACTGACTAGCAGTCTAACAGAGAACCTTAACCCAGACAGAGCATCACATCATTGACACCAGCACTGCAGCTGCACTGATAAAAACCCCACTGTAGACAGACCTCTAGCAATCTGTGTTGCCTTATCACTCCATCAGTTAAAACTATTGGCTGACACCAACAAAGGTACTGAGAGGCAAGAAGACTTGGTGACAGCATGGTTCTGAAAGCACCTGTAGAGATTTCTGACATACCAAAATAAGGCTCTACCTATGAAAGAATTATTATGGACTTGACAAATACAGGCACTGGTCTTCTGTTGCCAAAAAAGTTTGTTTACCTCTGTTATGAGACCATCTTATGAAGGCGCCAGACAAAAACCCAACCAAACAAAATAAAACACCTCCACAACCAGCCAACCAAAAAATTCAAAACAATAAAATAAAAAGTGCCTTGAAATGGATATATATTTCCAGGGACAGCCTCACCATCCAGCATGTATCATTGTCTGCGAAAACAGTTTGTGTGGGACAGACAAAACCGACAGTACAAGACACTTAGCTTTCATTATAAGAAAGTACAGACCCCCAGCAGAGCAGAAATGAGGCTTCAACATCAAATACCAGGGAGGCTGCAAGCAGTTCAAAGGTCTGGGTTTAATGGTAGCTTCGTCCTTTCAAGCCTGCAGTATGAGAGATCTCATGGCTGATCTATGAGAGGCTTTGCTTTCAGATGATGGCAGGAATGACAAGAGAAGAAGTAATAACATGACACCAATAGTACCAAAGTGGGCTCACCTCCTCTGGTGGCTGGTAGAAGGCACCTGTGAAACAGTAACACAAGAGACTCTGGAGCCTGTCAGTAAGTTTGGGCTCACATGAGCAGTGAAGAGGTAAGCTTGAAAAAGATGTGGAGTAAAAGGGCACACCTGTCCAAGGGATTCTGAGCCCAGAAACAGCACCAGCAGCCAAAGAAACTGGGACTAGGATGTGACAAGGGTGTGTGTTTTGAAGCCTAAGGAAGCTCGCCTTTTGGGACCAAGCAGGTTCTAGGGGAACCGTACTGAAGAGGGTAAAGGAAAGGAAAAGTCTGGGAATAATGAAAGAGAAGGGGAGCAGAGAGAAATCTCAGTGTTTAGAAAGGAATTAGAAGATTTAAGCATTGAGGATCAAGCATAGGCAGACACCAAAAGCTAGACATATCCCCAGAGATAAGAGAATTAGTAACTCTCCAGACAATACAGACCCCTGAACTTTGTTGTTTGCACGGGTGCGCTTCAGTCCTACTGGGACACAACCACAAAAATCACAACCTGGCAGCTCTACTGGGCCAGAGATCTGAGGCCGAGCCTGTCCCCTCGGGCACAGCTGTGCTCTGGACCATGTTTTGGGCAGCCCCAAAAATGGATCAAAAGCATGGTGGAGACCTGAGGGCCCCGGCGCAGGCATTGCCTGGTGGCCCAGCGCCGCAGTCCCTCCAGCAAGCGGCAGTGCTGGCTCGGCCAACCCAGGCGCGAGGCCGTGCAGGCCAGGCTGCTCCACGCTCCCAGCCCCCAGCCCAGCCCCAGCCTGGCTCTCCAGACTTTCACCCACTGCCTACTTACTTTTTAATTAGATTTTTAAACAAAAAGTGAAAGAATTTTCTAAAATCCCTCTAATTACACTAAGATGCTGAACTGATTGTGAAGGGAATAGGAAATGAAAGCGACTCACCCTCTGAGGGAGAATTTTGTCAGCCATCTTCCTCCTCTTGGCACTGTACATTTTTTAAAGAAAAAAACACGTTACCATGGTGACAGATCTAGGAGTAACGAGGCCACCTGCTAAATTATCCTGACATCTCCACATGCTGGTGCACAGCTGTGCATGCATCAGCAAAAGGGCCTCACCCATGCCCAGGACCTCAGACCCCTTCTCTCAGCAGCCTGGGGAGGCAGTTAGCTAAGAACAAATCAGGGCTGTCTGTTATGCATCCTGGAAAGAAGTCTGCAAGTTCTTTGATCACAGCACCTTCTGTGGTGCAGGGTGGCAACGTATGCAAGTGCATGTGCACACGCTGCCTCTGGGTACAGATGAGTGTGCAGGACAGTCTCGTGTGGTGTGCACAGACACCCCTGTGCGTGTGCACATCTGGCTGAGTGCCTGCAAACAGCACATGAACTTGTTCAAACAGACCACACACATTTGTTCAAGCATGCCCAAAATCGAGTGCTGAGGCAAACACACATATATGTGTGCATTTCATATGATGTATGAAAACACACACATGCACACACTTCCCTATGTACTTACACCTGTTTGACTGTAACGATCTGCACGAGTGACGTGCAAAGGTAAGAGGCCTGATGTTTCCATATTTGTTCATCTTTATGAACGCACATGAGGGAAGATGTATGTGTGCCTGCAGTGTATATACACACTGTTTCCATACCCATACATAGGCACATTTCCATATCTATGCTTTGAAAAATACACTTGTGCTCCTGTACATACACACAAATGTGTATGTGCCTGAGAAATGATACTGTAGCGAAGATTGTCAAATACACTGTCTTTTGAATTCTTCAGATTCTAAGACCCATTTGTGGCCACCAAACCTGTCACCCAGCTTTCTCTAACAGGGCCAAGAGGGAATTCAGGCCTTATTCTTCACCTCTGTAATTTGTGAAGCCTTTATCTTAAGCAGGAGATGAATCACTCCATCTATGATAGACAAGTGAGAGAAAGCAAAGCACCTGCTGTCTTCATACAGGAAGCCAGTCATCAGCCATGTCCACATAAAAGCTCTTTCCACGCACTGGTGTGACATACTCTCTTCCTATGTTTGTTAATAATAAGCCTGGCCTGAAATACCAGATTCTTAGAGTCTTCCCCATCCCCATATAAGCCAAGGCTGAGGAACTCTTTGTGCCTGGAGGTTCAAACTATATCCTTCCTTGGGGGCAGAAAATTCATCTATACAGTTACATCCAACTTAATAGGTGAACAATGTCCCTTTTTAAAAGTGTAGGAATAATGGGACTGGAACGTTACTCGGTGTGAACCTCCAACACCTTCCACAGCCCACAAAATCAAATCTGCACTGAAACACTTCACAGAATCTGGAAGTAAAGGCTGAGCAAGTCCCAGCCTCCCAAAGGGAGCGGGACATGCAACAACCTGCAAAACCCCACAGGCTTGCAGTTAAAAAGCAAGTAACAAACCAACATCCCCAAACAACTTGGGGCTCAACCATTTCTTCAAGAGTCTGTTACAGAAATGAGATTTTTGCCTCCATCAAACCTGCCAAGAAAGGACAAGTACAACCTTCTTGGCCCATTCGTGCTAGAAGACATAGAACTCAATTACTCCCAGAATTGGACCCAAGGTGCCAGAAAAGTGTGCCTGAAAAAAACAGAATGAGAAATGACAGGGAGGTGGAAGCAAACAAAGGGAAAACATTCAACACGTTATCTGGAGGGAAGGCATGGCAGAAGGAACAATGCTCCTGAGTACCCAGGGAGCATTGGTGTGAGCTGAGCTCAAGGCAGTAGAGATCACTGCTGGGTCCTAAATCAGAAGCACTGCAGTTAAGAACTGGGGAGGGGAACTGCTTTCTTCTGTGAGTTAGGCCATTAACTTTTAGAAAATACTGTCCTTCAATGCTCCCTGGAAACTAATTAGCGATAAAGTTTACCTTAATTATCCAGCAGGGGCAATTTTTCACTTTATATCCACCCTGTGTGCCTGAAGGCTGGGCATTATTTTCTGCAGTTTCCTGGACAGTATCCTGGGAGGTGCTGTGGAATATGCATTTTGGCTGGTGCTGGGCAAGGCCTCCAAGACACACATCCATCGCTTGTGCTCATATGCTGCACTCACACACATCCTTCTGTGTTCAATCTTTTTCAACCATAATGTATTAATACTCTCAAGATTGGTGTCCTTTCCAGATGCATCCCAGATACAAGTATGCCCAAGTCTGGCTTGCTGATCCAAGGCATATAACCTCGACAGAGCAGGGCTCCTGAAGCACTGAGCTTAGAGAGTCGTTTTACCTACAACTGGATTCCATGACACTACCAGAACACTGTCTGAAGCTGTACATACACCTATAATGATTTTGCAAAAGGCAGCCCACCTAGGTGACTGCATGTGTTTGGACCACACTCAATAATACTCCAGACTGCTAAGGTCTAATGAGTTGCAAAAAGAAATTAGCTAACTTATTTAAGAGAGAATGCACTCAACAACATACAAAGCAAGCATATTTAAAGAAGACAACTCCTTATAAAAATCCCTCTAATTCTATGAAATTACTTCCTGTGCATATTTCTTTACTTTATATGTACGAATGTCTGGGACAACTGCAAGTTTTATGGCCACCCTCCTGAGTGACCATAGTACCCGTATTCACATGACCAACCAAAATTCTTTCCACTTGTCTCATTTACAAACTATTCTGTTAGCCAGTCAGAATCAGAGCAACAATACAGAACAGGTAACAAATAATACAATAATTGTACTATATTAGAAGAGAACTGTTCGTTAACTCTAAAGGCTAAATATACTCAAATAATTCATGGCCCGACAAACCTGCAAGGTAAAAGCAGTGTAACTGCAAAATCAGACATTAGTGAAGGTCAGTTTGTTCAAGACCATTCACAAACAAAGTAAAAAGTAAAATCTGCCAATGTTTTTCCTGCTTTAAAAACCTGACAATACGTATATCTTCTACTCTGTCTCATTTGATCTTAAAGGTCTTACCTACTTCTAAAAAGATACCGCTTTTTCTTCCTCAGATTGTCCTCCCGTGTTTTCCTCCCGGAACACTCACCTCCTAGCTCGGTTCTGGGTGGCTTGCTGCTGCTGCTGCACCTGCTGCTGCACCTGCTGCTGCTGGACCTGCTGTGGTGCAGTGCGTTTTCTTGTTGTTTCCATCACAGTCTGGGGCATCCCAGGTCGCACGGAGGGGCTTCCGACGTACGGGGGGCCTGGAGGACCCATGGGAGCCCCCTGATGGGGCATTCGAGCTCCTGATGGCATCCCAGGGCGCTGGAGGAAAAGCGAAACAGAAAGAAGAGCCACTTTAGTCCCTGTTTCTCCAGCTGCCAGGACATTTGCACATCATGAGACACTGGCTCCAGCAGGTTCCCCATTTTGATCGTCCTGACAAGCGCTAAGCAGCAACACAAAGCACATGAGCTCTGTGACTGGTGTTTCCTGGACGTCATAAAGAGGCATTCAGGGACAAAGTAGACAGGAAACAGGGATGAAAAATACTAGGCTTGGGAAAACACTCAGTGTTCAGTAACATATCCAGGCCACGCTACAGCTGAAAGCTCTACTTCCAGCCCAAAGGAAACGCCCCATGGCAGCGACGCGCAGCCCAAAGTGGTGCAGCTCATATGCTGCTCAGAGCTGCTCAGCTCCCACTGCAGGCTCCGCACTGCCGAGCAGGCGGCTCTGAGCAGCTGGAGACAGGAGCCAGCACAGGCAAAACACAGAAACACAGCGCTAAACATTTTCCATTAAGAGCTTTCTCCTTCACCAACAACGGAGAGCAGCGTAAGTTCATAACGGGACACAAATCCTTTAAAAAAGGTCACGTCTCCTATCAAGCCTTTGAAATAAGGAAAACAATGGAATGGATGTGGTAGTTTGTCAGCAGGCCCCGTAGGCATTCTAAAGCCCTGACATTTATGTTGACTTCAGCGTGCTCTGGAGAGACACTTTGGGTCAAATCACAAGCTTAATGTTGCACAAGACACACAGTAAACCCAATTCTAAATCCTACAAGTTTATAGTCATCAAGGAAAAACATCAGTAAAACAATTACCACCTCTGAAATGCAATTTAAAACAGAGAGAAGAGCTTAGTTTCATACTAAGAATTACCAAGATGTTTATTATATGTCTACATATACGCAAAAATACAGACACACACACTCTCTAGGCATCTGAACCAGGATGTGAATAAAAATAACCATACACAAAAGGCCTTTGAAAGTCAAGTCCGTCTACAAAGTCTTTTAAGGAAATCAAAAGGCAATGGAATCCATTGTGGATAAATAATTGTTTAAAGGATAGAAATGAGGTAAAAGTAATTGGTTCTGAAAATGAAGGCACACACAAAATTTTGCTGGGCCTCCTGCTTTTCAGCATATTCTTAACAACCTGGGGAAAAAAAACAAAAACAAACAAACAAACAAACAAACAAAAAAAAAAAAAAAAAAAAAAGAAAGGCAAGAAAAAAAAGCAAGGAAGTGAAAAAGTTTGTTGGTAAAGCTAAGTTATTCACACTAGTAGGGACAAAGGCCAGCTTCAAAGAACTGCAGAAGGACTTTATGAGCCAGATTTAACACTTAAAAGGAAGATGCAAATGTATTTCAATACATATTGAAGTGAATGGGGAAAAACAATCCAAGTATCACATGGAAAGCAATGGGCCCTGAGCTGACTGTTGCCCAGCAGAAGCAAGATCTTGTTTAAACAGACACTTCCAGAAAAAAAATATCGGTTCACTGCTTACTAGAGGTCAAAAAAAGCCATTAAACAAAAGAAATGAGAATGGGGGGAACAGAGAGTATCAGTGTGCCACTGCCCATGGTGTGCCCACGTGTGAAGGCTGTGTGCAGTTCTGGCTCCTGCAGCTCAGTGATGGCAGAGCAGAGCTCAAATAAGGATAAGGAACGGCACAGAAATTCTTAATGTATGGAACTGCAGCCATGGAAGTAAAGTAAAAGTAACAGTAAGTATATTTTCCATCTGGAAAGAGGTGATCCAAGGCGATCTAAGGGGGCATTTGCCAGAGCTCTGCAGAATCAGGTGTGGCCTGGAGAGGGCAGCTGGGGATTGACTGTTCACTGCCCTTGCCAGATCAGTGAACCCCGGCCACCAGCAGAGGGGTCAGGCTCTCAGACCACCGAAGGGGTGAGTTTGCCCCACTGTGGCTATCAGGCTGTGGAACCCCCTTCCAAAGGGGTGCTAATGGCATGGAAGACATACCTGGCGCAACAGTTACAGACTGAGAAAGTACCTGGGAGCCGTATACTAGTGGTCTCTAAAGGGGGGTGCCTGCACCCCTGAGGGTATGCGAGCCACTGGAGGTGGCCTTCATTATAAACCAAGAAAATAGTTTGTGCACAGTTAATAAGTTAAATAATAATAATAAAAAGTTTATTTCATCTTTATCTCATCCTTTTTATAATTTCTAAATATTTAATTATTAAATATATTAAAACATAATTTTAAATATAATTTGGACCTATATCTCCTATCAACCACCCAAATCCACTGTAGCTCCAGTTCAGTGCCATCCCTGATCACGTCTTGGACCCTCCTTGTGCTTGTATCTACAAAGGAAACCAGAGAAAGGAGGGGAATGCATGACCAGCAAAGAACCAATGTGGGCTATAACTGGTACAGACAGAGAAGCAAGGCTGAGGCACGAGAGTGACCAGCGCAGGAAGGTGAGTTCAGGTGAATTCAGCAAGTGTGCATGTAAGAAACCAGTGGTGGGTGTGGCCATGGAGAGAGCAGCAGGCAGCAAATAGGCAAAACTGCAGCTTTGAGCAACGCTGGAAACGCCTTCTGCCATGAGCACGGAGCTCTGAGAGCGGCTGGAAGGGAACAGTGCTCTCCGTTCCCACGTACTCGCCCCCACCCTCTGACCCAGGGAGAGTCAGCAGACAGAAATGGTCCAGAAAATGCTTCTCTCTTGAGTCTGCATTTAAGATCTCTCTGTCATCTGTCAAGCCACACATTGTGGCCTTCTTCCAGCAAAGGGCAGACCACTGGGCTGGCTGCTGCCCGTCAGTCAGCCAGGGACCACTGACAGTCTTTCAGAAGAGCCCGGATCCTGAGCACAGCCATCTCACGGACACTGGCCACATGGATCAAACTGCAGGCCCACTTTGCTGCTGCTCTAAAGGATATCTTAAGCCTTGGAGAACCAAGTCAGAAAGCCAAATCTACTCTCAGTCTTGGTCTGACGTCTTTGAACTTTCTTCAGTTCCCTTTGTAAAGCATCAAAATAGAGAAATGTAGAGAAAAGACAAACATGAGAACAAGGAGACAGCAAAAGCATGTTTGATCTCATCCCTCCACTGCCTCATTTCTTCCCCTCTGTTCTCATGTTCCTATCTCCGATATCACCCAGAGATAAAGCATTACTCACTACACCACCTCCCTGCTGCAAGCCCACCAGACTCTCAAGATACAGAAATGCTTTCTCTCTCTAAACTCTTATAAAAGAAGAACATAGAAGCAGTACCTTACCTTATCCAAAAGTTTATTTTGCTCTCAAATGCATGTGCAAGTCAAGATAGTGATGGACAATACGTCATATTTTTCACAATACTGACATTAAAAAAAAGGAAGTCTTGATACTAAAGAGTATTCCAATATCATTATGGCTTTTGAAAGAGATCTTAGAGGTGCATTTGTCTATGGGTTAGGATCTGTTTCTCCCCTCTTCCTCAGAGGGATGGAATCTGTCCTAATCAAGTAGCATCCACGGGGAAGGCTGCAGTGTCAAACAGCACTGACACATCCTCCTTCCTGGGAAATCATCTACCCTAGACTCCTCTCCCCAGCACATCTCTGTTCTTATCCATAGACCTATTTCCTTTTTACCTACATTGATTCCATTTACAGGTACTACTCTGCACAAACACTGCCCTGGACAGAAAAAATCAAGAAAAGAAAATCAAAAACACCTACAAAATCCTCAGAAAGGGATTGAACAGAGTGGGGAGTCGCTGCATTGCAGAGGAGTGCTGAGCTGCACCTACAGCAATGTCCTGTCCTGACAGGCTCCATCCACCTTGGCGCCACACTGCAGGCTCTGATGGCTTGTGGTGAACAGCCTCTGGATTCTTGTTAAAGAGACACTGACAGATCTTGAGAACAATCACCACCAAGTATTCAAACAGCATATTTTTTAACTAAAAATAGAAGCTACCTTGGCTAGACAACAGACCTTGTCAAGGTGTTACAGTAGCTACCAAAGGGAGCCTACAATAAACATGGAGAGAGACTACTTACAAGGGCATGAGTGACAGGACAAGTGGGAAATGGCTTCCCACTGCCAGAGGGCAGGGTTAGATGGGATATTGGGAAGGAATTCTTCCCTGAGAGGGTAGAGAGGCCCTGGCACACGTTGCCCAGAGAAGCTGTGGCTGCCCCATCCCTGGAAGTGCCCAAGGCCAGGTTGGACGGGACTTGGAGCAACCTGGGCTGGTGGAAGGTGTCCCTGCCCATGGCAGGGGGTGGCACTGGGTGAGCTTTAAGGGCCCTTTCAACCCAAACCATTCTATCATTCTATGACTTCTAGAAGGCATAAACATAAGCAGGAGGAGACATCAGATGCTGTCTGGAGGCAAGAATGGGTCACTAGAAGTACGTGGAACCCTTAAGAAATTTAAATTATTGTCTGATGGCAACAGGTTTCTGGCTGCACAAATTGTTTCCCAATTTGATGTGTTATTTCAAAATGGACTCTTAGAAGTACAAGAAATAAAAGTTGTACAAGGCTTCTCTCCTCCCCTGTAACTACAGATGTCACCTCATAAGTTCCTTTTTCTTTAATGTCTATGAATCTTTTAGAGATTCAGTACTGCAATTCTTGCTTCTCTGCCATATTCACCTTTCTCCATTTTCCAAAAGCTCTCACAACCTAGAAGTCCAAGTGTTCCAGGTTCCACCCCTTTCACGACAATCCAAAAGTCTTTAACTTAGAAAACATCCCATTTACAGAACTGTGAATTGTAACACAAGACAAATGTCAGGGACCATCCTTCTAATTCATGAGTGTCTCTTCACAGCTCAGAGTAATCAGCCACCAACCTCAAGTGGAACATTTGGATGCAACCAAGAAAAAAACCACATTCTTTGGAACAAACCCTATAGATCAGCTTTGAGTTCCACCAGCTTTAATAGACCTGATCACATCATTGCTGTGATCTAACGTATGGAAGGGAACCACAAGAATGTGCCTCTTGGCTCTGTGAAAAGGAGGGCTTTGGGAGGGAGAGGAACAACAGAGCTCCGCAGCATCGTGAGAGAGGAGCATTGAGAGAGGAGAGGCTGGTCAAGACCTCATTGTCTCTTCCCTTACAAGAATCAGACAACAGCTGGCAGGATCAGGTAATTCCTTATGTAAGATAAGCTGCAAAACTAAAAAATTCCTGACACAAAACACTGAATGCTAAAAGTTTATATGGGTTAAGGAAGACGTCACTGGACTAATGTCCATAAGTAAAATCCATATAAAGGCACTACACAGAGGGCAGCTTTGGGTCAGAAAGCTCCTGAGCTGCAAATCACAGAGTATTTGTATGAAGAATCACTGAGGTTTTGCCTTGCTCCTGTACTTCCATGCAGCCTTCCATGCTCCCTGCAACCAGGCACACTGAGCTAAATGATCCAGTGTGACTGGTTTTTTATTCCTACAGTATTTATTTTTTAAAAAAAGAGAAGTGCAATTCACACATCCCACAGATCAATTACGTCTGTGCACCTACATTCATCAGCAAATACAAGTTCTTTTAATCAGCAACTCAAATTTGTTTAACAAGCCCATATTGCACAAAATCACAATGATCTCTATTAAAGCCTTGGCTAGAATTAATATCATTTTCTTTTCTTAATTATATGTGAACTTTTCTCTATTTGTCAGCCTGCAATCAGTCCAGGGCTAGGAAAGGACAAACCTTCAGTCTCTACCAGCAGCTTGCTCACACAGTTAAATGCTGTACAAGGTTTTCACTCCAACAGTGCCCTGCAAGTACCTTCCCAATCAAACTCCTTGCCTGCAGTAAGGTCCCTCGATTTCTCCAGGCTGCCCTACACTCCCCAAACATCTCCTTGTTTACCCCAACACGGCAAACCAGTGCCTCTGTTCAAGGCCCCATTCCCAGAGGATGCCCTCACAGAGAGAACCGCCCTGTGGTAGGGAAGTGGAACAAACTGTCCAAAACCAACAGTTCATGACGCTCTTGTCTAGTTATTCTAGTGTCAGCTGACTTATGCTCTGACAAGACAGTATCGATATCCATGACAGTATAAAAATTAGTGGGATATTTTTCATTAGCAAAGCTCTACTTTTTTTCCACCCTCACCATACTCTCCTCACCTCGCTACTTCCAGTAGTGATCTCTACAAATCTGTGACTGGCTGGAAGAAATAGTCACTTTTACCCACTTAAAACAGATCACCATTCAATTTGGGGAAAATATCTTTAGTTCTTCCCATTCTAATAAAACAAACATAATTTTTATAATATACTGAACTACAAGTCCTTGATGTCATCCAGTCCTTCCTCGTCTCAAAGAAACATCACCAGTATCTCCATCCTCTTTGAAAGATGTTTACTTCTTTAACCAGTGCCTAAGAATCTCCAGTGACAGAGATTTTACAACCTTCATAATCAGTTTCTATGCTTAGATACTATAAATAAAACAAAAAAATCCTATTCTCTTATTGATGAAGTCTTCAGAGGCCTCCCACTACTACTGCCCTCCAAGTTCCCATTCTTTTGGCTTGTTAGTCATACAGATTACCAAAATCAGAAAAACATTCCTGTAAGTATACGCCACGGATTTACAATTGCTTTTGCATTATTCCCTGCCCCACTTCCCAATTAGGCTAACAGTTTACTTGACTTCCTATTAGCTACACACTAAGGCAGATCGCAGGACATCCAAGCCTTCCTCCTGAATGGTGACAGTTGATTTAAACCCAGCAACATATCAGAAGATGCAAAATTTGTTTATGAAATTCATCGCTCATCCCCTTTTCCAAATCACTGATAAATCTATTAGACATTCCATACCTATCTTTGGGGCATCAGACCTGTCATTTTGTCTGTTCTAACACTGGCAACAAGTTATTTATCACTATATTAAATATTTGTTTACATGCTGGTATGCTCTGAGAACCTTCTTT
The DNA here is from genome assembly GCF_003945595.2 of Pipra filicauda. NCBI lineage: Eukaryota > Metazoa > Chordata > Aves > Passeriformes > Pipridae > Pipra > Pipra filicauda. The sequence goes on along the minus strand of NW_024104964.1, from coordinate 264,821 downwards.
CGCTGTATTAAATGCCATTTCATTTAAGATAGTTTCTGTATTTACCATGAAATTCTATGACCAGATTTGAGAGGTAGGTAAGCAAACAAGAGGACTGAGGATAAGCAAAGGAGTCACATCAGTTATATACAGATTTGTATGCATTAGCAATCTTGGTGTGTAACTAATACTAAACTGTAGAGATTAGCAGGAACCATGAAATAACACCTATTAGCAGAAAAAAAAATATGGACGAGGACTTATATTACCACAGAGAGCTTCCTAAGCATAGCACAGAGGACAAAGACCAAGATGACTATGGGAAAAAGAAGGTGATTTGAACTGACAGCAAGTACCTTGTAAATACAGCTATGACTCGGTAGTTAAGAGAGGGACATAGACCTTTGCATGGGTATCTGGTGAATAAAAGGCAAGAAGATTGGCTTTGGAAGGAAGATAAAGTGGGAACCGAAAAAGGACACAGAAGCAGATTAAAAAGGTCACAACAACAGGACAAGAAAACGAACCTCTCAGCAGGTCTTGTGTGCAGATGACACAGGCAAGGTCACCAGCACAGGGCACTCAGGGAAGGGGGCTGCACTCGAGTCATAAGAGCACAGATGTCTGGACAAGAGCTTTGACAAGACCTGCACCCTGGACCTTGCCAGGGCTAAACGGGCAGATACCTGTTTGAGTAAGAAAAAAAAAGAAAGAAACAAAAAAAGATGGGGGTGGGAGGGAGACAAAGGTAGGATCCATTGAAGGGATTCAGCCAGCAGTGAGGCCTATGGTAGGGCCTAGGGGATAGAGGAAACTGAGGAAAGGAATGGCTTGCAGAAAAATTCATAACCTGGTCAACAAAATATAAGACAACAGCTGGACGCCTAGAGAGATGTCATAAAGACTGCCTGAAAGGTACTACTGGATAGCAGAAAACGCATCAATAAAGAGATAAATCAACATAAATGAGGTGATTAAAGCCATATTTATCCATAAAAATGCTAGAAATAGAGAAAGGAAAATAGAGAAATAGAGAAGGAAAAAAAAGAACAAAATACAGGATGAAGCCTTTGGGGAAAAAAAAAATCTCTCCCCACAAAAACAATGTGCAAAGCAATGAAATAGGAGTAAAAAACATTTTAAAGCACTGTAAAAATAAATAACTGAAAGAAAATTTAACCTTTTTAAGAGCCCAAGTGCTAACTAGAGGTGTAACAAACTATTAATGACTCAAGCAGGAGGAGAATGAAGCATCCAACTTGAGATTTTTAACTGTTAAGAGATTTCACCGTTCAGGGGGATCCTATTTGCCTGGGACAAACAAGGAAGAAGACATCTTCTAAGCTGGCAATATGGAAAAGAACAAAGGCAGGATCAGGTGCACAAGAGCAAAGGGTAAAGTGACCTTACCAAAGGAACATATGTTTTCAGAAAGATCAAGTGAATCCAGAAGCTGACTTGCCCTTAGGAAATGCTGCAGAATTACCCTGTTCATTTAAGTGCCCACAGAGCAAAAAAATATTTCTCTCAACATTCTACCATTATTTGCTTCTCCAGATTTTTTGAGGGGGTAAAGAAAATAATTTTCAATAATCAAATTAAATAATGTTATCATAGATAGAATAAAAGTAAGTCATTTGAAGAGAAGACTGGTCCCTGAAATTAGAGCAGAATCTGACTCCAAGGAATTCCACTAAAGTTTGCTATGTAACTTGATTTTTCAAGGAATTAATTCAGATGTTGACACACTTTGGGTGGTAATTAAATGCAGGAGCCAGCACTATGTAAACTCAAGGTACTGGCTGGCATGGCACATTCTCTAATTTGGTAGGATACAAGGCCTGAAGAGATAAAATGAAGTTATAGCTTTTTTCATCTTTTTTAAATAATGGAAGAGTGAGTACCCCAACCCGTGCTATGATCAAAATGAACCTGAGATCAGGAAGAAACTAAAGGAAAGAACAAACCAGGCAACAAAGCAGAATTAAGGGAGATGCGAATGGAAGAGAGGGTGATACAAGAGATGTTCAGGCCCCAGAATAACAGCCAAGAAGCCTCAGCAACAAGGAGCAGGAAGATGACAAACACATGCAGATATTCCAGGCTAACACATACGTTCAAGTAAGATGCCACTAGCAACAAAACTCCCATGGCAGAAAAGGCAGACTTTCCTGGCATCCAAATAAGTAATGGAAATGAGTTCTGCTATAGTCATTCTGTTATGAATTAAAATTTCCCAGGCTTAAGAGGCCTCCGTGCTGCTTTCACATGAAGCCCAGCTAGATGTGGAATAAGCAGATTCACATAACTATTTTTGCTGCTTTTCTTGACACTAAACAAGATCACTGGTGGGCAAATGTCAAGAGAAACTGTGGAAAAGGCAAAGCCATCCCATCTGCCACACTCACAACTTTCCTATGGTTCTGCCCAGATACAGCCATCCTGATCCAGACCACCCTGATGAACCCACGTGTCGCCAGCAAAACCACTGCTCCCACCTGCCCTCCATCAGCCCCGAAGAGCCACCAGGCTGTCCTGTGCACTGGCACCACATCACCTCTCCACGGCTCTCGCCAACACAGAATGCCACCTCAAAGTTCTTAGCCTTTCGAGTCCCACCATATCCAGGATCTGCAGGACACGCGCAAGATCCCGCACAGCTGGAGTAAGCCTGAATCACGGAGACAACTTGGGAGCCTGCCCTGAGCGCCACAGACTTCTATGATCTCTGCACAAGAGCCCCCCCACCTGATGTCTTCAAAAAGGTGTCACAGGAGGTGCCAGATTCCTCAAAAGAGAAACACGGGGGACTATCAGTATTCAAACAATATCTGCATTCCTTGGGGCTCTTTAACAGCCTTGTTTGTTAAATGTGTATCAATACCAAAAATCCAAATGTTATAAATGGTGACTGCTCTCAAACACAAGAGTCATTTAAAGAACATTGTTTCCAATAGCAGCAAAACAGGGTTAGCATTTCCCCTTAAATGGAGATCGAAGACCTGATTCTTAAACATAAACTGGAACATTTTTAAAGACATGAAGGATTGCTTTAATTAAGCATGGCACCCTGAAATTCTCTCGTGGGTGAGTTCCCATAGACTGTTACAGATCTGCAGAGCTAATCTCTTCAAGCCCCTGAAAGTCACCTGTTAAGTAGCCAGAGGATACATACGAGCCAAGATTGGAGACAAGAACCAGAGGCAGCACCACAAGGCTTCATCAGGCTTTCATCAGAATTGTTTTTCAAAACACAAGTTTGATTACAGAACAAAGTGTCCTACAAGCCCATTTGGGTTAGATCCAGTGCAGATTCTGCACCATGATCAGACTTAAAAGCATGCTATTCGCCATTCATGGAGAATCACAGCAAAAAGCACAGCACACATCCCCCCAGACACAAGCCTATATTATCAATGAATCAGTGCCTATGCTGGGGGCTCCACAGACCCCAGTGTTCTCCTGGCGAGGCAGCTACCAGCGCCCCAGGAGCACACAGCAGGAGCCGATCCAGCCCAGCACAGAGCCTCCAGTTTCCACTCATCCCTCTATTCAGAGCCAGCCAGCTCACTAACTTTCCCGACTCACCACCCCATGGACCAGAAACTCAAAAAGTTTGCTTTTCGTAGCTTTGCGAGCCCCTCCTGTAACTTCGTCTGTAGCCATCAGGGTCTGCTCAGCCTCTCTCACTCTCTCTCTTCCTCTTTCTTTCCCTTTTCTGCCTTTTTCTCCAACTCTCCCCTCTGAGTCCTGCTGGGCTCTCACACTTCTAATAGCGCGGAGTGGGGAGGGGGCCCCTTCAGGGCCTTCCTGACGGCCCACTCGCACTCAGCCTCAGCTGCTGCATTCCTCCACTGATAAGCCAGAAATAGTTTGTGCTGCCGGGCTCTGTCTGTTTACTCTGCAGGGACAGAAAATCCAGCTTTTTAAACCTCTCTGTCCAAACAGCAGAGATAAGCAGGAGGCAAATTGAAAACACATCTCAGCTTTTCCATGGTGGTGCTGCAGCCTCTCCTCCTCTGCGCTGGGGATAGGAAATTCTGGGGCAAGAGGAAGGGGGAGGGGGCAACTCCAGCAGTGACAGAGCTCAGCACCTCACAGAGATGTTTTCCCACTAGAAAATGCAGCAGGCGAGCAGTGAGAAACAATGGTTTTCCCTTGCTCCCACTGCTCCTCCCGCACTGCATTTCCAGGCCCTTTCCCCAGGGACCTGGCAGGCAGCACACAGAAACATTTGCTGGCAGCATTTCCAGCATGAGAGACGAGAACTAACCCCTCTGGACAAGAGAGAGAAGCAGCGGGAGGCAGGAGCTGGGAACAGGGAGGGACAGCGTGTGGGAGCGAAGGGAAAGAAAGAGTGTGAGAGCGGCGGAGGGAGGGGGCAGGGGGCAGCATGGCGGCACAGCTCCCGACTCGCCTCCACGCTCCCGCGCCCACCGCCGCTCTCCAGTGACCGCCCTCGGGATGCCCTGGTACCACTGCGACAGATCCATGAGAGACCCCAGGTGACTGACAGGCACGGACAAACTATTAACACCACAGCTGCCGTGAGACATGAGCAGCTCACCGATTGTCACACAAAGCCCTGCACAGCAGCGTGTGGCATCCCAGGAAGCTGCTAGGAACGGAGCCCACGGGCTCAGGGGAAGGGGGAAGAGAGCAGCAGACAGCCCCCGTGCGGCCCTGGAGGGCCGGGGGCGAGCGCGGCGCTGGCGGCACGGCGGCCATTCCATGAGCAGAGCGCAGCTCCTCCATGATGGCCGAGCCCGCAGTGGTGGCCTGGGGCACCGCTCTGCCTCCCGACAGCTCTCTCAGCTCCCCGTGCCCACGGCTCGCAGGGGCCGATGCTCCGCGGCCTGCCGAGCACAGCAACGGGCGACATGTTGCCAGGTTACAAGAGGGGTTTATTCTCTTCCTCTGCTTGAAACTCTTGTCTGGGGGCTGTGACTTTTCTGGCAAGACTGCAAACAGAAGAGAGTCGTATCTGAAACAAATAAATAAAATTCTGCCCTCAGCCAGTAATAAAAACAAGCACAGAAAAGACACTGCATTGTCCAGCAGTGAAGTGCAAGCCATGAAGATCATATGGCCTTCTGCACATGGGGATGGAGACAGCGAGCTCCATTGATTTTTAGGGTCACCCCAATCCAAGTGCTGCTGTGTGGCAAGACCCATAGGAATCAGAGAAATTCTGGGAGGGTGGGCACTGTTCCCCCTCTCAGCCCCTCAGAAGGAACATGCTAAGCAAAGTAACATGGCCTTATTCAGCGCTACAACTATTCCTGCAGTTCTAGCTGAACTAAAGGCACGTGTAATCTGGAACCAACTGCTATGTGTCTGGTGGACATAGTAATGTTGGATTAACTCATCTGAAGGGTTTTTTTCCAACCTAAACGACTCTGATGCTACACGCCAGCACGGCTGGCAAGGCAGTGTCAGGCCGGCATCGGCTATGTTTTTTAGATCCCAGACTCACACAGAAATGCTGGCTCCCATCGTGTGAGCCCCCTCCCTGCTCCCGGCAGACGCCGTGCATTATCCTCACAGGCCGCACTGGCCGGCGGTCCGGGCGGGGGAGTCACCGGCCCGGGCCTGTGCGGATGCGGCTGTTCCCCTGCTCGAGGGGCGCCGTGCGGGCCCTCACCGCGCGAAATGGCACCACGGCGGGGCCGCAGCGGCTCCGGGCCGGCAGCCGCCGTGACGGCCCCGCCCGCCCGGCGCGGGAAGGGGCGGCGGCGGCTCCGAGCTCGGCGCGGCGCGCGGTCCCCCCTCGCGTCCCCCCGCGCTCCGCCGCCAGCACCATCGGCACCGAATGGCAACGGCGCGCCCGGCACGGGCAGGGCGTGCGCCGGCCGCGGTCCCGGGCGCGCCGCGGGCGGGCGGGCGGGGGCCGGGCCGGGCCGCTGGCCCCGAGCCGGGCCGGGTCGGGCCGGGCGAGCCGGACCGCGGCCAGCGGAGCGCGGCCCCGCGCCGGGCGCGCGCATGCCCGGCGCGGCCCCGTGAAGGTCAGCGCGGGCCGGCGGGGACGCGCGGGCGGGAGCGGCTTAACCCCTTCGGCGCCTTAACCCTCAGCACCGCCCGGCGGGGCCGTGTCGGGGCCGAGAGCGGGGCTGGGGCCGCGCCGCCGCCGGACAGGGAGCTCGGGCCGGGGCCGTGCAGGACAGGGCGGGGTTGGGCGGTTCCCGGGACGGACGAAGGCACGGGGCCCCGGCCCTTTGTCCCCCCGCCGGGGCGTGCGCTGGGCTGCGGGTTTTTCTTATTTTTCTCTTCAGCACTAGATACAACAATGAGCCGCAGCTGCCCCATCTCCGGCGACAGGCACTGATTGCTTCCTGGAGCAGGAGGACATCTGCTACGAATCTCAGCTGAACACCAACCATACAATATGTATTGTAATCTACCTGGTTGTTCTTAACAGGCATCGAATAAACACAGTCTTGAAACGTCAAATTCCAAGGCCAGACATTACAATAAAAGATCGGCAAACTCGCTTTAGCCATAGACTGCGTAAAAGTAAAAAAAAATAAATCATGTAGTAATAAAAACTCAGCTCTAACTTAGTGTGATTTTAGTTCTCCAAGTACTTTAGAAAATAAATCAGTAGAAGCAGCTCTTTTGTTTTGCAAATGGAAAATAAGGTACAAAAATGGATGGAAGTGACTTGCCCAACATCACCTAGCTGAGAATGAAACCCATTTCCTGTGATTCTTCCACCCTCCACAATAGTGTCCAGGAAAACTACTGTGCCAGGCATTTGCACAAATGGGTAAAGGTTACAGTGCAAGAATGTCTTCTCCCATGTTAAGAGAAACAGCATATAATTTAATTTTAAAATGTTTTTCTATTTTCCCAACTTTTTTTTTCATACAACTGTAGGAAATAATTGTCAGTGTTCTTTAAAAAAGTTCATGGTTCAACCCAAGTCTTCCCCAACTGCTGCAAGTACCCAGCCATCTCTGGCCTGGAAGATCTCCGTGCCATGGGGCTCCCTACAAGGCTCGTGTTTCTCCAATGGTTCTTGGAGGCTGAGCAAGCACTGGGGTCAGTTCATGCCACCAGCTGGTCACTACCAGCAGGTCACTACCAGCTGATCACTACCAGCTCACTTCATGCCATGTTCCCAGCCTGTCTGATTTCAGAGAAAGGCTGACATCCTTCCTCAGTACCTCCTGGGGCCCCAGGAGCCCACCTGGTCTGCTGGGTGTGTGTGCTTTGGTTTTACTTCTGTGCTGTTACTCAGGCTTTTCAGGCTGTTAAACTATAATGGTCAGGTTAGAAAAGAGAAGAACCAAGTTGTTGTTTTAGGGACACAGACTTGCAGCTGTTTGCAATTTTTTGATCTGTGGGTAGTTACAGAAGTACATGAAGGTGCTGGTTTCCTTAAGCAGGCATGGTTTCCCTCATCCAGTTTTCATTAAAGTCAGCAGCGCTCTGTTCACTGAAACTCAAAATATTCCCAACAGTTTTGGAATTGATGCAATATGGCACAGAAAACATGCTGAAACCAGACAGAAAATATCCAAAGATTGAGGCTCTGCTTAGTCTAAAGGAATGACCACTTATTCCTGAGTTCAAAATTACTCAATATGCTCATGGACAGTACAGATAATCAACTAGAGAACATGCTTATTAAATTTCCTAGCAACATATGGTTTGGAGGGGTTACAGGTTTGCTACGAGGGATTATTTAAATTAAAATCCTGAGAACCTGGAGATATGTCCTGTTTTTTCAAACCACAGTTCAATCAGAAACAGTGCAAGGTTCCACATCAGAATAGAAATCAACAACTGTCTAAACAGAAGATGGGGGAAAATTGGCTGAAGAGTCTTTTTTCCGAAGAAATATCTGTGGCTATAATAGATCATAAAATAAATGTGAGTTATCAATATGACACTGACACAAAATAAGCAGATAAACCCACAGAAGAGCAGGAACTGCAGGAATGCTGCCCCACTGCTCTCATCCCCTTGGTGGCAGCATAAGCAGTGTCAACGATACTCTAGATTCTTCTTTTTCTCCTCATTTTGTCTCTCCTCCTTCCCTGCATCCCTTGTGCTCTCTAGGGCACAAGCTGTCCCAGCTCAACACTTCCCTGAGGCTGCAAATTAAATTTTGCCAGAATTGCGGAGGAACTCTTTCAAAGCAATCCTGTTGTGGTATTAATTGTCAGTGTCCCAACCAGACCAGCCTTTGCACTTGCATCTCTGTGCATTAGAGGAAATGTGGGAAACAGCAGCATGGTTCAGGGGAGAACAGTAAGTGACAAGAACTGTTAGGCCCAAAAAATAAAGAGAAAACAACAGTCGTTAGGTATCCAAAAGGGTGCTGCAAATACAGGGAAGAGCTGCTCCCCATACACACAGTACAGGAAATAATGGATTAAAATTTCTCCCATGAAGATTTATGTTCGATATGAAGGAACAGCACAACAGTGACACTAGAGATGTTCTGGGATAGTTTGTCCAGCAAGGATGGGAATCTCCATTGCCAAAGATCTTTCAAGAATGGGTTAGACTAGCATCTGTCCAGAGTAATGTAGGTGGTGTAAATTCTGAGTTGGGGCAGGACAAAGGACCAGATGACTTCCAGAAGTTCCTTTTGCCTTATTTCCCTATGGAAACTGTATGGAATTTCATAAGACAAAGATAAGCCTTTTTCTTCTATGCAGAGTAGTTTCCCTTGACAGATTTCACAGATCTCATGCAAAAAAGTCTAAACTGATCAAAAAGGGTCCCTTAAATTTTTGGGGGGGGGAAAAAGTACACATCTGATTGTAATGGTAATGTAAGAATGAGGAATATGCATATGCCGAATGCTACCAGTTATCCTTCGGGCATTCCCAAGTGCCATACAGCTTTTATACTGTGGCTTTTTCCTCTCTCCTGGACTCCCAGATCTTGCATCACTGTCCCACAGACCCTTCTTTCTGTGTTAGGCCTTTCCACTGTTTCTAAAATCTGTCTGCAATGAAGAAATAACACAAGCAATTTGCAGTACACATCGAGAAAGAAAGAAGACTTGAAATAAAGGCAAAAAAATTAATAAGTGAGGGCAAAGAAAAGTGTTTGTCTCAGTCTTCAGAGGTTCCAAACATTATGCTGCAGAGGTAGAGAGATAATGACAAATTTACCTCCTGACCATTTTAAAAGTAATCAAAGGCAACAGCAGGGATGCCAGGAGATGGAAATATATAGATAATACTGTAGGATGCAAAATAATGAGTCATCAGAATTATCATGTCATCAACCATACTTGTATTTTAGCCAGCTCTGTACAATTCTGCATGACCTCGTGGTAAGCTGTCCAGCCCTATTCTACCTTTACCTCAACAAACCTCCTTTACACAGCCTGTGCAGGGACAGCTATGCACAGTTCACACACCTGAGCAAAGAACCAGAGCTCTGCAGGCAAGGCCACAGTGCCCATCTGCTGACCTAGGGCAGGGCAGAGCCGAGTGTGAGAGGTTAGTAGGAAGACTTTGGTCCTGCAAGGAGAAGAGTTGGCAGTATGGATTTCAGTTTTTCAAAAGTGAAGGAAATAGAGGAATTCTTGGTGGGAAATCCTGGTGGAGCAGAGAAAACACCTATCAACAACTACCTCCAAACCAACTGCCCCTAGTCCAAAAAGTAAGTATCTTCCCTGTATTTGATGGTTAGAACGATGACTTTGGGGTATGTTTGTAAGAGCATCATAAAGGATTCACCTGCTGTCATTCACTGACAGGAAACAGCTGAGGGAACCGCTGGGTCAGCAGCTGGGAACTGCTGGTTCTTCCCTGTGAGGGTGGTGATCCCCTGGCACAGGCTGCCCAGAAAAGCTGTGGCTGCCCTATCCCTGGAAGTATTCAAATCTTGGCTGGACAAGGCTTGGAGCAACCTATCTACTGGATGGTCTTTAAGGTCCCTTCCAAACCAAACCATTCTAGGATTCTCTGATTCTATGTATAATCAATAGCAACCATGTCACATATAACCCTTTCTGACATAAATTTATTGCACAGCACTTTAATTTCATAGGGGACAGCTGCTATGAATTCTTGAGTTTTGTATATGTAGCTATTTCCATTTATTATTTTACCAACATTATCCTTAATGGTTAATTTTTTGTCTGATGTTTATGCTTTGAAGCATTTCTACACAGCAGTCACACCCACACTCAACGACTCCTTTTGTCAGACTAAACAAGTGAAACTGTTATTTGTTCTCTTAAAATTGAGTGCCCATTTCTCATCATTCCATCAGCCTTTTTCCTGTCAGTCCCAGTTAACCTGGCTAGAATGAGAGCAGACAGAACTGCACCTCCAGTCTCCAGGCCACATCCTTGTGTGGCATTAACAGTTCTCTCACCAGCAGAAATCTTCCAAGCCTCTCTAGGCCCACAGCTGCCTTCCACAGCATCCTGGCAGTGACAACCTCGCATTCTCCTACGCACGGACTGATGTACTGGGCTGTTCTTCCTTCCTAATCACTGCCACGTCTTGGGTACAGTGCTGACTCCTGGGACAGGACCCCAACCACCAGATAGCAGCTGCTTTCTGTTTGTGCAGTTGAGAGTCAAGTGGTTCTCCCCATGTAACTATAACTATCTATTTTGCATCAGCAGCAAATTTAGTTATTAGACTGCCTATTTTTGTGCTGTGGGCATTACTGAAAATATTAAATTACATCAATTCCAAGGCAGATCCTGAAGAAACTGCAATGTCTTTTGTGTCTTCTTTACTGAGCTCTGTACCTATGCTGCAGTTCTGCTACTACCTCTCTTCTGAGTCTCAGCCAGATTTTCAGATAGCACTGTATCAAAGGCTTCACCCAAGTCTACACAACTAAGACATTAATTCCTTTGTGTAGAAAATTAGTTATCTAAGAAAGAGTAGGTTAATAAACTTAGGATGCTTTTTCATACCATGCACATGCTCCTTGTGCTGTTATTTTCTCTTTTAAAAATCATTCTTTAGCCTTGCATGGACTTAGTTGCAAGTAAATGCAACTGCCTTTAGTACTCTTGTCCTTCTGTATTTTAAGAAAACCTACAGGACTGCCTGTTTGTCAGGAAAAACAAATTTAAAGTCCGTTTTGATTAATATTAGTAATGCTAGGAATTATGTCCTATTCTCACTGAAAATCATTTGAAAAGTGCCTATAGTTTAAGCAAATCAATAGTAAGTAAGTATAGACTGAAGGATGTATTAATATGCAAAGCTGCATAAGAACTGAGCACTAGGAGGCTGGAGAAAGCACAGAACCAAAGAAGGAAAACAGAGCAATCTTGGCATGGACTGTCTCATAAATCTAGCTCACACTTCAACTGCACTGGTAGAACAATTAACAGGGGAATACAACCACATCGGCCTTAGAGCATGGTGGAATTGAGAGCAAGGAATAGTAGTAATCATAAAAAACCTGCATTGCCAGACAAGCCCAAATGTCTTTTTAAATTATTTTATTTGGCAGAATAATTGCAACAATTACAAACAGGTTACTCCAAAAAAGTCAATCTCAAATGGTACCTGATTACAGCAAACATCAATGGCTTTGGAAATTGCAGCCAGTGGGAAATGGCAAATGTGACTTAAAGGCAATATAGTAAAACATCATCATATGCCTGAAATTCTTAATAGGAACATAATTTGTATGTAATTTGTATGTAACATTACTGAAAGGTTATAAAGAAATAATAAAAACAAGTGGAAGGAAAGTGGCTACTAAGGACTCCAACTGATTGTTACACACAGATTGTTTTACCATCTTCAAAGATCTAAGAGATGGAAGTAAAAGACATGCAGATTAAATCCTCACAAGAAGATTTTGGAGAAGTTTCACAACCAGCCAAGACAGAGGATAAAAAACCCCCTCAATTGGGCCTAAAGTGTTAGACAGGAGATTTAAGCTGGAAAAATTCAAGCTTGTGGTGGAAGATAAATCCTGAGGTGGAAGAACTGCACTATGTCTGTTGAGCAGGTAGGATGGTTTGCTAATCTTTTCAGAGTCCATTCACCCCATACATAAACACATGGATGAAATCACAGGACCACGAGCACAGCAGTTTGTGGCACCAAGACACGATCCCGGCGCTTGGGCTCCAGCTGGGCTTTCGACTGAGGCTCCTTCTGAGCGACACTGTTTGGCAGCAGCGGAACCGCCTGGCTCCAGCACAGCACAGCACTTTGTCTGCTGTCTCCCTCACCAGAGCGCAGGCACAGTGGGCTGGCAGCTCCCAGCTCAGAGCAACAGCCTGCCCTCAGCAGTGGGGTCACAGCAACGCACTGCGTGTGACCCCAGGAAACAGCACGTCGGAATGACAGGGCGCATGAGGGGGGGAACAAGTTACTTGTTAAATCAGCTTCAAAACACGTGTAGAAGAAACACAGGCAGAAGAAACATAAGTTGAATCATTATGGCATTCGGTGCTTTTCAAAAGAAAAGTTCACGGTGGAGAACTTGCACAGCAGAAGGGCTTGTTTGTGCGTGGCCATGAACTGTCAGAGGGAGAAGGGGGGTGTGTTCCACCTTATGTCACATCCTCTGCCACATGTCACAATTCCTCCCATTCTTGGGATTCGGTAGCTTCTGATGCCTGAGAGTATGAGGAGGTACAACTAAGAACAGTGTAGTCTCTGACCTTTAGAGCTCTCAGATGAAGTTAACAGATGGAAATAGGAGCCCAGTGGAACAGAGAGCACCAGCCATCCCGACAGGCAGGGACTTGGCACAGCAGCTGTCTGGCTACACTTGTTTGGAATAGCCACCAAATTCCTACCCTGTGCACCCCATCCTTGGCACCTGTTTTCTGATCAATTTACATCCAGCCTGCAACTTGAAACCATAGAAACAATGCACTTGTGGGGGATTTTGAGTACCCTGTTCTCTCTTGGGAAATAACTATGGTTCCTTCTTCAAAGAGATTCCCTAGTGCTCCAGTGCCACAGCCAAGCTGGTACATGGACATATGATACAGCAACACTGAGTGTTAGTTATAAATATGATGCCAATTAATAGCACATAAATCTCTGCTAAGGTTATAGAGAGAAAGGCTTTCTAAATTATTAGTTAAAAGTCTGAGATACCATGAAAATTAAAAAAATATTTCTTTAAATTCCTTTAGTTAAGATCTTGAACATTAATTTCCACTAGGGTATTCACCTAATCTAAACAAGCACAAAACAAACTTAAAAAATTAGTGAAAAGTTTCTGTAATGGAAGGTTAATCACTATTATTCCAACCATAAGAAATACAGGGAGCAGAATCTTGCCCAAGAAATATTCAACACAAAAAAAAGCTTGTATTTCTGTTCTTCAGAAAAAACTTCTTTTGTCTATCATGTAACTGATTCTTTCTTACTGCATCCAATCTTTATCAACAATTCCTCTTGGCTGATTTTTTCTTAACACTCACTCCTTTTTTAATTTTCAGTTTCTCCACTTCCTTCTATTTGAGTCAATCCTTCCTTTCCCCAGTTCAAGCTCCTGCCATTGCATATCACACCACTGCAATTCTGTCTTTTCTGAACTTGGCAAATACTTTTTTCACTCTGATTTAAATCCACCTGGAATGCCACTGGCAAAAATTTGCTCTGAAACTGTCTAAATGCCAAAAACAGGAGTAAAAAGGCCCAATTCTGTATCACTGCCTGATGCATTTGCTGATTTTACCATGCCCTGCACCTGCTTTGCCACACACTTCTCATGCCACTCAACTCCAGGATGCCTTGTCTTGTCCAAAGAGTCAATAGTCACAATTCCCCATGAGAATTAATTTAATAAAAAATCAGTTGCAGACCTACACCTCTTGTTCTGGCCTTATTTTAAGGCTTAGCATTGATCTCCCCTTATCCTTCAACTCCATTTGTCTACCAAAGGACCAGTGCTGTGAACCCTCTTGCCTGCCTGCAGGACACAGTTCTCTGACATTTCAAACAAGACAAAGCCCTGAAGAACACCCAGAGAATGAGTGTTTTGTCTGGCAGCTGGTAAAGAATGGATGACATATAGCTCAAATACTTAGTTATTTCAGCTCCTGATCCTGTTGCAGTCTCCCAGAATAAAAATGGTCAGGATCCTCCCTGCAACAAAGCACGTGAGAGAGCAGGAAACAGTCAAATGCTCTTTCTGTCATTTGCCTCTGGCTGGGGGACAGAAAGCCCTCACTCCCTCTCTTCAGACTGGTGAAGCTGTGATGTGTTCTCTTGATTCCTACAACAGCACAGTGTCTGCTCCCAGAGTGACAGCCCACCTCTCCCTCCTCACAGGAAGCTTCCAATCATCCACACACTGTCACTGATGCTCTCTCTGACCCCTTTCCATCCTGAACATGCACTGAATTCCAAGGTGACTAGAATCACAGCACAGGACAGGAGTGCTGTGATGGCTGAAGACAGACTTTCTAGGAAGGGCAGGCTGGGGGCGAGGAGGGGGAGCTGCCCCTCAGCCGAGTGCAGCTGGAGCGCACGGAGCTCCACCTTGGCACGGACAGAGAATCAGCTGAGAGCTCAGGGCCAGAGGTAGGGCCAGAGTTAGCAGGCAGACTAACACGTATGCTGTGGTGGGTGTCTGCTCTGGACCACCTGCTGCAGGTGAAGTAGTGAGACAGCAGGAAAAATCCCCAAGTTCACAATCTCTCGTCTGTGGTCCTCATGGGAGACTTCAGCCACTCCAGTATCTGCTGCGGGGATAACAGAGCAATCCCTGAGGCTTCTGGGGCACACTGGAGATGACTGAGGAGCAGACAAGGACAGGTGGCCTGCTGGACATGCAAGAACTGGTCAGGAATGTGAGGGTCCAGAGCAGCCTTGGCTGGACCACAAGATGGAGCATTTCAAGAACACAAGAGGACGAAGCAGGGTAGAAAACAGGATCGCAGCCCTAGACTTCTGGAGAGCAGACTTTGACCTATTCAGGGATCTGACTTTGAGTTATGGCCTTGGAAAGAAGAGGGTTCCAGGAGATCTGGTTGATTTTCAAAGATCATCTCCTCCAAATTCAAGACTGTTTCACCCCACAGGCAGGAAAATAACCAAAAGCAGCAGGAGGCCTGCATGCATGAACAAGGAGCTCCTGACTGAGCTCAAGCATTACAAGAGGCCAAAGCAGGGACAGGTGACTCAGGACCAATACACTGTCCAAGCATGCAGGGGTGCAATTAGGATAACAAAAGCCCACCTGGAGCTGAATCTGGTGAGGAACAGGAAGGGCAGACAGAAAAGCTTTTACAAATATCTCAGCAGTAAAAGACAGACATGGAAGAATGTGGGCTTACTTGGGAGGGGACTTGCTGAGAACAAACACAGAAAAGGTTGAAGTACTGAATGCCTTCTTTGCCTCTTTCTTTACTGGCAAGATTGGCCATCAAAAATCCCAGGCTTCTGAGACAACTAAGAAAGTCTGGAGCAAGGAAGACTTGCCCTAGGTGAAGGAAGACAAGATTAGGGAATGTTTAAACCAGCCTGGACAGGTTTTTACTTAAAAAAGGTGGCCTAGAGACCAACTTCATTCCATCCCTGCAGATATTCAAAAGTTCACTGAACTTGATACTCAGCAAGTTGTTCATGCTGATCCAGCTCCGAGGAAGAAGGCTGGACCACACTATTTCCAGAGGTCCCTTTTAACTTCAACCATTCTATGATTTTATGATTCCTCTCAGGAAAGATTTAAGCATTAAGAGAAATTCAGTCAACTTGCCCAGTCAACATGCAGTTGATTCACGGGAGGAACCACAGCCTGGAGACTGGAGCAGAAACAAGGCAAAGACAAAACACCTAGAGTGCCCTTACCTGGAAGCATATATGCCAGTTCAGGAACAGCAACTGAAAATGCTTTTTACCTTAACAGGTAGGTATCAGGGGGCAAAACAGTAGCATAATGAAGGTAAATAATATATTTCTATTTTGCTATCCTTTAATGCAGGACTAGGAAGAAGGTACTGGAATGAAAAGCAGGCCATTGATGAAAAAAAAATAAAACAAATACTGCTTAGTAATACCTATAGGAAATGCATAGAAATGCATGCAAAATGCTACTTCTAAAATAATTTTCCCAGTTCATCTCTTTGAAGTGATCACTGTTCCCATAGTGCTTCTGCATCCCACGCCTCCTATTTAAAAAAGATAAAAACATCAAACCATGCTTGCATCATACTTCTGGTCCCTGCTAAATATAAGTTTGCTCCCTTAGAAGAGCATCAGGGGGGGTTTAGAAGTGGTGCCTATTACACATAATTTTTTCACTGTATTAGCAGTTCTTATGTGGTGGATCTAGTGCAGGTAGACCTGTCAGTGCCTCTGCACAGTTCTCCTTTTCTCCTTTCAGACACCAGAAAGGATTACTGAGATGCAGACACCCTGCATTTACTTTGTTTCCTGTTTTTCAGATTTGTCTGTCCACTCCTTTGAAAGAATCAGTATCAGACACTCTCTGATGCCTCTCTGGATAACAAAAGTCCTGCTTTTCTTATGGAGGGCTGCAAAGAAGTCTTTAATGCTGGCAATTAGGGACTCAGGAAGGAACTCCTCAGATGGAACAACACAATCTGTTTTACATAGGGAGCAGGAACAGTACCACATTATTGCAGCTCACTCCTCCTTTTCAGATGCAGGATCAGAGCACTTGAATGTGCCAACAGCCTCTGCTCCAGGTATGAACTACAAAGAGCTGTGAGCCTTTGCTGCTGAGCTCTGCACAGCCTCCCTGAGCAGCCTTGGTCCATTGCCATGGGAACAGACACATGCCTTCCTGTTGCCAAGGAGACAGCCACTGCTTTTAGAGACTGGTGAACACTGTGCCCAAATCATTTCAGCATCTTTAAGATCATAAGGAGTTTTATACAGTCATAATCACCTCCCCCAGATATACACATCAATCATCCTCCCATTCGTATTTTTCAGAAAATGTTTTAAGCATTTTGCTATAATACGTCAGATTATGTCTAATATCTGGTTTTGATATCAACGTTTAAAATGACATTGCCAACCTACACACCTCTGTATGCCTGCAAATCTTTTCTCCTGTTCTGTAGCTCTTCCAATTCACTCTCACTGATCTAACATGCAGTAAAACTGATTCCTTCCTCTCCTTGGGTTTCCTGTGGTCTAGACCTGTGCTTCCACACAAACTGGTTGGTAAAGCCAGTGTCCATTTGAACAGGTCTGTAAAGGCGGGCTCTGTACGCTGGAGGCCTCAGGGTGGCAGTGCCGGACAGCAGCACGTGGCAGATTCCCGCTGTGTTCCCGAGCTTTGCTGTCAGCGTGGGAGCAGCTCTGTGCACCAGGGGTCAGCACAGTCACTACAGCTCAGCATGGCCAGGGTCAGCAAGACCACTGCAGGTCTATAGAGCTGGGGTCAGCACGGCCACTGCAGGTCCATAGAGCTGGGGTCAGCATGACCAGGGTCAGCACGGCCACTGCAGGTCCATAGAGCTGGGGTCAGCACGGCCACTGCAGGTCCATAGAGCTGGGGTCAGCATGACCAGGGTCAGCACGGCCACTGCAGGTCCATAGAGCTGGGGTCAGCACGGCCACTGCAGCTCAGCACAGCCACTGCAGGTCCATAGAGCTGGGGTCAGCATGGCCACTGCAGGTCCATAGAGCTGGGGTCAGCACGGCCACTGCAGGTCCATAGAGCTGGGGTCAGCACGGCCACTGCAGGTCCATAGAGCTGGGGTCAGCAAGACCAGGGTCAGCACGGCCACTGCAGGTCCATAGAGCTGGGGTCAGCACGGCCACTGCAGGTCCATAGAGCTGGGGTCAGCATGGCCACTGCAGGTCCATAGAGCTGGGGTCAGCACGGCCACTGCAGGTCCATAGAGCTGGGGTCAGCATGGTGCAGGTCCATAGAGCTGGGGTCAGCATGTCCACTGCAGGTCCATAGAGCTGGGGTCAGCATGGCCACTGCAGGTCCATAGAGCTGGGGTCAGCATGGCCACTGCAGGTCCATAGAGCTGGGGTCAGCATGGCCACTGCAGGTCCATAGAGCTGGGGTCAGCACGGCCACTGCAGGTCCATAGAGCTGGGGTCAGCATGGCCACTGCAGGTCCATAGAGCTGGGGTCAGCATGGCCAGGCTCAGCACAGCCAGGTCAGCACAGCTGGGGGGTAAGCATGGATGCTGCCCCAGCAGTTCCCCACTGCTGCTCTGTGGCCACCTCGGCCAGTTCACCAGGGAGAGGTTCTACAGCCTGGGACCTCGGTGGAGGTGGGATCTGCACCACAGCCACGCAGGAGCAGCAAGGTAGTTCCCTGGGCCGCAGGACACAGTGCCCACTGCACTGCTGGTGCCACCCCGTCCCTTTTCACAGTCTTTCCTCCCTCACAACCTTTTTCCCATCTTTCTGAAAAAACTGCACTGACAGTCGAGATTTGCAATTTGGGGAGGGAGCATCAACTGAAACAGGGGCCCTCTGCTCCCATGTACCTGATGTTAGGAAGGAGAGACAGCTGGAGACTGGGCCCAAAGGAGCAGTGGATAGCATGTCCCATAATGGAGCCTGAAGGGTTGGCATTTCTGGCAGCAGAGAGGCCCCTTCTCCACCCTCAATTTCTAGAATGAGTATAGTACCCTAAGAGTGAAGGGGAACACAGTCCAGTTACTAATCACAGAATAGAATTACAGAATCATTTAGGTTGGAAAAGACCTTCAAGATCACCAAGTCCAACATAAGCCCAGCACTGCCAAAGCCACCACTAAACCATGTCCCCAAGCACCATGTCTACATGTCTTTTAAATCCCTACATGAACGGTGATCCCACCACTTCCCCGAGCAGCTGGTGACAGGTTTTCACAACCCTTTTGGTAAAGAAATATTTCCTGACAACTTCAGGCTGTTTCCTCTTGTCCTGTCCCTTGTTCCCTGGGAGCAGAGCCCGACCCCCCCCCCCGGCTCCCCCCTCCTGTCAGGGAGTTGCAGAACCAGAAGGTCCCCCCTGAGCCTCCTTTTCTCCAGGCTGAGCCCCCCCAGCTCCCTCAGCCACTCCCAGTGCTCCAGCCTCTTCCCCAGCTCCGTTCCCTTCCCTGCACACGCTCCAGTCCCTCAATGTCCTTCTTGTGGGGGGCGCAGAACTGCCCCCAGGATTTGAGGAGGTGCCTCAGCAGTGCCAGCACAGGGACAGGCACTGCCCTGGGTCTGTGCCCTCACTGAGACTCGTACGGCCCAGGTGTCATTGGCCTTCCTGCCCACCTGGGCACACCTGGCTCATGTCCAGCCGCTGTCACCAGCACCACTGGGCAGTTTTACAGCCACTCTGCCCCAGCCAACCCCTGGAGGGGGTTGTGTTGACCCAAGGACAGCACCCGGGCACTTGGTGCTGCTGAACCTCAGACCACTCCTGAAGCCAAAAACCACTTCCTAAACAAACCGAAACTACTTCCCACCATTTCTTTTTCCTACCTGTTTTTCCTACAGGAGCATGAGTAGGTGGCAGGCAGGCAAAAGAGGTTAAGTTGTCCTGGATAAAGAAGCTCTCTCCACGTCCAGCTTTTTTCCACAGCACTTCTGCCATACTCTGCTGCTGTCTGTTTTTTGTTTCCTAATCTGTATTTGATGTCAAAACAACCCCCAAGCCCACTTCCAGAATGCTGGTCATTCACCAGAGCTCCTTACCCCTACCTCTATCACTTATCCTTTTCTGTATTTTCCTACCTTTTTCAAGGCTCTGCTTCCTAGCCCAGCACTGCTCCTCTGCCTTCTGACCCTTCCTTAAGCTGAGTGCTCCAACAAGCACTCAGGTGACATTTCCATACTGATGCAAAAGTGTGTAGCTGCCAGCTCTGACTGAAAGCAGAGGTGCACAGGAACAACAGGCTGTGCAGCAGGCACAGATCCAAGAGAGTCCAGATGTGATGCGTGGAACAGACCTCCACAGAGCAGTTCAAGGAGGGAAAGAAGAGGAGAGGGAAGATGAGTCCTATGTGACTGTGCAATCTGAAGAGCCAGAAGCCACAAGAGCATTTTCAAAACATTGAAGTACAATATGCTGACAGGCCCACTCTTATATTTATATGACCTAACAAAGAATTCTAATCCTGATAAAACAGAGGCACAACAGAGAATAGAACAAGAATGTAACAGACTCATGAGGTACCATTTGTCTCTATAGAAGACACACTGACTCCTTACCTGCACTGGCATGCTAACACACCAAGCCTTGGGAGAAAAGACAGGACTTCACTAATTACAACTTCATGTGCAATTTACATTGCTAATGATATTAACAGATGAGAATGGCTGCAGCCTTGACAGAAGCATTCACTCAGAATATAAAATCTGAGCTTTGAAGAGCCTGACAGAAGACATTACAGAACATGGTATCCATCAGTAGTTCTCTCCCACTTTTATCACACTGCAGCTGGTGCTGGTCACATCTCTAAAAGCAGAATTACTAACCATACAGATATGGAAAGACCACGTACAAAAAAATCCTCTTAGGAAGAGGAACTGAAGCAGAATGCTTGTTTACATTGCAGAGGAGGGGGGGACATACAGAATTAAGACTATCACTGAGAAGAAAGGAGCACATGATCTTGTAGCAGAAGAACTAGAGGACCACAAACAAAACCAGAGGACAGTAAGTTCAAAATCAACAAAAGCTTTTTGATGCAAAATAGTCAGCCTGGGGCACTAACTGCCATAGGACTTGCCAAGAGACTCTGAAGATGTAAAAAGCAGTTACTAGGTGTCGTAGTTTGAGACCCCCAAAAATCCAATTTCCAAGTCCAAGCCCCCCTCCCACAATTTGCTTCAGTGTGAGAGGGTTTTCCAGACATAACACAAGACTCAGTATGGGGGGAAGGGAATTATATTACAATTATTACTTAAATGAATACTATAACACATTATATACACAATCCTAACTATCTCTCCTATGGTAAAGCAATATTTATATTAGACCAAGTCCCTCCTCTCCCTCCAATAAAAGTTCAGAAGGGAAGAAGGAAAGATCCTTTCCACTTTCAGGGCAGCAGTGTCTCTCCTCTTCAATGCAGCAGTCGTAGCTGGAGTTGTTGTAGCTGGAAGATTTCTCTCTTCATTACAATACAAGGGGTCTTCTCTCACTCCTCTCACCCCTTCGGCTCCAACCGAAGGTCTCTCTCCCATGGGCTGCAAAGCAGGGACAAAACTTGCTTCACCACAGTCATATCACGAAGTGCAGGGCATCCCGTGAAAGTCCCTTCCTCAGGAGATTCAAGTTCCTTCTGAGTCAGTACATTTAGGGCAGCTCTCAGTTCAGTCTTTGCCCCAAGTGTCCTACCAGAGCCCCTTTGTTCTGTCTCAAACTGCCAGCCTGGCAGCAGCAGTGGGGGCAAGGCCACCTCCTCTGCATTCCGTCCGGCCCGTTGTGATCCAGCTTCAGAACGTCTCTGAGCTTCTCAGCTCCTCTCTCCGGTGCTGCTGCATTTCAGGACTCCCTTCAAATGGAAGTCCACTCCTTCCCTTTAAGAGGGGTCTCCAAGGGTTTTTGGGAAAGTAATTCAGTCTTACCCCAAGAACAGTCCCTGCTGAGTTTCTCTGCTCTGTTGCCAGCTCTCCCTCCTTGCAGGTACATTTCTGCATCTCCCAGCCTGGCTATGTGCCATCTCACTGCTTGCCATCTCTTTTGGCTCTCAGCCACAGTTCTCTATTCGGTGCTGTCTCTGCCGCCTCTTTTCCATCTTCTGCTGCCCACTCACAGCAAGGAAATTTCCTCCAGCTCTTAGCTACAGTACTTGGCCCAGTTTAACACTGTTCCAAGCTCCTGCAGGCCCCAGCCAGGGGGCTGGGGGCTTTGGCCCCCAGCGGGGCTCGCTGGCCTCTACCTCCTCGTGGCTCAGACCATGGCTGCCTCTCTTCCAGCTACGTCATCCTCCTTCTTTTCCGGTCTGGAGTGATATGTTTTAATTTTGCAGGGGCGCTGACTGGGTCAACACCAAGAAACACCAGGGGGGCCCTGGGGTTAACCACTTTCCAACTCCAGGGAAAAACCCTTTTTAACCCAGGACACTAGGTAAGGAGTATCCAAGTTTCTGACCTTGTGAGCCACTCAGCAAAATCCGTATATGTCAAACGTCCACAAGACACACACCACCAGTTACTTCAGAGGATGCTGGAGACTAAAAGTACTGTACAGTCCACAGCACAGTTATGACAACAGGTGTCTCTCATGTCCCACCACATTGCCTTGAGCCCCAGCTGGTCTGTGTACACCCCTGGATCCCAGGGAAACCCAGGGATACTGTTTTTGGCAGTCCACACTGGTTCGCTTCCTTTCTAAGGTAGATCTGGACTACCAAGCACAAAATTGGCACAAGGATTACTTACAAACCACAAATGGATACCCTTGGACTAAAGACTTTCATTCATACGAGAATATCCAGAGTTGTAATGCTCAGTATTAAGTGAACAATGACAAATTTTGTGAAGAAAAAAGCCCACGGAACGAAAGCCAGGCTCTACTGGGAACTAACAGGATGCTTCTGAAGGGCAGCTTACTAATCAATAATGAATCCCTCATTAATGAATCCCTCATTAATCATGAGGGATTTGAAAGACCATTCTAGAGAGATGACTGGGTATTGTTAGACTGTTTTTTTCTGACTACAAATAAGCTATGATATATCAATAATGTCCCCCATTTTCTAGCCCAAGTTAAACAGCAAATGTAGTTACAGGAAGGGTTAGTAACGAGTCAGACAACACTCAGCAGTGTCATTCAGCACATGAAAATGAATACAAAGTCCTTTCTAATGAACTGGAGCACAGGGCAGAACTGTTGGATCAAGCCACCTTACCAAGATGGACCCATTCAAAGTGTGTTTAAAGGCAACGAACGACCTGAGAACAAAGAATGAAAAACATCCCTCTAAGCGGGAGATCATGTCTTGAAAAGTGGAAAACGTGAAAAGGAAGTGGAGATCACAGTGGGAAAACAACTCATACTGTGCCACTCTGTGCCACACTGTGGCAGAGACAGCCAAAGGAACCTTTGGATTTATGAAGAGCAGAAAGCAAGGACAGTAGGATGAGTTTCTCTGTATACTTCAATCACTAGAGAAATCCATGTTGGAACACTGAATAAAGTAGTGCCAAGTACAGTCCAGAAGTCTGAAAAATGCTGTCCATGAAAGATTTAAGTAATGCAAAATGTTTAATGATCTAAACATAAAGCTGAGATATGAATGCAGTGATAGCATTTAAGGACATTCAATATAGGTACAATCACAAAATCCCAAATGATAAAAAGCTATAAAATGAGATAGAAAAAGAAAGACAGAACAAGAGCCAGTGGACAAGAGATGACATGAACAAACTCTGCCACAAAAGCTGCCACACAGCACCTGCCAGCCAGTAGCACGGCGGGCTCGCTCTCCTCACAGGTCAGTGACACCATCCCAACCTTCACCCCTGGCCCTCAGGGCAGTCTTACTGTCACAAACAGAGGATTTACAGAACCAAAGCAGAGGGGCTGGCATGGCCTTTAGAGCTTCAGATCCTTCTGGGGCCCCAAGTCAGTACTGACCTGCCAAAGCCATTCTTAAGAAGTATTTGTCTAAGTTCTTAAACCCTCCATGGATAGAAGGTCTACAAGCAGTATATTCAATTTTAAGTTTCCAACAGTTAACCAAACTGCAGCTTGTCTTTGTGGGAAGTATAAGGGTCACAGTAAGCACATATGGCAATCCATTAGTGCTCAGTAAAATATGGGTGTCACATGATCCAAAAGTCTCTTTTAGCTGTAAGATCCATTAATCTGTAAACGACCATGAGCAACGTAGATCAACACTCGGCTTCAGGGCTGGTGTTGACACCAGGGCTTCAGCTTCTACAGTCATGGGATGTTCTTTGATGAATATTACTGGGGAGAGAGAGGATTCACCATCAGCCAGTTCCCTCAGGACCCTGGCATGCGTTTCATCAGCTTTCATGGATGTGTGTATGTCCACGTTCCTCAGACGGTCTAGGATCTGATCTTCTCCTACAATGGGCAAGAAAGACTTCATTCCCCAGTCCTTACCTTGAGATTTGGGGACTCCAGAACAGAGCAGAGAACAGAGGCTCCTACGGGACTGTCAGAGGCCATACTGGAAAGGACAGAAGTTTGTCTCTCAAACACTGGAACCAATGAATAGAACCCAATGAATAAAGTTTTTAAAAAAATGGAAGGAGGACCCAAACAGCTTTACATAAAACTCATGGAGCCCTTGTCCAGCACTGAGGTGCCAGCGCTCTCAAATACATCCAGGTACAGGAACGACAGTATGACTGTTACTTTCACATTTACTCAGCACACATCAAAAACAAGGGCATCACAGACTGTCAACTCACAAAAATCAGACACACCTCACTTGTTGACTTCTGAGGAATATTCCCTGAACAGGACCTACTAGCCAGTGTCTGCATTTTGACAGTATTATAGAAAACCCTGTGAGCAAGAAGAAAAGGCATGTAAATTGTAGATATCTGCTTGTTTCAGTGCACTCACGACACTTCTGCATAAATGCAAAACCTGGATAACTCCCTGGGTGTAACACCAGAACTCTTAATCCTTTACATTTTAAATTAAGAACCATTCAATTCCTGTAGATGCATCTTTCCAGAAAAGATAACCTCCTGGAATGCTGTTGAGTTTAAGGGGAGACCAGCAAATTCCAGGTTTTAGTCCAAGCACTTTGTTTGGAAACTGATGTGGCAACACTGCACTGGAAGAGGAAAGAGCTCTGAGTGATCGAGAGAACTGAGGGTTACCATTAATATCTTACCTTCATCAAAAAGCTAAAGGAGTTTTAATACACAAGCTCTTCTGATTCCAGTGAGAATTGTGGACTCTCTGCAGGAATATACATTAGCAGGTATTTTCTGCATTAACTTTAATATCAGTGGATTCTTAACAAGCTAATGGGCACAGAGAACATGGCATGTGATAGGGACAGGAACAGGAGGAAATAAGAGTAGGATGTCAGAACTGGAAAAGAAAGAAACTTTCTTAGATGTCAGCTAGAAGAAGCCTTTTGCCACATTTACTGCCTGACACTGAGTGCTCATCTTGAACCCAACACTATCCAGAAGTGCAAACACGAGGGAAAAAAATCACAAGAGCAGTTCCTGGTTACCAGGTTATTGTTCTCACTGTCTTTACTTCCAGTTTTCTTCACCGAACATCTGCAGTCACCCCCTTTTTGTCTGGTCTCTCCTCCTGCCAAGCAGCTCTCAGTTTTCAATCATTTGGAACCTCAATGAGGAGAATTGCCAAACTGTCTTTCAAAAAGGCATACCCTTCCTCAGGGACAGCTGGGAGCTGCTTACAGGTACCCACTGCCATTAAGGACGTGCCAAAGTGAATGGTCCTATAATCCTCCCTGAACTTAGAATCCAAGGGAACACCCAGCTGAACAGAAAAGGACAGAATTGTGACAAAAAAGATAATCACAGAAAACTGGAACAACTCTTCCCAATGAGGATAACTTATCATTTAACCAGCATATCTAGGAATACGGGGGATTTTCTAACACTGTTTATTCCATAGATGACTGCAAAAACTTAAAATGTATGTGCAAGAAAAAAATTATTCTATTATTTGCCTCATTTTCCTATTCCTGTTCCACACCTCCAATACGAGTTGAGATGGGAAATTTTGGTCTGACTCAGCGCACACAGTCCTTAAATTAGCCTGAGTTCCCACTGGCAGGCTGGGGCTGGTACCTCTGTGCCAGGCTTGCCCTGGCTCCTCCAGAACCACGCAGGCAGAGGCAGCAGCACTGGGCACTGGGCATACTCTGCAGCCGGCTGTGCAGTACTGTGAGGAAAGGGCCACATCAGGTGACAATAACAAGCCTAATGTGTCTTAAAATAGAAAAATAAAATAGTTATAACCCAAGCTACTTATTTCCAAACCAAAATAGAATGCATTTCTTCTACCAGACAATTTACACAACCAGCGGGGTGACCTGTGCAGGCTGTGAAATGTGAGAAGTCACCAATCCAGCTGTGAAAAAAAAAAAGTCCCTTACAGGCACGCCGTGTACCGGCTGGGAAAACAGACAGATGGATACAGGTGCACATTCACCAGTGGAAGCAATGTGAAGAATGGAACTAATGGTAGAAAATAAATATCTGAGTGGCAGATTTGAGCACCTTGTCATGGAGATGACCAATGCTCATCCAACAGCAGCAGATACTGGAGAAGTCTACCACCTGGGAAGAGCTAATTTAAACTTGCTCTGAGAAGCGTGGGAACCCTACAAAACAATTAGCACCTGACAAGAACTAATCACATTTACTTGTGGCAAATGGAGTAATGAATTACCACAAAGAATTCCTGCTACTACTACTCCTCTTAGCAACTGCATCCCCCAGTGTCATGTGCTCTGAGCCAGTCTACTTTGCCAGATCGGCATCTTCCTGCCAGAACTACCACAAACTATCACAGTTGGCTATTCAAAACACCAGTTTAGGTCCTTTAGGCAAGCTGACAGTTCAGGATTTATTCACAACGTAACATTTCCCATAAGCCCAAAGGCAAACATTTTCCAGCCCTGATACAAAGCACAGACACATCCTTCCCAACTACAACAGGTCACTTTTCAAAGAGCTAAAACCTACCTGTACCAGACAAGACAGCTGAACACCTGGAGTCACATCTGTATAGACCAAGAAGAAGCAAGAAACTTATCCTGTGGATGAGGCAGGAGACCAGATATTATGTCATGCTGAATTAGTAGGAGATGTTCTCAATGACCTGAAGTAGCATCAGCTCTAAGGCAAGCAGGATGAGTATGCATTTGGATCCAACTCTGAAAAAAAGAAAAGCACATTCTGGGTGAGAGGGAAATAATAGACAGTATAAATAACACTTCCTAGAACAGCATCAATTCATGGGACACTTCAAAAGCAGCACAACTTGGGGGGGGGAAAGGGGGAAAAAGCAAGAAAGGGGAGATGCAACTGACATAGTGGTTCAGGGCTTCTTTGCAGACCCTGCACACGGGGGCACATCCAGGCTGCCAGGACAGCCATTTTTCCACATGGCCAATCCATGTAGGCTGTTCAACTTCCCCACAAGAGCCAGCCTGAAATTGAGAAGATTGGAAAGAGCATGCAGAAAGTCACCACTTGCCTACAACTTGTGAACATATTGAGAAGACTGATGAGATCAATAGGGTGGATAGGATTGGAGGAGATCCCTGGAATTTGCCTGGCCTAACCAAGAAGCAAGGGTATTTTCTCACAAAGGTGTTCTCAGTTGTGTTTCTGCCATCAGACATCTCTGGTCACCCTTGGGAAGGGAGGCCAGTTCAGAAGCATCAACCAAGTCTGCTTGCCTTCATCCTTAAAGAAATCAACTCCTTAAAGGCTACCGGAACACTGCAGCATTTTAGCAGCCACCATCAGCTGCCCCAGTAGGACGGTGAGAGTGTTGCAGACACTGGGCATTTAATATCCCAGATTCAGCTGCCCCAGTAGGACGGTGAGAGTGTTGCAGACGGGGAGAACTAATGATCCCACAGATTTAGGGTATAGTTCAGACAGCTTCAGTGTCTGCATACTTATGATAGGTCCCAGAGAAGATGAACCAGAGTAAGAAGGAAAAGAAGCTGGGAAGAGCTGAGCCAGCTGCGTGTGCACATACAAAGCCCTGCTGCTCCTGACAGCTCTGTACTGCAGCTGATGAAGAAAAGCAACATTACAGCAGAACAGGTGTCACCAGCACGCACAGCGTTCCCAGGTGTAAGCTCATACCTAGGCATGCAGTTAGACACAACTGTTCAAAGAACAGACAGGCAAGAAAGGGAAGTACGAGCATGACAGTGGCAGCCTGGCCAGTGCCGCGCAGCACAAGCAAAGATAACTCCACCAGGGACAGAACCAAGGTTCTGGGTCTAGCGGGGTCAGAACAAGGGAAGAACCAAGGGCAGAAAGAAGATCATGGTGAGTTCTGCTAAAACAGAGCTGAAGTCAAGGAAGGACAGAGCCCAGGCAAGCAGGGGCTAAGGCAAACACCGCAGTGGAGGCAGTGCAAGTGAGAAGGGAGAGTGCACAAGGTACAGAAAGGAACATCACTGCGGCACTGAGGAAAAGGAGAGCAAAGGCTGAGTGTTGGGAATCTCACCCTCACCCTGCCTCAGGGGCAAGGCCAGGCCGCAAGTTTCCTCCTCAGAGAGGGGTCAGGGGATTCAGCAAGGGAAGACGGGCTGGCTTTGCTGGTGTTCCCATGGAAAACAGCAGGTCATTGATTGCTCCTGAGACAACACCAAGGAACTGGGTATTTTCAGAAGCTGTAGGACTCCCTTGGATGGGCAGTAGGATGAAGCCAGTCTCTCCAATAAGGGCAGTGCTGACAGCAGCAGGTGAGGATACTGCACAAACACTCTCCCAGGTCATGTTAACTTGGTAGATAACGTTGCTTGCTCCTCAGCCCCCCATTTCAATTCTACCTCAGTCTTCCCAGAAGCAACTTGCACACAGGAACCCTCCAAAGGCCATGGCGATGCAGGAAACGGAGGAGAGTTCAGGCCAGCAGCAATCTCCAGCAGCAAGCTCCTGGCACCAGTGAGATGGTTTGTATGTGTGGGAAGTCAGGAAGATCTTCTGGAAGGCCATGCAGAGCACCAGTCTCCTACAGACATGGATCAGTTAGTCCTGAGAGCATCTGGGACCATGTATCTCCCTCTGAAGACAGAACTGAGGGGCAGCTTAGAGGCAGCGAGACAAATGCTCTCTCTCAAAAGCTGCCTCCTCCTGTGTGAAGGCTGGTTGTTCCTGGAGCATCGGAGACAGCGGTCAGTTAGCCACAGGGAAGCGCTGGGTGTGCAGTGTTTCCAGGGACAGGCTGTTAGGAGGACCCCTCCTCTCCAGAGGATCGTGTCAGGACAGGATGGGCAATTCCAGATGAGTGATGGTGTCTCCCGCGGAAAAGTCAGTCCCTGCTAAAGAAGACCCTCCCGAGGGGGCCTGCAGCCCGCATTCGGGAGCGGTAAACGCGCACTGGGCTCCCCCCCTCTGCCCCTCCGAGCCAGCCAAGTCCCTGCGAGGCAGCAAAGCCGCGGCTGGGCCGAGGACGCGAGGCCCGCGCTGGGACATTCGGCGGGGGCCGCACCGTGCAAAGCCAAGTCCGCGGGGAAGAACGGAGAGACCGGCGCCGCAGCCGTCGGATGTTCCAGCTGCGGCTCCGCGGGAGGAGGCACCGCCGGGTCTGCCCTGACTCCGCCGGGCCGGTCCCGGGGCCGCCGCCTGCGGGGCCGTCCCGCAGGCAGAGCTCCCGCGGGTGCCGGGGCGGGGGCGGCGGGGCCGCGCGGCGCTCACCGTCCCGTCCATGCTCCGCTCCCGCCGGGGCCGTCCGAGCGCGGGGCGCCTGCGCGGCGCTGCGGACACCGGCGAGGGACCGTCTGCAAAGCGCGGCTCGCCCGCCGCGCCGGGGAGAGGGTCCCGCTGCGGGAGCGCCCGGCCCCGGCCCCGCCGCTGCGGCGGGAGGGCGGTGCGGCCGCGGCCCCTGCCCCGCTCCCAGACCCGCGGGGGCGGCGCGGCGCGGAGCTCCTCCCGGGGACGGGCGGGAGCAGCGCCCACACCCTTCCAGCGCCGCCGGCCGCCCCGGTTCTGCCGCCTCGGGAGAGCTGGAGAGAGGGACGGACGGGCTGCGGGGCCGCCACGCGCCCCAGTCCCTACCACCGCTAGGCCCCGCCGCCACAGAGCCCCGCGCCACACCCCCCCCCCCAGCGCCCCTCACCGCCGGCAGAGCCCCGTCCCCGCGGCAGCCCCGCCGCCCCCGCCCCGCACTCACCGCCGCCCCCGCCCCGCCGCGGCCCCGCCGCGCTCGCGCCGCTCCCGCCCCGCCGCAGCCTCCGCGCGCTCCACAGCGCCGCCTGCCGGCCGCGCTCGCGCCCGCCCGCAGAGCCCCCGCCCAGCGCGGCCCGGGCCCGGTACCGGTGCCAGCCCTGCCTGTGCCCGGTACCAGTGCCAGCCCTGCCCGGGCCCGGTACCGGTGCCAGCCCTGCCTGTGCCCGGTACCAGTGCCTGCCCTGCCCGTGCCCGGTACCGGTGCCAGCCCTGCCTGTGCCCGGTACCAGTGCCAGCCCTGCCCGGGCCCGGTACCGGTGCCGGTGCCGGCCCTGTCCGCGCCTGGCACCGGCCGCTCGCAGCAGAGCTCGACAGCCCTGCCGGCTGATACCAAGCGGGGCTCACAACGGCTGCGGCGAAGCCGGGGCTCACCAGGACACGGTGAGAATTCCTGCACGGCCGTAATGGGATGAGGATAGCTCAAAGGCACGTCTGATCCTTCAAAGGCAGAACCAGCCCAGAGCTGCGATCCACTAGGGAAAAGAAAAACTGCTTCACGAACACAGACCACCTCTATGATATGCACTTTGACAGAATAAGGTGAAGGTACCCTCAGTGTGACCTGTGGGAGTCCTGTGGTCCATGAGGATGAGGAGGGCAGTTTGGACAGGATGAGCACTGACAGTGAATACTTTGGGATGATGCTCCAAGGAGCTGCAAGGAAGCAGTGAAAGGACTGAGCTCCATCAGGGAGCCAAGCAAGCCTGCCAGCTCCTCATGTTCAAAAAGGGTTTAAGCCTAAAAGATGAAGTAAAACATTGTAAAGATTATAAGGTGGATTTAGGTCTCTCTGGCACGAATACACACATTCATCTTTTCCACTGTATTTTTCATCTGTCACATTTTCAAGCTTTTTCTACAGTTACTTGCACCAGCAAAACACAGTTGCAAATGGAAAATGAGTTTCTGTTACCTGTCAGCAGCAACGGTTCAGCATGCATGCTGAGAAGTTAAGGTACCTTAAGTGCTCAAAACATCCAGGAAAGAGCCTGAAATGGGAATATGAGAGGGTGACTGTCTTGGCCAAGGTACAGGACTCGGGAGGGGTGAGCCCTGGGACAGCAGGGCACAAAAGCACCTGGTATAGTGGTTCAGGCCAGGACTCCTGGCAGGAGACTCAACTGGCACTTGTACCTGGACATGCTCTGCAGTGCTGTACAGAATGTTTCATGATGAATGTGTGACAAGGCCACGCTCAAGGCCAAACAGAAGAGAGCAAGCTCCTCGGAAAAGACCTCTTCATGCTGGACTTAAGAATGGAGGAGTCTGCTAAGCAAGAATACCTTGCTGTAGTAGCTGGGGAAATGTGCACCTGTTCATGAGAGTATCGTGTCCTCTGTATCTGCTCATCTGATCTGACCAACAGCAACTCCAAAACTTTTGTGGAACAGCCTAGACCATCTGTAAGTGCCAGGCTTGCACTCTCCAGAGTGCTGGAAATTGGCTCTGCTCCACTTTGGAGGGATAAGATTCAGCACTTGTGAGCTGTGATTCAGTGCAGCCATCCCAGGACCTGCCCAGACACACCTGAGTGCTGCCAAGTTTGTCCCAGGGAGGAGGGGGGAACAGCCCCCTCTCCCAGGGGAGATGGGCTGCACATCCCACTCACATGGCAGAGCCACATCACTTATATTCCAGTCTTGGAGAAGGCTGATGTACACCATGATCAGATACAGTATCTGAGTTCACAATATCTGGGTTTGGTTTTTTTTAAGTACACCTGTTAGTTAGGGATAGAGTGGCAGTTCTGTCACAGGTGAGAAGATGGAGAGTTTGTTTTCACCTGTTTCTTGAAGTTAAAAATGCAGGAGGGACAGAAGCTTTTTGTGTTTGTACCATATACTGTATGTCTTTCTCTGGGATCAATGCAGACTGTGGCAACAGGATACATCAGCCACTCTAGGACATCCAGTGGAAGAAATTCACTACAACTGATGACAAGGAAGAAGACTATCCAAGGGCATGGAGTGATGTACAAGAAAGTGAAGTACTAAAGTACACACTCCCAGTGTCGGGGTAACACAGACACCAAATGAGGGTATGCGTTTCCTCAGGGGTACAAGGTCAAAGATGACCCCACTGTAGTCCACAAACTCTGTATCATGATCCTCACATTGTTGTGGCACTAAACCTGCATTATATGAGAAAACTGTTGTTTAAACATGTCTTAAAATGGCTTTTGGTGGTCTCTTTGCAAACACGTGTTTCTTCTTCCCAAGACCCCCCAGGGCAGTGTTATCTCAGGAATGTCCTGGGAAGGTGTCCTGAGGTGTTTCATTGGACCTTGTTAACCCCTTCCTGTGATTGGGTGTTCCTGTAAGCCCCTTGAGACTTCTAATTGGTTAACCTGTGATTCTCCCTAACCCTATAAATGTAACAACCCCCAACAATAACCTCTCTCTTGCCTCCTCTCCACGCCTGGTGTGCTGTCTCTGTACCAGCCATGGGACCGAGGGCACCTCTCCCCTCCAGGCTCGGGGCCTGAGGAACCCCTGTCGCTGGAGTTCCCTTTCATGGTTCTTCAGATGGAGATGGAACTAGAACTGGGCTCCCCCACGTTGTGGGTGGGGAAAGGGATCCAGACATTGTTCATCATTTCTGGCTGAACTAAAGCGCATCCTTGAAAAAGATCTAGTCCAAAATGACGCAAAAATAGTGGTATAGAGTCAAATCATAAGCACACCTGACTCGTATACTCTGTCACTGAAAGTGGCCAACACTGAATGTCTAGAAAATATCATCACAGTGCTCATTTCCTGAAGGTTCTCATAGCTCCAAGGGATTTCTGGTTCAGAGACCTTCTGTGCCAGAGCTGTTGGATTTGTGGTTAACAGCGTTTGATGGATTTCTCTTTTGGATCTTTCATCCACTATATATTGACAATCATGAAACTTAAGGCCATGAAGGACCATTGACTCTGCCCACTTACATTTGACAAGTAATTTCACACAGGCCTCCAATGATCTCTGTTACACAAACCAAGTAAATTGTAGTACACTGGAAAAGTTACCACTGTAATTTCACTAGCTACTCACTTTCAGCACACAGGCCTCCAATGATCTCTGTTACACAAACCAAGTAAATTGTAGTACACTGGAAAAGTTACCACTGTAATTTCACTAGCTACTCACTTTCAGCACTGAAAGCATGTGCCTGTTTCCCCTTGGAATTATTTGTTACAGTTTAAAGCTGTTAGTTCAGTGGTTGTTGTGCCTTACCCCTGGACAATTAAAAGCCTCTTTAGTATCCAGTGTTTTCACTCAGTACATGTATTCATACACTCTAATCAGTGTCTAAATCATTAGAGTTCATAGAATCATAGAAAGGTTTGGGTTGGAAGGGGCTTTTAAAGGCCATCTGGTCCCTCCTCACCATAGGCAGGGACATCTCCACTCAATCAGGTCACTCCAAGCTCTGTCCAACCTGGCCTTGGAGACTTCCAGGGATGGGGCAGCCTCAGCTTCTCTGGGCAACTTGTGCCAGGGCCTCACCACCCTCATTTTTAAAATGGTCTTTCTTATATCTAGTTTGAATCTACCCTCTTTTAGTTTAAAACCATTAAGCTCAGTTTAAAGCCATTACCCCTTGTCTTATCACAACAGGAGTTCATCTCACATAAAATATTTTTCCAATCTTCAAGTAAGTGTTGTGAATCTCTCACACATTCTTTTCATTCTTTTTTTTTCCTCTCTTCCCTTCAAGCCTTAAAAAAAGAAAAAAAAACAAAAAAAAACCAAAAAAACAAAAAGGCTGTGAGCTCTGCCCTTTTTACTGTCTCACATTAACAGCATCTGTTTCCCCAAGACTGTCTATCTGTTAAGATCTGTTATGTCTTAATCCTATACTGTCAGCTTTACAGGGCTGGGACAGCTCTGGATTTTAGTGTCTAAAGTAGTGGGTCCTAGACAAATTAAGCTGCTGGCACTTTAATACAGTCAATTGCTTCACAGACTTACCTTTTTCTTTTAACATGCAGTCCTCTCCGGAGGAGTGATACACCTTCATCTTCCACAAGTATGTAAGTTTGCACTTGACTGTTTTAAGACAAAAATTGATGTGAAGAGCCTTACTCTGCTACTCTTCTCCACTGTTATCTTCTCTTCACGACTTTTTTGCAGTTTTTTACATCATCTGCATATTTTATCAGTAGAGATCTTACATTTGCTTCCAAATAATCCATTAAGTGTGAAACAACACTGGCTGGAGAACTGCCCCCCTGGGCAGACTCGTTCACCTTCCCAGTTACACGAGGGCTGGAACAGCCTGGGGATAGTAAACTAAAAATGCCATAAGGCAAATGCTGTAAAGAGGAAAGAAAATAATCAAATTAAATGTTGAATGAATTGATCCAGCATTACACCAAACAAGACCCAAGTTGGTCATTTCATATCACCTAATCTCACCTTGGAATGCAGAGTGTTCACCAGTAAAAACCAGAATCTCCAGCTTGTGGACTGGGCAGTTTGCTGACAGTATTTTCTGCCTTTCCTTTCCCAAAGAGCTGGATTTTAAAAAATAACAGAATCAGCTTCCAGACTCTCTCAAGCTCTGCATCCTCTCTGGCACCAGGAGGTTGTTTTTCATGCAGCAGAATCTCCTTTGCATTCAAGACACCGAGCAGCCCATCCCAAGGTGAGCAGCATCGGGGCTCTCGCCCTGTCCGTCTCTGCCGTGGCACCCGATCCCGCCCGGCAGCCGCTGCAAACCCGAGCGTGCACAGGCCTGTGCTGCTCACAGGCAGGCCTGGCTTTGCTGCACAGATTCGTCGCCCACAGGACAGCCTCAGCCAGCTCATCGTACAGAAAGGCCTGCAGGCAACTCTCGGACCAGACCAGCCATTCCTCCACTCCTGTGTCCTGACCTCAGTCTAAAATTGAGACAAGAAATTCCCAGGCAAACATCCTTTCTGTCTGACAGCAGGAATAACAGACAGAGCTGTTTTCTGGCAATCCTACAATAGCTATAATGGCCAAAAAGGGAGAACCTGCTCTGCAGGCGGGGTCTGCATGGCATGCTGGCTGTGGATCAGAGGCCTATTTGACACTGCACCATTTGGGGTTCCCTGACTTTAAAGGATGTGAGATGATGTACACTATTCTCTTTATCGTGTTAGCTCTCACACATTTTAAATGGCACCCTACCCAGTACGACCACCTTTCCTACTGGGATCATAACCTCCCTGTGCAAAACAACCCTTTTAACAACAGAGGGTTTCCCAGGTAGCTGCCCTTGTCCTCAGTCTGTGAATGTTTGCTCAGCCACAAACACACATCCCCCTAAGACACTGCAGAGATCTGGCTTCTTCCCATGTAAATGTAATCAAGACATGCCTTACTTGTTAAAGAAACAAATCCAAGACTTCTATCAAATTGAACTAATGTTCCTGACTCTTAATACTTCTTTTGAAGCTTTTGTAATTTTTCAGCATCTCTTTTGATGCCAACACCAGAGCTCCACCTCGTGCTCATCATGAGATGAGTATAGGAAATACAACCTCCCTCCTTCAGCAGCACCCCTGCAGCCATGAAGGGAGTCAGTCACACTTGCTGGCTCATCACACAAACTCACAAGTTCACATCGGGGCTTTGATTTCTGGGATATTCACCGGAAAGATGATGCTGGAAAGCTGAAAAGTAAAAAGACTAGTGGGGTCCTGATGGATACCAGGTTAAACATAAGCCAGCAGTGTTCCCTCCAAGCAAAGGTGGCGACAGCATCCTGGGCTGCAGCAGGGGGGCTGTGGCCAGCAGGTAAAGGGCAATGAGCTATCTCCTCAGCACAGGTGAGACACACCTGGAGTCCTGTGTCCAGTCTGGGCTCCCCAGTACAAGACAGACATGGACATACTGGAGCAAGTCCAGCAAAGGAATGTGGAGATGTTAAGTAATGGGAGTGTCAGTCCTAACAGTGAGACTGCAAGAACTGGGATTGTTTCACCTGGACAACAGGCTCAGCACAGTCTCATCCATGTGTGTCTCAGTGATGGGAGAATGTAAGGAAGACACAAACAGCTTCTGCTCAGTGGTCTCTGGTGACATTGCAAGAGGCAACAGGCACAAACTGAAATGCAAAAAATTTCATTTAAACATGAGAAAGAACTTTTCGGCTGTAAAAGTTACTACACACAGGGGCATACTGCCAGGAGGGATTGTGGAGTCTCCATCCCCAAGACATTTAAACTGGAACAGCTCTGAAGCTCTGGAAGAGTCAAACACAGCAAAGTGAAAGTGGTTGAACAGCTTTGCCCAGCTGAATTGGACAAGTTGTGTTTATGCCTCTTGAAAAAGTGAATGCATAAACACACAAACACATAGGAGGGTGCAACAACAGCCCTGAGAGTACCAAGTCAGAGTAACTTTGTCCCAATATGTAGCTCATGCTCGCTCTCTCCATGCACTGCTCAGCAGAATTGCACAGCTTTAAGGTCAGCTCTACAGCTTGTCTCACTTCCCTCATCCCAGAGGCTGCAAAGTTTACAAGTGACCACATTAGTCTGCCTGGAAAGAAAATTAAATTTATTAAAAAAACCCAAAACAAACAAACCAAACCCCCTCCACAGAAACAGCCTCTCTCCATAGCCCGTGTGCCTCAGAGTGGGGCCCAGAAAGTCTTCCTCCTCCCTTGACCTCACATGCCCTTCACCCATGGCAAGGCCGGAAAGGGGATGGAAAGTGCCAAGTGTTAAGGTGCTAAGAAGCTCTTGATGTTTCCATCTCTCAAGTGCTGTTGGCCTGTTCCTGCTCAAAGAGGGCCATGGCCAAATGTGAGCGGGACGCGAGTCCTTCCAGGTTGCTGAGCACACAGCGGTGGTACAGCTCCTCGCTGAGCCGGGGGTTGCAGCTCCTCAGGGTGTACTTCTGCACCAGCCCTGGCTCCACAGCCCTGAACAGGTGCAGACCAGAATAGTGGAGGAAGACATCAAATACCTCCATGCTCTCCAGCACCTCATCTCGGTCCAGGATATCGGCTGCGAGCTTGGTACGTGCTGTCATATAGTCAGAATTATAAAAGCAGGCCTCAGCAAAGGAATGTCTGTCAAAATGCCCATCCCTCAGGAAGTCAGTGCTGGAGGAAGCTGTCTGCTCACCACGATACACCAGCGCGGGGTTGAACTCCTGGAAATGCACAGGAAAAAAGACCTGCCAGTTGCTGATGGTATTCATGCGGCAGCGGTTCAGGAACTCCATGTTGATTTCTGTCCAGACACTGGCCAAGAAGAACAGCGTATCCACAGGGTGCTTCTTTGAGACTATATCCATGAGCTTCACTTGTGATGGCACCTCTGTTTTAACACTAATCCATGGGATTTTAACTTCTGCATAGCGTTTCTCCAGCTCTCCTACCATGGCTTTGACTCCAGCAAAAACATCCACCTGACCGACTCTCTGGGCATCGTAGGGATGGTAGACAAAAAGCAAAGTCAGCAAGGCATTATCATGCGTGTCCAGTGTGTTCATAGCAAACATATCCAGGAAGTTTGCCACATAATCCAGGTCCTGCACTGTCAAGGGAAGCACCAGCTGCACTCGTGTGGCCTCCGTCACATATGGCATGGGAATAATTTCCACCTTACTTAAGGGTCGCACCAAGCTCACTCGCTTAGCCAGAACGTGACTGTGGCCCTTCTGGGTGACAGCCTCCAGCAGCAGGTCCAGTGTGTACTCCATGCCCCGCGTGGGGTCAAAGCGCCGGTAGCCGTTGAGCAGCTGCCGCTTGCTGAAGCGGAGCAGGGGCTGGTACCGACGGTTCAGCTGCTCCAGCGCCGACTCAATGATCTCACCAACATCTGCTTTGCTGGCTCCAGATAGCTCACACTTTGGGGAGCCGTCAGGACAGGAGAAGAGGTGCTGCTCAGTGAAGTAGTCCCAGTTGATCACCTCAAAGCGGGACTTTGGAAGGAACGGGGCGTTTATTCCCACAGGCCAGGTCACGCCTGCCTCGCCTGCAGGGGTCAGTGCTGTCAAGTTCCTGATCTGCATCTGTGCAAACAGAGAGCACAAACTGAGCCCCACCACGTTCTCAAAGGGGTCCAGGCCAGCTCCCCTCCAGGCCCCCCTCACCACCTACAAATGTCACACCAGCAGTTTCAGGTGTCAAAAGTGCTGTTTGTGAGACACAGGGCTGCAGCCTGTGTCTGGCTGACAGTCATCCACAAATGGAAGCAACAATCTTCCTCTACTGCAGTAAAATAGAAGGAAATCTGTTTGGTCAAGGACTTTTTGCAGGTATTTCTCACCACACACCTGGAGGTCCTGTATCTCCTGGTAGGCTCTGTCCAGCTGGATCCTGCTGAACTGCTTGTGCAGCCGGTACATCAGGGTCATGTCAGAAACAGGGTGCACTGCAAGAGCTGCTTGGAACTCCTCTTCTTCCTCCTTCTCTGGCTCAGTATTCTTGGCCAGTTCATAGGTGTGATAATGCTGACCCTGAAGCAGACAAAAGCCAGGAAGACTGGAATGGAATCCAAGTTCACAGAGCAGCTTTCCCTCACCCCAGACATGCACCTGCCCCTCTTTCCATATGGACTGGGATAAAAAGGTAGGAGTCGTCCCTCCCACCCTAACCTCCATTTTCTTCTTGGTACCAACATGCCCTTTATCCTACCTACAAAAACCTGCAGATCAGACCCTGGTAGTAGGCCAAAAATTAAGTCACGTGTGTGCTCTCTATCTCAACATCACAGCTGTGATTCTGGGCCCCTCCCCGACACTGCTATAGCATACTCCTCTGCAGCTCACAAAAAAGCCACTTTGCTACAGAGCAGGGACCAAGTAAGAGCATGGGCTCTGTCAGGCTCAGCTAACACAAAACCTGAGCTGGGAGGTAGTACCTGGAGCTGGGAAACGCAAGTGATGCCAAGGAAATCAATGATGCAACGGCCCAGCCACTCATCTGGCCGCACACTGAGTATCTCATTGCGACAGCTGTCCAGGTGTGGGTGGAGTTTCAGCAGCAGGCTACGGGAGAGCAGGTAGCCAAAGCCCCCATGACAGTAGCGGGCCTGCTCATCCCCCCCGATGAACTCCTCTGCTCGCCCCAGGTACACATCCTGGTTAATGCTCAGGTGCGTCACCAGAGCCTTGACCTGCTCAGCCTGGGCATAGGTGTCATCTTGCATGATGTAGAACCAGTCATAGTCAGAACCAAAATGCTGATGGATATAGTTCATGGTCTCATACATGAGCCAAATGGGCCGCTCGTCTCCATGGGCCACCAGCACCATTCCATGGGGCACCTTGGCACTGCGCAGCCCCGTGAAGTACAGCAGGCGTGGGAAGTGGTGGGCCACCGTCTTGTTCACTGCCACTGCCAACGTGTTCATGGTGGCCTTGGAGGTCAGCACAGCCACAAACAGTCTCTCATGGAATCCCAATTCTGTCTGGATATAGCGAGTTCTGTAAAGGAAGGACATACCTATATGACAAAGAGCTGGAGAAGAAAAATCGAGAATTATGGTAACTTGGGATAAATCCTTATTTGCTGGAGTCAACCCATGGTGAAACGGTCAAGCCTAGATGCAAAGCTTTAAGAGAAAACTCATTAGTGAAAATCCCATTTTGTGAAAACACTTGCTTCCTTCAAGGCAGCTACAATCTCACATCATTTATGTGAGCTAGAAAACCATGCCAGTGTAATTAAAATTAAAATACCACAGAGCTAACCACTAGCAGCTTAGGAGGTTTGCTCAATTAAACCACAGGAAGGACTATTAAGGAGTCCCTAGTGCTGGGGGCTGGGGTGTGCCAGCTGCACGTGGGGCCCCGAGTGGCAGGAGATCACTGGAGCCCCAGGCCATGAGCCAGCAACAGTTGCTGGCCTTGGCCTAACAAAGGGTCCAAAGCCCTGCAGGACCTGGTGAACGACGAGAAGACCCCAGACCAAAGCTCACCATTGGACGAAAAGGCACATGAGGACGCACATGAAGAGCATGTAGAGAGATTGTGAGGGTACAACAGCCCAGGGGTCCCTTTGCTCAGAGTCCCTCTGCAGAGGCACCAGCCTGAGCTGTTCTGATGTTGCTGCACCACAAATAAAATACCTAAAGGAACCAAAGAAACTCTGCTACAGGAAGCCTGGGGTCGAGGGAACTTGCCTGACAGTGGGACTGTGGTTTGTGGAAGGAGCCGAGGGGGTACCTGTTGGGTCACCAGAGCCACCACTGCGAAGGGACCCCGGTCCCAGCAGTGACAGTCTGGGTGGTGCCAGTGTGACCCCCAGAGTGGCCCCTGGACGGTGAGGCAGGAAAGTTTCGTACAATATATTATTGTAGTGTATTACATTACATCAATAGATTATTGTTAATTGCTCAAAATTTCCTTAATGAATAGACTGCTTAGAAAACTTTTGAAGAGTAATTTAACATGTTCTATTAGACACAGGTAACAAAAGAATCATAGAATTCCAGAGCAGTTCAGTTGGAAGGGACCTCAAAGCTCACCCAGTCCCACCCCCTGCCACAGACAGAGACACCTTCCACTAGCCTAGGTTGCTCCAAGCCCTGTCCAACCTGGCCTGGAACACTTCCAGGGATGGGGCAGCCACAGCTCCTCTGGGCAACCTGTGCCAGGGCCTCACCACCCTCACAGGGAAGAATTCCTTCCCAATAGCCCATCTAACCCTGCCCTCTGTCAGTTTGAAGCCATTGCCCTTTTTCCTGTCCCTCCAGGCCCTTGTAAATAGTCACTCTCCATTTCTCCTGCAGGTTTCCTTCAGGTCCTGGAAGGCCACAGTCAGGTCACCCCACCCTCTCTTCTCCATCTGAATAATCCCAGTTCTCTCAGTCTTTCCTTATAACAGAGGTGCTCCACCCCTCTGACCATCTTGGTGCCTCCTCTGGACTTACACCAACAGCTCCATGTCCTTCCTGTGCTGGGCCCCAGGGCTGGAGGCAGCTCTGCAGGTGGGGTCTCACCTGAGGGGGTAGAGGGGCAGAATCCCTCCCGTATTGAAAAGAAATATTCTCAATCTTCTTGAGCACTTTTGTTGCCTTTTTTTCCCCCCTCAGGTTAATTTCCTAAACAAGTGTCTTCCACTCCTTTAAGGTGACAATCTTGGCCATCGCCTTGTTGCATCACGTTGTTCCTACACAAGGTAATTCAAACAGCAAATTCCACCTTGAACCTGTTCACTCACGCCGAGATTTAGAGCCCCAAATACCACCCACACGTGACTATTTTCCCTGAAGGAAAGCCGGGCCAAAAAGCGCAGAACTTACCTGAGCACTTTTTTGTAAGGCTTGTTGGGGTCTCTGTAGTACGGCACAATGCGGGGCCTGAAGTCCTCGTGGCCCGGGCCCGGCCCCCCCTCCGCTGCCTCGGGCGGAGCCCCCCGGGCGGGCGGCGCGGGTCGGCCCGGTGCCAGGCATCGCTCCTCGGCCGCGCCGTGGCTCCAGGAGGCACGCAGGAGGCTCAGGCTGCAGCCGAGGGACAGCCCGAGCAGGAGCGGCAGAGCGGGCCGCAGCGCGCCCAGCACCGCGCCCAAGCGCATCGCGGCGGCTACGGCCGGACCGAGCTCCCGGGGGACATGGCGAGTGGGGCTCTCTCACCCGCAGGCCGGCGGCAGCGCCGGCGGCAGCGCCGGGGGCGGGCCGGGGCTCCGGGCCGAGGGCGCGGGAGACAGCAGCGGGTCCGTCCCGTCCGCGCTGCGCCGCTGCCACCTCACCCGCCGCATCGCCCCTCACCCTTCCGCTTCCGCTCCGCTGTCGATGGTGCCGGGCGGCCGCTCCGCCCCCCCGCCTCTATGGTACCGCAGGGGCGGGGCGGGGCCGGCTCGGGGCACCCGGGGGGCGCGGCGGCCGCCCAGGGCCGAGCACCGCCCGGCGCCGGTGACGCTCGGCGCTGCGATTGGCCGGAGCGTCGGGGGGGGCCGGGTGACACTCGGCGCTGCGATTGGCCGGCGCGCCGGGGGGGCCGGTGACACTCGGCGCTGCTATTGGCCGGCGCGCCGGGGGGGCGGGGCGCGCGCACGCGGTCGCGGCGGGGCTGTTGCGACAGAAGGAAAGCGCGAGAGGCCGGTGCGCGCGGGCCCGGGGGGCGCGGGGCGGGAGCGGCCGGGCCGGGCAGCGCGGGCAGCCCAGCGGGCGGGCGGGAGCCCTCGACAGGACCGGGCGGCGCAGCGTGCTACGGGCCGGGGCCGCCGGCTCGCGGGGTCGCCGGGGCGGGGAACGGGGGCGGGGCGACCCGGGGCGGCGCGGCCTAACGGCGCCTGTCTCCCCTCCATCTCAGCCCCCCCCCCCGCGCCATGCCCTCCGACCTGGCCAAGAAGAAGGCGGCCAAGAAGAAGGAGGCGGCCAAGGCCCGGCAGCGGCCGCGCCGAGCCCCGGAGGAGAACGGCGATGCCGGGACGGAGCCGCAGGAGGTCCGGCCCCCGGAGGCCAACGGGACGGCGCTGCCAGGTGAGGGGGCGGCCAGTCCCGTGTCTGCCCTGGGTGTCCCGTGGTGGGGGGCCCGGCTGGGGCTCGGCCGTGCCCCGGCTGGGTGAGCCGGGACATTGATTCTCTTCGGATGAAACACCTCGGGCACGGGCTGCGCCGAGCCGGGCGGCTGCGGCAGCTGCCGTCTGGGCCACTCTGCCCCGGGGCAGCAGGACCCCCCGGGAGCTCCACATGGGCCGTGTATGTAAAGGGTGCCCGTGGCCCTCGCTCGAGGCACGGCAGTGTGAAGATAGAAAGGGCTGATGATGTCTCCCCCCTCAGACAGACAACTGTCCCGATCTTCTGGGCTTCTACTTGATGCCCAGACCTTTTTGGATTTTTTTTTTTGGTTTTTCGTTTTGTTTTGTTTGGGGTTTTCTTTCTTGCTGCAGGGACCACTGCAGCACTTGAATTCTTTCTGTTCTTACTGCTATTGCTCTCACCCTCTCCTCACCTGTTTCTCTGGGACGTACCTGGTTTGCAGAGTCTGAGAGCCTGTCTCTAAAAGAGACTTTGTGTCTGTTAAAGAGAGAGACTTTGTCAGAGGGCGCTGTCGGCCCTGAAGGACATAGGTAACGCTTACCGAGGGACAGCTTGCTTTCGCAGCCACGGGGCTCTCCCCCCGTGCGGGGCTCTCGCTCTCGCTCGCCCTCCTCTCTCTGTCTCTCTCTCCCTCTCCCCGCCCCGTGTGAGGCTGTCTCTCTGTCTCTCCCCTTGCGGGGCTCGCTCTCTTTCTCTCTCTTTCTGTCTGTCTCTCTCTCCCTCTCTGTCTGTCCGTCTGTCTCTCATTTGCATATCGCCTCCCTATTGGTGCAGCCCGGGGCGGGCGGGGCGGTGGGAGCGGCGGGGCCTGTGCCGGGACCGGCGGGAATCTGGGAAAGGCTCTTCCCCCCCGAGGGGGTCACAGTCACAGAATATGCCGAGTTGGAAGGGATCCACAAGGATCGTCGAGTGCAACTTCTAGCCCTGCACAGGAACAGCCCCAACGATCCCAGCATGTGCCCCAGAGTATCATCGAAACACTCGTGGAGCTCTGGCAGCCTTGGTGCTGTGCCCACTGCCCTGGGGAGCCTGTTCAGTGCCCCACTACCCTCTGGGGAAAGAACCTTTTCTCATATCCAACCTATACCAGGCTCTGGAACAGCCCCCTAGGGCAGTGGTCATGGCCCCAAGCCTGGCAGAGCTCAAGGAACTTTTGGACAGTGCTCTTGGGCCATGCTGGCATTGTTTGGGTATCCTGTGCCAGACCAGGAGCTGGACTGGGTGATACTTGGGGATCCCTTCCAGCTCAGGAGATCCTGTGATTCCATATGGGTCGATACTGGCATATTTCTTATTGGGAGTTCTCCATGAGCTATTTACACATCAGGGGGAAAATGCCCTTGCCCCTCTTTGCTTCCTGCTCTGTGGCACTCTCCAGAGGGGTCCCGTGTGACCACCAGTGACATTTTGTGCTCCTTGGCTGAGGCACATTTGCTGTGGTGTTCACAGTGATTTGGCTGAGTGGGTGATTTTGCCAGGAGCACTAGATGCTAGCAGCCAGGCTGTCGTTCAGCTCTCTGCTCCGAGCAGCAGCGGCACTGCCGAGATCCCCAGTGCCGTTTGCTGCTTCCAAGGGCAGCATCTCACCGAGCAGTGAAGTTGGGCTGCAACAGAAGGTCAGCATGACAGGAAAGAGAGTAGCGAGGCCCTGGCACAGGCTGCACAGAGAAGCTCTGGCTGCCCCATCCCTGGAAGTGTTCCAGGCCAGGTTGGTTGGGGCTTGGAGCAACCTGGGCTTGTGGAAAGTGTCCCTGCCCCTGG
Source organism: Pipra filicauda (assembly GCF_003945595.2). NCBI lineage: Eukaryota > Metazoa > Chordata > Aves > Passeriformes > Pipridae > Pipra > Pipra filicauda. The sequence goes on along the minus strand of NW_024104964.1, from coordinate 220,837 downwards.
CAGGGGGTTTGGAATTAGATGCTCTTTAAGGTCCAACCCAAACCATTCTAGGATTCTGTGATTGTATGATTTGCTGTTACTGTAGGAGGAAAGGAAGAGGGAAACGTGCAGATGAACATAGTAGCTTCTCCGAAAATGAGTAGAGCCTGTTCCAATGCTGCTGCTTCTTCTCTAACCTTTCCCTTCATTCATTTTCTAGCCAATTTTTTTTTGGCTAACCCTTTCCTTAAGCTTGCAAGCAGTACTCTGTAAGGTCTCTTCCTATCCTAGTACTTCCTGCAGGATGGGTTAGTCTCATGACACTCAGATAACTGGCTCGCTCTTCTGGCTGCTGACTTAATTCTGATGGTCCTATTTCATTTGTATGGTATTTAGATATTTAACAGGTGGAAGTTCCTGTTAGACTATGTATATCCATCTGCTAAGATGAAAAGCTGAGTGTCATTGCATCTGAGCGTCCTCAACTCTTCCATAGAAATGGGGGCTGGGAGTTGTTTTTGTACCCCTGGGCCTTTCTGTACAGGGGCTTATGGCTTCCCTTGTATTTGTAAATCAGTAACGCTTCTGATCTTTCTGCGTATAGAGGTGGATGCTCTTACAAAGGAGCTGGAGGACTTTGAATTAAAGAAAGCTGCTGCCCGAGCTGTGACAGGAGTGCTGGCCTCCCACCCCAACAGCACTGATGTGCACATCATTAACCTCTCCCTGACCTTCCACGGCCAGGAGCTGCTGAGTGACACCAAACTGGAGCTGAACTCTGGGAGACGCTATGGCCTGATCGGACTCAATGGCATTGGTAAGCTGTGGGGATGTGACGTGGCTCCCTGGAGCTCAGTGAGCTGCTGAGGAGCTGGGCAGGTGCAGGTGGGAGATGCTGGAAACTGGAAAGAGGGCTGTTGGACAGAGATGGCTGGGCCATGGCAGTTCCTGTTCTCCCATGTCTCTCCCCAGAGAGGAGAATTGCTAGGATTGCTGATAGAAGTCTGAGAGTGCATTCTGGCTTTGGACTGTGCATTTGAACTTGTTTCGGTGGAGAATTGGGTGAGATGTCTGGGATCTGTAAATCTGTCTGATTCCTGTTTACATGATTTGCTTAGTAGTGCCAGTAAACCGAATACTGATGGTATTGGTCAAAGAACGTGCACATAATGGAGGAGTAAAGGGTGTGTGGTTTGGCCTGACTGGGAAAACAACTGTACAGTGCCTGGAGAAGGTGACGCTACATTGAGAGATGCAGAATATGGGTGTGATTGGAGAAGTGCTAGTAAGAGTGACCAGCTGCTTTAACCTTCAGGAAAACACTAGTGTTCTCTAGTGATGAGTACTTTACTTCCCTCTATGTTAGAAGTCTTTGGAATATGGGGCCCTAGTAACAGCTGTTAGACCTGGTTAGACAGCAGGAAGTACAACAAAGTTCTCTAAATCTGAGCAAGGGCTGAAGTGAAGTGGTTTCCAAAAAGCTTCTTCGTGTCTCAGTCCTGTCCTTGGGGTGGTGAGCCTTAGCTGTGAGGGCAGCTTGTCACAGTGAGGCAGTGGGCTTTGCTGTGTCTCCAAGTCTTATGGCCTCTTGGGCAAGAAATTGCTCAGGATTTTCTGGGCTTGAAAAGGGAGGGAGTCAATGGGATCTGAGTGCATTTCTTCTGTTTCGCTGTGACATTGGATCTCACTGAATCCAACAATTAATTGTGGAGTGGTTATCTGCACACAGGGAAATCCATGCTTTTATCAGCTATTGGGAAGCGAGAAGTGCCCATCCCAGAGCATATTGACATCTATCACCTGACGCGAGAGATGCCCCCCAGTGACAAGACCCCTCTGCAGTGTGTGATGGAGGTGGACACAGAGAGGGCCATGCTGGAGCGAGAGGCAGAACGTCTGGCTCATGAAGACGGTAAAGCTTCTCTGAGTCCCAGGGGACATTTCCTCCATTTCCTTCCCCACCAAAGAAAATTTGGGTTCCTTGGCGGAGTTTTCACATGTTGTGGTACCTATTTCCCCCAGCTGCCACATGGCAGTGATGCTAATGGAATGACAATTCCTTGGATGAATTATTCCATGCAGCTTCTTAAGAAGCGTCTCAGGCTTGGGAATGGAGGGTGCTGAATAGAAGTAGGGCAGAGGGCTTGTGAGCTTTCCTAGCTGTGCAGAGGTGCAGCTGAGAGCCCTTTACTGGCAGAGGTGCTGACAGGCAGGCTCTCTTTCAGCGGAATGTGAGAAACTCTTGGAGCTATATGAACGTTTGGAGGAGCTGGATGCTGATAAGGCAGAAGCACGGGCCTCACGTATCCTTCACGGCTTGGGGTTCACGCCAGCCATGCAGAGGAAAAAGCTGAAGGACTTCAGTGGTGGCTGGCGAATGAGGGTGGCGCTTGCCAGGTGAGTGCTATAGTGCCTGCTGCCTCCTGGGAGAATGCCCGCCTGCTCCTGACTCTGAAGAGCCATGGACACAGTTCTGAGAACTCAGAGCAGAGCTAAGAGATTTTGGGTTACCCGCACTCACCCTACGCCGTCATCTCCCCTGTCCTTGCAGAGCCCTCTTCATTCGGCCTTTCATGCTGCTGCTCGACGAGCCCACAAACCACCTTGACCTGGATGCCTGTGTGTGGTTGGAGGAAGAGCTGAAAACGTAAGCACAGAGGAGTTTGCTGCTTCTGTGGGTTGCGCTTTTCTGCTGGAACATCTTGTCAGCATGTGAGCAAGTGCTGCAGGAGTAACTGTCTATGGTTCTTGTGCGTACATAACTGTGTTGTGGTAGCAGTGACATCTTCTGCTTGCTGCTGTGTGGGATTCTTGATGCAAGGGGAACAAATTCAAGACAGGCCCCGTCTCCCTGTCACTGAAGAAATGAGAAATGCTGGGTTGTACTCCCAAGTTAAAGAGGCTTCCTGGAAAGCCAGGAGCAGGCCTTGGCGGCCTGTGTGCAAGCACCGTGTGCTGTACCAGTAGCATGAGCTTTCTAGACCTGGCTCCCAGCTCATCTCCCTGCCCACCGTTTCTCTGTTTTAGCAGAACTGTAGTATCTGAGTGTGCTGGTTTCATCTATTGTGCTGGTGACTGGTTTTCATAAACAAAGGTAAAATGTGAAGGTGTAAGGCAAAAAGCTTAGGAATAGGTATGAAACTCAGGTTATCTGGGGTGTACATTAAAAGGACTGTATTGTGAGAGGGGCTTTGCCTTTGCAGAGGTTTTTCCATCGGCTTTGTCAGTTAAATCTTTTGCATCCTTCCTTTAAAAGTCAGATGTTTTAGGGAAGTAGTTTGAACTTCTTTTTGGGAGGCTTTGACCCATCGTTGTACAGAATTGGAGTGCAGCCAGGCACAAGGTGCCTAACAGATGGGAGTCTACACGAAGGGGAAAGTGAGCAGTGAAGGTTGAAACTTCTTGGAAGTGTGATGCTAATGAAGTCAGCTACATCAGTAGCATGAGTCACCTGCCACATGGGCAGCCAGCCCTGGGCTCCTTGTGACAACAGACAAAGACTGGTCCAGTGGTGCAGGGTGTTTTACCACAGTGAAAGGTGTTGGCAGGATTTACTCACAGCAGCTGGTTGTAGCTGCTTTCCTGCCAGTTTCCTAGAGCATCTCCCAGGCTGTGACCTTTTTGTTCTTAATCTGATTGAAGGCAAGAGAAATCTGGTGCATGTGAAGCCTTTGTCACCATCAAGGCCAACAAACAGGAATTCTTTTCCTAGCTTAGTCTCTAACAACTTACATGGTGCCGCAGGTTCAAGCGGATCCTTGTGCTGATATCCCACTCCCAGGACTTCCTGAATGGCGTCTGCACCAACATCATCCACATGCACAACCGCAAACTCAAGTACTACACAGTGAGTAAATTGTGCCCCGTGCCACCAGCAGAAACAGGAGCTGTTCTCTGGGCACATCTGATATCCCATGGTCTCTTTCCAGGGAAATTATGATCAGTATGTAAAGACTCGTTTGGAACTAGAAGAAAATCAAATGAAGCGATTCCACTGGGAGCAAGATCAGATCGCCCATATGAAGGTACCTGCCTGGCTGCATAAGCACCTTCCTACCCATGCAGGTGGGCATCCCTGCCCCTTCTCAACCTTGTCTCTGTGGCTTTTGGCTGACTTTGCTTTGTTGCAGAATTACATTGCACGATTTGGCCATGGCAGTGCAAAGCTGGCCAGGCAAGCTCAGAGCAAGGAGAAGACTCTTCAAAAGATGATGGCTTCTGGCTTGACAGAGAGAGTTGTGAATGATAAGGTAGGATCACACATGGGATTGCATCTAGGGATCAGTGTTGGAAACCTGGGCTACAGAAGTAGAATGATCTTTAGCAGACAGAAGGAATGGCTGACAAAGCTGGGAGCAAGAACAAGATACCCTTCCTGATGCCAAGGATCCCTGTACTCAGCATGGAATAATGCTGAACAGTGGGAAGAGGAGGAGGAATTTTTAGGGGAGGAAAGTGGAATTGTCATACCATTGAGGCTATTTTGCAGATACAGAAATCAGAAATGGGTGCCAAAGGCTCATAGGAGATGGGGGAGGATTCTCAGAGCAACTCCTACTGGTTTGAAGAGTACAAGCCCACATTTGCTTCAAGGGGGAAGAAATAGGGACTTGTTAGGCAGCAGATGAGCTTGCAAGCAGCTCATCAGAATATATCTGTGAGTAAGTTGATAGAGGGGCTTATAAAAAGTTGCAGTCTGGTGCCTTGGTCTACATTGATGTTGGTAGTGAGGGATGGTTGTACCAGAATGTCCAGGCTGTCTCGTGCTCCGGGGTGTCTCACAGGTGGATATTCTGTGTTAACAGACTTTGTCATTCTACTTCCCACCCTGTGGGAAAATCCCCCCTCCTGTCATCATGGTGCAGAATGTCAGCTTCAGATACAGCAAGGATGGGGTGAGTATGGGGAGTGTGCATACACAGATCCCTTGTGCTTCTGCTTGGTTTGGGAGTGGGAGGCATTTGGCTGAGCTTCCTGATCAGGCTGCAGCATATGACTAGTGGAGCAAACTCCTTGGCAGTGTTCATGCTGGGTCTGCTGAGGACAGAGCATTACAGGTGCAGCAGAGGGGTCTGGGGAGCAGTGAAAAAGCATAATATGTGGCATGATTTTTGTGGTTTTCAGCCATGGATCTATAATAACTTGGAGTTTGGGATTGACCTGGACACCCGTGTAGCTCTTGTTGGACCCAATGGAGCCGGAAAGTCAACACTGCTGAAACTGCTCACAGGAGAGGTTTGCTTCCTACATTGTCTACCCTGCTCTGGACCTTTATTCTTGGGATAGTCTTCAACAAAGCTGCACTTATTTGCCAGAACACCCCAGTCTCAGGCCTTGGAAATCATGAGGTCTCGTTGCAGTATAGGGCTTTTTCTCTCAGATTACGTGTTCAGGCTGCCTCCTCTGTGCCAGAGTGGAGATGGCTGGATTCTGTATTTCTGACATACAGCAAGAGGAGAGATTTCCTGCTGAAATGATTTTATCTTCCCTTTCTAGCTGCTGCCCACAGATGGGATGATTCGCAAGCACTCACATGTGAAGATCGGTAGATACCACCAGGTACTCCCTGCAGCAGCCCCCAGGGACAGGGAATGTAGAGGAAAAAGCTGTCAGGAATGAGGAAACTTGCCCCTCTAGTTCTGCTTCTAAGGCCCCTCCCACTGCTGCCCTTTTGTACCCAGAGAAGGGGGAAGTATCTGTCCATGGAATGGGCTCCAGCTCGTGTCCTTACCCTGCTGACTGTGGTCCTTCCCGTTCAGCCTCCCACCTGCTAATGGCAGAGCTGGTTGCCTTGTGTTTGGTGGTGGACAAACCTGCTATTCTGAAACAGCACTCTGCTCCTGAAATTAAAGCTATTGCATAATAGTTCAGCGCAGGGCCTATCCTGTGGGTAGGATTATTGGCTCTTGTGTTCTGCCGCTCGGCTGGTACCAGAGGGGTGTGAGGTGTAAGGGGGGATGTGCTTTGGGCCATGAAGTGGGTGCCCTGCACAGCCTGAAGCTGACTTTTCTTCTCTGGCAGCACTTGCAAGAGCAGTTGGACTTAGACCTCTCACCCCTGGAGTACATGCTGAAATGCTACCCAGAGATCAAGGAGAAGGAGGAGATGAGGAAAATCATTGGCAGATATGGTCTGACAGGGAAGCAGCAGGTAAGTGTGAGCTGTTGAGGTTTGCTTTTTGCTCATTAGGGGAGTAGAGCTGCTGTGTTTTCTGTTCCTCCACTGATGTCTGACAGTGTGATACAGTATGCAGCATGGCTCACTGTAACATCAAAATCCAATCCTTTGAAATTGGAGAAAAAAATGGCTCACAGCAAGACGTGGGTTGGAACGGGTGACCCCTCAGAATCTGGGTGAAAAGAAGACAAGTTGTGTAGTGCTAGACCTGAGCACACTTTAATTGTAACTTGAACTAGTTCACTTATCTCTCATTTCTGAGATGAATACCAGCCAGAAGTGTTAGAAGATCTCAGCTGGGTGTGAGGTCCCCTTGGTTCAGACAAGAGGCTCACCAGTGGTACTAGTAAGTCCAAGCATGACGTGCTCCTGTACATCATACGTCACGTGTGTGACAGGAGGTGTCAATGTCACTGCAGTTTAGTGTTGATTTTTGCATTGTTTTTGCTATTTATCACTGCAGAAGTTGAGAGTAGTTTGATGGTTATATCATTGAACACCAGTCAGACCCAGTCAACTGTCCTTGCACATCTTTGGCACAAGCTGGGTCTTGCTGGGGAGACTCATTCTTCAGAAGTCCCTGGAATTCCCTTGTTCCATGGGTGGGAGAAGCTCAGTGTAGGTATAAGGCTGACTGAACATTTGTCCTCTTGTGTCATGGAGCTGCTGGGAGCCCAGGGTGAGACCCAAGTGTTCTGGGTCAGGGTGGCAGGCTGTGAGGTGCCTGCAGAGCCCGAGCTGTGTCTGTGTTGGGCAGGTGAGCCCCATCAGGAACCTCTCGGATGGGCAGAAGTGCCGTGTGTGCTTCGCCTGGCTGGCCTGGCAGAACCCCCACATGCTCTTCCTGGACGAGCCCACCAACCACCTGGACATAGAAACCATAGATGCTCTGGCAGATGCTATCAATGAGTTTGAAGGAGGAATGATGCTTGTCAGCCATGACTTCAGACTCATCCAGCAGGTAACGAAAGTCATGAATTTTGTCAGAGCACCTTTTTAACACTTTAAGTAATTAAAACAAGGTGTTTTCAACTCACTGGCTTTTACATATCCCAAAAAGATGGGTGAGTGAAAAAAAATCACTGCACACAATTCCTTTACTGTGTTCATGTTAAACAATTATTGAGATAGCCCAGGAAAATATTAGGAACTTGAAATATAGAAAAAAACCTAACACAAATGTCAAATACTGATTTGTCAGCTATAGCTTTGGCCGCAACTTCAGGTATAATTTTATTTTTCAGTGTGTTATATCCAAGTAGTTCAGGTCAAGAACTACTTTTGTTTCAATTCCCAGTTTAGCAAGAAAGGCTTTTCTTCTTAATGCATGAATGAAATCAGAAATGTAGAGGGGTCCAGGATTTTCAGTTATAAAATCTTGTATAAATTATGCAGAAAAAAACAAGGAAGATGTTTCTCTGCAGATGCTTTGTTTGGTAGTTGAAATGTGAGAGTTACTGAACTTTTCTTGCCAGACTTCAGAGAATAGTTTTTAGTTAACTTTATCATTTTGATAAGATTATAAAATGCTGTACTGCAAACCTCTCCTCCTTGTGTGCTTGTTCTCAGGTCGCGCAGGAGATCTGGGTCTGTGAGAAGCAGACAATCACCAAGTGGCAAGGGGACATCCTTGCCTACAAGGAACATCTCAAGTCAAAGCTGGTGGACGAGGACCCGCAGCTCACCAAACGGACCCACAACGTGTGAGCTGAGGAGCCCCTGGCCCCGGTGCTCTGTGGGGCCGGCGGTGGCCACGAGTCACCCGCCCGCCGGCAGGAGCGGGACTGCTGCTCTCGCTGGCTTTGTTCTAGGATTGCTGCAATACTGCTTCCCCTCGACTTGCCTTGCACCTCTGTGTCTGGACAGAGCTCTTCTCTCCCAGTCTGGCTACATTTGGGCAACCGTTTCCATATTAAGATGATGTCCCATCCGAGCCAGGCCCTGGAATCCGATGGCCCAGGGTCACGGCAGCGGCCGTCAGGGTGTCCGAGCTGCAGTGTAACACAGGTGGAGACCCCAGCCCAGCTTCTCCTGCCTCTTCCTTCCCAATTTCTGCTTCAGTTTAGATACTTCACTTCAAACTCCTCTGGCCTTGGTTTGTTTTTAACTATTATTTAACAGTGTAATTAACAGATCTGCCTGAGAATCCATCAGTCAATAAAGAGGGAAGAACAATCTTGTCTTGTTTTGTGAGCTGTGGTAGTTGGGGCTTGCAGTGGCTGAGCTTTGAGTGAGGATCAACCCTTCCTGCTGAAGGTTCAGTTCCTCAGTACAGCCAAAGCTGTGGCAGAACTTGAGGGTTACATGAAGTGGTGAGTACTGAGCTCTGCAGGCACTAAGCAGCGAGCAGGACCCTCACACCTGCGACACCTCTGCTCAGCCAGAGCCAACACCGGGTTTCCAGCAGGTGACAGAAGGGGGAACAAGCCACTGATGCTTCTGTTGTAGATGGTGGCAGACACAAATTGAAAGGGTTGTGGATATCAAAGTCAGAAACACAATGTAGATCTATGGAACACCAGCATGTGTCCTCTGCAACACAGTGGCTCAGGTGTGGCTTTTTCCTTCTCCCTGAATTGTCTAATAATGAGACTCAGTAATGTAGGATTTCTGGACTATGAGTTATTTTGTCCTTGCAAGTTTCTTGCAGACTAACCAACTAAACTTATTTTGTTTGCAATAACAGATTTTTGAAAAAGTTGGTGTTTAAACCTCACCTTGTGCCACAGAAGCTTGAATAAAACAAATTTTTAATTTATTATTAAAGCAACTAAAAAGTACTAAAGGGAAAGGTAGCAAATCAAACCAAATAGATTCTTTTGATCATGAGTTATCATGACACATGAGAATGGCTGCACTGGTCATGTGAAGGGTTCGTGTAGCCCAGCAGCCTCTCCAGGACCACATGCTGCCAGGGGAGAGGAAGGACAGGACAAACGTAGGAGCTGTGCTCCCTTGCAGTGCTTCCTCCAGTGCCAGCTGACTGACTTTGACTTTTTGGGTAGAGCATTTCCTTGGTTTTCTTTCCTAAAGGGCCTATCGAAGTTGTGACTGCTGCTGTGGAAGCACTGTGTGTCAGTCATAGGACAAATGTCACAACAGGAGCTGCTTCCACTAGATAAAGCAGAACCTTCAGGTTTTTCACTGTTTTTAGCAACGATCTGAGAGGAGAACAAAAAAAGTAGTTTCTGATAAAATAATGCAGATAAATTATTGTATACTATATATTATTATATAGTATAAATGCTTCCAACTTAGTTCTGCAGAAAAGTCTAGATAGCAGTGAAAAATCACTTGGATGAATATCTCACAGTGGAGTACTCCAAAGTTGTGAGGTGGAGTGGGGGAGTAAAAGCAACCCGTAGGGAAGCGATTACTCAAAAAGCTAATGGGTCACAAGAGTTAAACAAGAATAGATTAATGCTTGTCTGTTTGTTCTGCTCTCTGGGTTGTAGGAAGTGTTGGTGAGTTGAAAGGATTGCAAAGTAGCTCTGAAAATGGTGAGGTCAGGGAGTCCTGTCTGAGGCTACAGCTGTTCATCTTGCTCTTCCTTACTCCTACCAAAGACTTGGCAACAAATCACTGCATTTCAGATCTGAGTGGCAATAATAAATGCAGGATACAATCTTACACTGAGTTCTTTGGGAATGTTAAATCCTGAGGAGGGCCTGGGGACACTGGGATGGCAGCCAACATGACAGGCAGTAGTCAAGCATTCAAGAGGAGAGCTGCGTTACCTGTCTGCTGCTGCCAAGAGAGGGGAATTTCTTGGGTCCGGAGATGTCTCTGATTTATAAACAAGGACCACAGGTACATGTTCAAAGCAAAAGCAGCTGTAGCTGCTCTAGAGGTCTCAGTAAGCCAAGACTTGTAAAATGGAATCTATACATGTGCTTTATGAGCCTTGATTTAACCTTCATTTGTTCTGTGGTGACACGTCGTTGGACTGCACTGAAGCAGCTCCCAACAGATGTTGTGGAGCATTGATCTGAGGCAGCCACAAGCTGGGGCAGTGGCACTTAGAGCTGTTTCAGCTGGGACTTTTCTAGTCTTTTACAAAAGCAAAATTATAGATAAATTACAAGAATTGCTCCTTAGTTGCTAGGATGGTCTTTGAAAGAAGTGGCCTAGAGCCTGCACATTTACTCTTGCCTGTGATCTAAAACTGAGGTTGGCTCTAACACAGCCACAGCCAGAAGTGACAGGTGCAGGGTTACGGGATTCCTTTGTCTATGTGCTGCAAGTAGATCCATACACCACCAAAAACAGCACGAGGAGGAGCCAAGCCCAGCACACAGCAGCACGGACAGCCTCTAGCACATGCAGTCCAGGGAAGCAGATGGTGATTCCCCAAACCTGGGAGTTCAAATCTGACTCTACTGCTCAGTGGATGAGCCTCCACCCTTGCTGTGTAAAGTCTCCCTGTGCCAAGTGATCAGTTGCTGCTCCTCCACCAAAGGGCTTCCTTCTAACTAAACATTTTGTCAGAAAAACCAGCTGTGTGTGTATCACTGCCAGTGCCAGACATGGCAGCAGCTGGGAAGGGATACAACAGCCCCCAGCTCCTTCATCACAAGAGAGCCCGTGTACTATGACCTGAGACCAGGGTCACACAGCTCCCCTTGCAGTGACAAGTCTTCCCCAACACAAAGGTCTCACCTGTTCACAGCTCTGTGAATTGAGGGGTAGTGGAATGTCCCTCAGAGTGGGGACCCTGTGTTGTTCCTTGTCAACACACAGCCTCTTACAAAGCACAAGTGGTGATGTCACCTGCTCCTTAATCCCAGTGTGAGTCCCTCCCATTCCCAGAGTATTCCACTGCCCTGTATCTTCAAGCCCATTCTTCTTCACAAAGAGCTGCCATGACCCTTCCAGCCTGTCCTGCCTGATCACTAATGTTTCAGTTCCTGGGAGCAAGAGGCCCTTCTGTGACACTGAACAACCTGCCCCGCCCTGTCACAGTGACGGTTATTTGCACTCACGGAGGGTGATCAGGTGCCTCCCCATGAGGACAGGCCAGAGTACAACAGTTCAGTGAAACACTGTGGGCTGCACAAGCAGAAGCAGAGTCACTGGTTGATGACTGGGTCTCCCAGGCTCACTCCTTGGAAGAGGTGATTTGCTCAAATGTGCCAGTATGGCATGTGCCCCTGAGCAGGAGACTGCGCACGGCAGCACAGAGACCCCGGCGTGTCCCCCTCCTAGACGAGCATACTGGCACGGTCCTTCTATGAAATTGCTGTTGTGATGCCTGCTGAAATGTTTCCATTTCCCTCCAAAGGACAGAAAACTGTTTTGTTCACTTCTCTACTCTGTTGCTGCACGTCTTCCTGGCTTAGCCTAATTCCTGTGTCATATTTACTCTTGCTGGTGTGATCGCTGGTTTACAAGACAGATCAAATCCATACGTGGGGTGTCAGCCCTCCCCTGCCTCCCTCCTGGCTTTCCAGGCCCTGTTCGGTGCAGCAGGTGGAGTCCCAAGAGCGGGTAGCTGAGATAGCAGGGGAATCTGGCTGGTGGGGAGTTTACAACGCGGTGACATTCCCTCCCATTACCGAGTTCCCGCTGAGGGCGGTACTTGTTCCATAGCACAGATGTGATTCCACCCATTTGACTCTGGAGTACCTTGAATACTCTAGTTCACACCCTTGCACCAAAGGAGGATCTCTTCTTTCACCAAACCCCCGGTGGACCTGGGAATGGCTCTTCTCTGGCAATTTTTCCCCTGTGAATCTGATGCTACTGCTCTTGCCTCCCTCTTTGCCCAGGTTACCCTCAAACTTTTTTTCAGGTCTGAAAGTTTAATTGAATCTGTCACTTCCAAGCTCCTCTCAGGCCAGCCACCCTTCATTTAGTGCCCAGAGAAATCATCAGCCACAGGTGTGTACTGCTCCTGCTCCCTGGGGGGGGCTGCACCTGAGGCAGGTTAAGGTCTGCGGCCTGTGCTATATAGCCAGCCCCATGGCACCTGCTGGTTGCTCTGTTGGAGGCTGAGATGAGCTCGGAACCTAGGAAGAAGCGTGATCATGTTTCCATCTCTGGAGACAGAATATCTAAGAGGACACCTAAGAGAAAGGAAACCTTTTCAGTCTATATTTACAAAGTACTGAAGCAGGTGAGTAAATATTTCTTTTCTGCTAGAAACTGCTTTATCCGTGAAGTTACTTCTACCCATTGCATGTTAACACTACAAGAGGAAGGAAGGAAAGAAATCTGCTTTTTAGTGAGATGAAAAAAAAGGTGAGTGGGTACAGGAGAGCCCCAGTTGAGGCTCAGAAGCTGGGGGGGGAACAGATTCTGGGGGTGGGAGACAATAGATGGATCTAGAGCAGAAGGGTTTCCTAGAGAGAGCAAGTGCTGCTGTATGGCTCTGCTTGAAGAAGTTATTGAATAGAAGTAAAGGGGGCAGGAACAGCTCCTGCTGGGCTTGTGAGTAGGTGTTAAAATATCTGGTGAGATGAGAAAAAGAAATTTTGGAATTGGCAATGCACTGTCTAGGCCACAGTCATCAGCATGAGCCTGTAGCAGGTTCTGGAAACTGGGGTGTTTTCATCCCTCGGAGTCTTGTTTTCCACAGGGAGTGTGGGGGGGCTCCCATCGTGCAATCCCAAAGCTGCTGTGGCATTATGGGAGCCTCTCTTCAGTCTAATGCAAGTGGCCCATGACTTGAGACCCTCCGGGTGGCAGCTGTGGGTCCCTTTGGTGTTAGAGTGCCCTGTCTGGGATGGGGAGCGGGGCCCTGCTTTTCTGGGGCGGCTGGGTCCCTGTTCCCCCCAGGGTGACGGGTGTGTGAGGCGGTGTTCGGTTACCACCCGGCAGGTGCACCCAGACCTCACCATCTCCTCCAAGGCCATGAGCATCATGAACTCCTTTATCAACGACATGTTCGAGCGCTTGGCCTCGGAGGCCTCGCGCCTGGCCCAGTACAGCCACCGCTCCACCATCACCAGCCGCGAGGCGCAGACGGCGGCCCGGCTCCTGCTGCCCGGCGAGCTGGCCAAGCACGCCGTCTCCGAGGGCACCAAGGCCGTCACCAAGTACACCAGCAGCAAGTGACCACCCAGCTCCAGTGAAACCAGCCCGGGCCCCGCTTCTTGTGGAGTCTTGCAGGAGCTGGTATTCGGTCTTACTCAACTGAGAAAGCAAAGCCTCCTGTTGGCTGCCTGCAAATAAAAAAAGCATGGAAATACACATTGTGTCTTTGATTTTGGTGTTGCAAAGTGTGAGGCAGTTTGAACTGTGGGGGGGGGGGGGGTTGTTTGGTAGGGCTGGAAGAACAGCTGCTGTTTGAAAACAACCACACACAAGTAGGAGCAGGGGCCACAGGGCATGCCTGAGGAGAGCTAGGGCTGTTCTGGGAAGCAGAGTGAGTTCTCCACAGTTCTCCAAACTCTTTATCCTGGTTTTCAGACTCCTGACTGCTAAAAGCTTCTGTTGTCTTTGACTTTCCTGTGGTTCTTCAAGTGCTTCCTTACTTGGTGAGTGTCTTTGCCCGGGTTGTCAGTTGGTACTGGTCAGAGCAGAAGCTGAATCCCTCTGGGTAAGTGGAGTGTAGTTAGCAGTGGTAAGGGGGTTTCTCATGTTTATAAACTATTTTCAAAGGTAAAGGGTTTTTTTCTGATGGGTTTTTCCTTGGGTTTTTATTTTGGTTTTGTTTGTTGTTGTTTGGTTTTCTGTTGTTTGGGTTTTTTCCTCCTGGTGAAGGCTTTCTCCCTTTTAGGTAGGGGAGACAAACAAAGCCAAATGAGCTGGACTGACAGGAGAAACAAACAGTATCTTCTTTCTAGGACTTGTAGCCTTTGCCTCCACTTGCTTTGAAGAGAACTTTGTCTTGCAGGGCTCTAAACTGGGCTAGGGCTGAGTGTCCTGTGTTCTGTCTTGTATTATCGTGTTAATAACTGGCCCTGGCCGCCTTTTCTTGTATTCCCAAGTGCTTCCTATGGGAATGATCCAGGGCCCTGCAGGCAGCATGAACAGGTTCTCTGTCCACATGGAGCTTGGGAAGCCCTCAGGGTGAAGTGTTGTGTCCAGAGTGATGGTGCAGGCGATGACCTCCAGAGCTGTGGTGGGGCAGCCTGGCTGCCCTATGAGCACAGCACCTTCTTGGGGTGTGCAGGGCTGTCCTGGGCTCCTGCACAGAGGTGCTGCCTCAGTGTCTGCAGTGGAAAGGAAAGGCGTGGGGCATATTCTGGGTGGAGTTGTGGTGGAGATCATAGAGTAGTCTGGGTTGGAAGAGACCCTAAAGTCCATCCAGTTCCACCCCCATGCCTTGGGCTGGATCACCTTCCACTGTGCCTGTCCAACCCGGTCTTGAACACTTGGGGCATCTGTAACTTCTCTGGGCAGCCTGTTCCAGTGCCTCTTCCCAGCTTCACATTGGACTGGATGTCTGGCTCTAACATCTGTTCACAGCCAACAACAGGGTAGGAGTAACCAGGAGGAACCAGAGCTGTGTTTAGTCCAAGGTGACAGTATGTGGGGCAGTCCTGGATTTCACAAACTTGTGAGGTGATGCTGAGTCTCATGAGCTATGGAGCTGTGATGGGTACTGATCTGCCTGGCTTGGCAGCGTGGGCCAGACAAGATGTCCATGATGCTCCTCAGGAGAGTATAGGAGGCAGCAGGGTTGGGGCTGAGCATCATCCTGTCAGACCTAGCCCTGCTGCTGTGGACTGTGGCTGGCTGGGGGAGGGAGGGAAGGGGCTGCACTGGGTGCTCTGTTTCCTTTTGGCTGTAGGACAGCATTGAAGAGTGCTCCCTTCACCCTGCCAGGCCTGTAAACTGGATCTGAGCACAGGAGTGGAGCAGCACTTTGCCCAACAAGACTGTACTTCTTCTCCTTCCTGTGAGCCTTGTGGTGGCTGTGCTGTAGGGACAGGCTGTGTGACTGGTGCTGGTGGCAGAGCTGCTGCATCGGGGCTGCCCCTGGGCCAGGTTTTTGGGGTCGCTCAGCCGGATGCAGCGATCGGAGACAGGTCTGACACAGCTCAGCCTGAGAGTGGGAAGCTGAGCAAGCTCCACTTGCATCTAACAGGTGAGCAGCCCATCTCCTTGCCCAGTCTATTGCTCCCTAGGCCATGTATCTGTGCTTGCTCTCTTTTCCAGCCGCTCTCCCGTTTCCCCAGCAGTGGGATGTGCAGCTGTGCTCTCTGTGAGATGAGGAATGCTGAGGAGCAGCCTGGAGCTGCAGTTCTGCTCCTGACCTGGAGATGGGTCTGTCTGACTACCTGATCTCAGATCCATTCCTGCAGTATGGGAAGGATCCCTGTGCTGCTCTGCTTGGAGCAGGCTGCCTGTGGACTGTGCAACTTCCCTCCCTGGTACCCTGGCTCTCTTGGCAGATACCCACACAACCAGCCAGGAAAGGTGCCGATTTATGGTGAGATGAGCAGCTGTTCCCTGGAGGTGTCTGGTGGAGCATTAGCACTGAGCGAGCCCCCGAGGAGTAAGGCTTTAATGGTGCAAGTGCTTGATTCTCCAATACTTAAATTTGTGCATCCTACTTCATGTCATACCTGCCCCCTATCCTGTCACCGAAGGCTTGAAGAATGGAGTTGGTGAATGGCCTCACATTCCTCTTACTAGATCCCTGCATTTCCTTGCAGATGGAGACAGGTAGTGCAGATGAACCAAGACTGAGAGGCAGAAGGAGGAGGTTGCTCTTGGAATGGGTGAGTTCTGCACTCAACCTGCCCAGACTGTCCCTTTCCCATTTTCCATGTGGAGGTGGGTTCATCTCTAGGTATGCAGGGATCCTGCTGCTTGTCTCCCCACAGTATATTCCCGTGGAGCTGCTCTGGGATGCCTGCACAGGATGTCATTCATGGTCTTCCTGAGGGATCACTCTGTGCTGGCACAGATTAGCTTTGGTGAGAACTGCTCCTCAGCTCAGCTGTTTCCAGACTGGAGTTGTGGCTCCATGCCCTTGTCCTAGTGGATCCAGCGAGATCTGGATGAAGTTGTTTTGGGAGGAGGGGGTAGACTCTACCATCCAGCACGGATTCACAGGATACTGGTTGCTGTGAGAATGACCCAGAAGCACTCAAGTTGCAATAAAAGCAAAGCTTAACTCAGAGCCTGTGCAGGCTCTTTTCCAAAGTATCCTGTGGCTGCCTTACTCCATATGAGTCTCTGTCCAGATCTGCCTGTGTCCTCACAAGTCTCCCAGGGAGGCTTTTTTAGTGCTGTAACACTGCAGTGCTGTCATGTTGCATGTTCTTGGCCTCCTGTCTGTGTTTTTAATGAGCTATGCATGTCTATGGGTTAGAAGAAGCTTTTTTTTTTTTTTGCCTTGGTCCGCTCTTCAACCTCTCAAAAAGAGTACTAGAGTGTGACAAACTGAATGACTGTTCATAAAAATATCATCAATGCCTATGTTCTGTTTTCCGTTCTGTAAGAGAGCAATGGCTTAAGAGCATATGCTCTTCCCCTCACGTGGTGGAGGACCATGAGGCAGAGCATCCCTCTGGTCTGTTATGAGTGGAGCAGGTTTGAGGGGAGGGAGCTTTTTGGGCAGTGGAGGCTGGCAGCAGCATGCAGACCTGCGTGTATTCCTTTCCCCATGTTGTGTCCCTTGGCAACCATGCTGCCAGGTGGCTGCTCCGGTGCATCATTAGACACTGTTCCAAATAGCAGAGGCTAGAACGGTTCAGCACTCAGAGGAAAATGAGCCAGTGATGGATAGCTCTAGTGATGCCAAAACTGTTAAAATATGAACTCCTGATGTACAGCCAGAGTTCCAGCAAGGGACTCTCATCCTCTCTGTCCTTAACTGCTGGTGTGTGGGGACAGTGCTGGTCTGTGGCCCTTCCCTTCCCTGTTTAATCGGAGGTAGGGTGTTGTCCCTGAGTAATGGTAGCTCGTGGTGGCCTGGGCTCCCTGCCTGGAGGAAGGGAGATGAGTGATGATCAAAGGTCAGGCAGGCACTCCCCTGTGAGTACACACACTGCTGCGTGAGGTTGTCGTCCCTAGTGCTGCCTGTACTGTAGTGGGATTGAGGGTCCATGGCATCCTTGGAGTTGTGTCTCCATCTATGTTCTCCACAGCAAGGATTGCTGCAAACAGTTTGTTTCTTTGTTTTTCTCTCTTTGTGCTCCGTTTGTTCTGGAGTCTAGGATGTAGCCAACAATAATGCTGCTTCCTTCATCTCCCCTGCTTGGGAATATGCTGGGGGTGAGGGAGGTATTCAGAAGTTAATTATCATGGCTAGGCTTCGTGAACGAAGAAGTTAATTAAGTGAGAAAGTAAATCTTATGTTGTAACTGTGGCTTCCAGGGCCATATAACTTGGGTCAGGAGGCATCCCTGTTCTCATGTCCTCTCTGTGCAGCCCTGTATTACCTGCTGCTGAACTGGGGCAAACTGAAAGACCTGCAGTGGGGTGAGGTGCTCCCTGACGTGGAGCTGCAGCCAGGAGAGCCCCAGGGGCTGACTAGCGGTGCCCCTCAGGCCAGGCTGAGTGCTGCTCTGGGGTCAGAGGCAGTGGGATGGGGTCAAAGGGTGTGTTCTCACGTAAGCAATCTGTGTTGAGCTGGTCCCATGATTGGTACCAGTGGTGTGCTGCTTGGCCTCCGACAAGGAGAACACTTCCCTTTGGCCCCATGCAGGCTGTGGGGCTGGAGAAGAGGGTGACACGGGCAGAGTGGCCCCATGAGGAATGGCTGCTGCAGGCCACACGCCGTTTTCCCATTAGTGAGTGTTTAGTTCAGCGTTTTAAATAATTGTGTCCTCGGAATGATATTTAAAATCCATTTGGGAGGCAATGAGGCGGGAAAGTGCCTGTGCCATTGTGATGACGCTGCGCAGGCCGAGCCACACATGCATATTACAAACTCGTTACAGGCTCGTTTACACGCGCTGCTCCCTCCCCACACCGCCCCGGCTCCGAGTGCTTCTCCCCCACCATGACTGCTGGGCTTGGCTCTGTGGAGATGTTTGTTTGAAAAGGTAGGCCTGGAGTCCTCTGCAGCAGGAGAAGGGGCACAGCTGGGCTGCAGCAGTTGGGTGCTGCCCTTTAGGACAGGGATGTGTGGGGCACACCTGATGATGGGACTGTCACTCAGACGTCCTGTCCTTCACTTGTGCTCCATGCAGAACTGTGTCACTTTCTGATGAGCCCTCAGATTTGTCACTGCAGACTCCAGACCCTGCAGCCCCAAGGTTTTCAGCTGCTGTGCTCTGAGTACCACTGGAAGAGCTGCAGTGCCTGTCCCAGGCTGGATCTGAGGCTGAGGACCAGCCTGGGCTCTTGAATGTCTGTGGAAGCTGCATGAACTGGAGGGACTAGGTGTGAGGGAGCAGCAGCTTCAGCAATGGTCCTGTGAGTGCTGGTTTGTGGCTGGATGGAAGAGAGTGGCCCCTCTATCTCTGTTCCTCTCTTGCTGCTGTGTGGGTATGCTCTGCTGTCCTCCCAAGCCACACAAAGTAGAAATCCTGTGTGGCAGGACAAGGCTCCTGGTACTGCTTTATCCTTGTCCTGTTGGCTTTGGTGGTATGAGCAGTATTCAGTCTTCTCCCTTTGTCTTCTCCCTCCTGATCATGCTCAGCTGCTTCTAGCCAGGGTCCTAGCTGTGGTTTTTCTTGGCACTGCCTTGTGGCCAAGCATTAGTGGAGTGAGGATCAAGCCCCCCCATACTTAAGGACATGTTGTGTTCTGACACCTATTCCTCTTGTGCAGTGGCCTGGCTGGCTGCTTTTTGGATAGGCAATGGAAGGCTCTGGCATCCCTGTCTCTGCCTGAGGGCTGTGGGCCCTCAGCATCCTCATTGTCCCTGTAGACTTTCCTACTTGGCATCTGTGTGGGTGTTTGGCTTGGAGATGCTGAAGGGCAATAGGAAGGCTTTAGTCATTTCCAGGATTTGAGGGCAGAGCTGCTCATTGCTGTTTCTTCCTGGATAAAACTCAGCTTATCACTGCTCTGTGCAACTTGTGTCCCTGTGCAAGTGGGAGTTAGGCTGGGAGTGACTGACAGGTGCTGTGGCCTTTAGGGACAGTGCTCCTGGCTGGAGCTGAAGAACGGGGGAATGTTAGAGGTGAGCCAGGAGCTTGCTATGCTGAGGTCACCTTTTCTCCAGGTTGATGGTGAGCTGTTGAGAGAGGAGCCACAGATACTCAGAGTGGCAATGGAAGACAAGAAGCCACACAAGGAAGGCAGTAAGGTCAGGAAAAGAGCCCAGTGTTTCAGGTGCCACAGGTGGGAATGTAAGGCTTTTTTAAGTAATTGAGAAAGTAATTGAGAAAGGCTGTGGGTACAATTGGGTCTGGCTCACCTGGGACTGACTGCTTGGGAAAGTCTCTGCTGGTGGTCCCCATTCAGGCTCTTCTACTCTGGCTTTGGTGAAGGCCTCTGACACTGCAGCTAGCAAAGTTGCTGCAGTAATCTGTGTGGGGAATGGAAAAAGTGAATTTTGTAATAATCTAGGAAGGAGGTGAGAGAGAGGTGGACTGTCAGCTTGTATATTCAAACATCCCCTCTAGCTGGGTTGGAAACCCATTATTTCCAATAATGCAATTCACAATCCCTGCTGTGTGCTGTCCTGGCCAGGGCCCCTTCCAGGAGCTGCTGCCTTGCTTGAGTCAGAAGTGAGCGAGCCCAAAAAACTCTTCAGAATGGCTTTTTTTTTGCCACAGCAATTTGGTCCTGAGCAGCAGAGAGGATGTAACTGAGGGTGGCTGCCACTCCAACCATGTGCTGCTGTGCAAGAGCAGACCTGAGAAATGTTTGAAGACCTTTCCCTACCCACAAGAGGGTCTCTAGCCTGGCCCCCAGGTTTCATAGCTCTGGTTGTCCATGAGCTCAGTGATGTTCTGAGGATCAGACATGGTCTAATCATTCTTTCCTTGGAGCCTGGTCTGAAGCTCTGTGAGATCTCTCTGCTGCCTTTGCTTACAGGAGGGACTCTGTGCTCCTCCAAAGCACAGCAGCTGCCACAGCTACTGCATTTGCCTTTTGCAGATCAGCAGGATCTGGCTGCTAGTCCCCCTTCTTGCTCAGGGTACAAGCTCTTTGGGTTAGCTCATTTTATCTGCTGTATTGTAGAGGTGTATGCTTTGCTTTTGGCTTCACTCCAGCAGGTTTAACAGTGAAGCAAAACCAGGGTTTGTTAATGCTTAAGGTAGATAATGAAGACCTCATAGTTCAACTATGCAGTTCTACTGCATAGTATGGGCTCCAGTGGCCCTCTCTGTGTCATCAGGGCCTTCTAAAGGTGGCAGTATTTAGTACATCATGTTAGTGTATATGACCAGCCAGTATCTGCATAAAATCATGGTTCCCTGGGTAGTTTCTAATCTGGCAGGGCCATGTGTTACGTCTTTAGGCTTGTAGTTTACATAGGTGACTTTACCAGTAACCAGATACTCTCCCTAAGTCTGTCTTCTGTGGGCAGATTTGCTTTGTCCTGCCTCTCACTGTGTGTAAATGGACACTCCTGTATGGGGGAAGCATGACAGCTTTATTCCAGTGGTGGCAGCAGCAGGGGGTGGAAAGGTAGTTTGAAGAGGAACTAAGAGTTGTCCTTAGTTTCTCTTTTTCCCCATCTCTAAGAGAATCCAGGCTTCCTGTACTCCAAGTCCCCCAAGTTAGGGCTGTTGTACTGAGCCCCTCACCTGGCCAGAGGAGACTGGCTATTTGTTGTGCTCTCTTTTCTCCTTTCTGCCACGGTGTCCTCTCACGGGCTCTCTGCTTTGTTCAGAGACCTGGCAGTCTTTGAACAGGCAGGTTCAGAGACTTGCTTCTGTCTTCTGTGCTGTGACCCTCCTTTGCAGCCTGCTTTATCCCTTGCATGTTTGCTTTCTCTGCAGGACTGGTAACTGAAGACAGCCCTGGATAAAGAGTGGCTCCAGGCAGTGCAAGAGACAGCAGAAGGGAAGGAGGCACGAGGGAAACACAAGAAAGGAAAAAAAAAAAATCAAGGTAACAAATAACTCTTAGCTTTGTACTTTGCTGTCTTGGGACAGGACAGCTGTTTCTGGTTTTGGCATTGTGTGTGCAGAAGGGGACCAGACCACTGCGTGGGGAGAGGGTTTAGGATTGGTGTGTAGACAGAAGAAAAAAGGGCCCTGGGCATGTGTGTGCAAATATACTTGTCATGGGTTCTGTGGGGTGCTGAGCAAGCTGAAGTGAGTATGAGTGAGGCTGGGAAGGTCTCTCTAGGTGTGTCTGGGCTGTGGTTGTGTCTGGAGGGAGAGACAGAACTTGTGTGAAAATGCTTACCAGTGGCATTTTCATTCCTAGTGCCTACATCAGTCTGGGAGCTCTTGGACCTGTTGGCTTTTTGGTTTTGCTCTAGAAACAGGACAGAAAGGACCCACTGAGGGCCCCTGCCTGACTCCTGGGTAGGTCCTGCAGCAAAGGAGGGGGTGAGGCAGGGCCTCACTGCCCCAGGGAAGGGACTGGTTCTCAGAGCAGTATGTGGGACTTGTGAGGGTCTTTTTGTCCCTGTGGAGTTGTTTCAGGGAAGGGCTCTGTCCTCAGTCCCTTATGGCTTCTGACACTGTGTCTGCTCCAGATCTTTCCCAAGCTCTGTGGTTGTCCCCCCTCATCTGTTCCTTTCTTGCAGTAGCACAGAGCAGAGCAGGGACTTGGCAGAGCAAATGAGCACATAGACAGTGATTCCAGGCTGCCTGCTACCTAATCTGTGCCTACTCTGTGCTGGTGATTGCACCCAGCAGCTGAAAATAAGGGAGGTGGTGATGAGGAGCTGCCAAGCTGGACTATTTATACTGGGTGAGTCAGGCCTATGCCTGAATCTGGCGGGACGCTGGGGAGCTGGAACCCAGGAGCAACCTGCAAAGGTCAAACCCTTGGACAAAGGCTCTTTCCTGCAGCAGCTTGTTTACTGTGTGGCTGAGTTGTCCAGTTTGTTCCCCATGATGGACTGCACCTTCCCCCTCAGCTCTGCCACGCAGCACTTGCTGCAGCCGGATCACTGGAAGTATCCTCCCCGTGCGAGGTCCCGGTGCCACCGCAGCGAGCACAGCCTGAGCCCCGATGGCCAGGGCTGCCAGCACAGCCGCCTGGAGCCACTGGAGTGCCGGGATCTGCTGGTCCAGAACGCGCTCTTCACTGGAGACCTGGACACGGTGCAGAAGTACTTCACCAAGAGCGCAGCCATCAATCTCGTCATTGAGACCAGGGGTGATGTGCTGCGCTGGACTAGCAGGAAACGTGGTGGGTGTGTGGGGCTGGGACACGGGGAACAGAAAGTGCCCAGGATGTGGCCCAGAGAAAGGGCATGGGCTCCTCAGAAAAGTGTTGAGAGGAATCCCTGGTGGTGGAACAGGTATTTGGGAAGAATGGCTTTTGGATGAGGAAGGAGGATTCCAAGGCTGTAGAACAAATGGAAGCAGGCTTGTTAAAGATGGCCAGTGACAGACCTATGAGGAAATGGTGAGAATAGGGCCCCTGGAAGGGCTGTCAGTGGGGCACATCATCAGGATTGTCTGGATAGAGACTGCTGGGATAGATGGTAAATGTGTGAGATGGAGAGAGTGCCTGAGTGAGAAGGTGTCAGAAAGCTGTTCTGTTCCATGAGATGGATTTCACAAGGGGAGCAGAAATCCAGCCTGGCAGAAAGATGGTGGAAGCAAGCTTGTCCTGAGTGACAGAAGGTAGGACCTGATCATCCTTGGTGTTTCCTCCCATCTGTACCTCACTGTACCTTGCCCAGGCACATCTTGTGGCTACCACGCATGCTTCCACATTCTGTGGTCCCTTTTACTTCCCTCCTCATTGATGTCATCTATGAGTTTCTCAGCAAGCAGGGCAGCTGATGTGTTCAAGGGAGAGGTGTACTGAGCAGCCTGGACATTCCTCTGTCCTTCCTGCTGTCTGTTAGTGACATGGTACAGGCAGACTCCCAGAATTTAGGAGTGTCAGGTGTGGAGGGGTCATAACTGTCTTGCACCAGAGAAAACGGAACAGATGATGTAAAACGATCTTGCACAGAAATTGTTCTTATCACCAAGATGTGAAAAATCCAACCAAATTCATCAAGCACAGAACGAAAATGTGCTGTCAAATTTATCAGCTGGGGATGTAGTACAAAAACCAAAATAAACCTTTGTGTTACCTGAGGCTTGGCTCTGTATCTCACTGGTCTGTAGGCTCAGATTCTTAAAACTGACCCAGCCAATGACTTTAACATTAGGTTCTAGTGACCTGGTCTTTCCCAAGTCACCCCTGTTGATATTTTAAAAAGCCCAGAGGAAGTGTAAACTGTCTAGTGTCACTGATGTTAACTGATACAGCTTTCTGCCTCCCTGGTGGGTGACTGGGAACCTCAAGCTTTTCTGAGATGTCTGCTTCTATCTTTGGAGAAATATAGGGTTCCATCAGGTGAGAACATCTGCCAGATGCTTCCCTCTTTTTACCCTTTCACAGGCAGCATTTTAGTTAGTGAGGGTGAATGCTGAGATAGAATGAGCTGGAGACTGTCAGTATAGAACTTACTCATTTATTTTCATTACTGAGAAGGGTAAAGTTCCCTGTCTTACACTCTGCTCTGGTCCCCTGGTAATTTTTGCTTGGTGGTCTATTGGGGTCACTTAACTTGTGTTTAGCTGCATGATCTAAGTAGTTCTATGACAAAATTAAACGGAACACTTAGTAGCCTTCCATGCAGTTTGATGTGTTCTCTAGAACACACATTGTCAACAAAACACACAGTGAGTTAGCAATGCACGCTGTTCAGTGGGCAGAGTGGGTGTGTGCAGCCAAGTGGGGCCAGAAGAAAACTCCATCTCAGGTGACATGCCAGCAGTGAGCAACCTCGAGTGGGTAGAGTGCCCAAGGATGGAAAGGGAGCACTGAAGTCATGCAGGGGCTCTCTGCAAAGCTGGATATCAAGGAAAAGAAGAAAGGAGTCTAAAGGATAATTACCTTCAATATTTCTGATTCTCGTGACTATTTCTATCTCTCCTTTGGTTTTGATTATAAGGAGCTGTCCTATGGCTTGTTTAAAAACCTGACTAGTGCCAAGAGCTCAGGTGGAACTGGGAAGTGGGTGTGCAGTGCTGGAGATGTGCATGGAGCAGAGGGGTGGGCGAAGGCAAGGAGTTATGCATGGAACAGAAGGGTGGGTGAGGGCGTGGAGATGTGCACAGAGCAGAGGACTGATGGGGTTGTGCTGTTGTGGTCTGGGCAGCACTGGATGACAGCAGACTGGTTGAGCATGAGACAACTTCCCTCTCTGCTGTCTTAGTGATGTCCTGTCCCCATTTCTACCCTTCAGGTCCCCCTGCCCTGCTTGGGGCTTTCTCTTCACGGTGGGGCACTGCAGAGGTACTGCTGTGTGAGCAGAGAGCCTTTATCGGCCTCTTGGCCTGTGTTTGGTCACAAGGTTTCCCAGAATAGATTAGCTGAGACCTGAGCTGTGCCCAACCAGTGCCAAAGAGGGGTGTGACATGTCCCCCCTCCCTGCGGAGCACCCTGGGCAGGCAGGCAGCCCCTCGACCAGAACACAGGGTGCTGGTGGGGCTGTGCCCACAGGCTCGGAGCCTGGCTGGGGTGCACCAGCAGGTCCTGCCCTGGTCTCTGAGAAGGGTCAGGGTGCTTGTCATGGGCAGCATCACAGGCAGGGGAGATGAGAGCCGGGAGCCCATCCGCACGCGGCGGGTAGCTGGCCCTGCCCAGGTGTACTGGGAGGCCCTGTTGACTGGGGATCAGGAGATTGTGGCCGAGATCCTCAGCAACCCTCAGAACAACCTGAGCCCCAGTGCTGTGTTTGACACCAGTGATCTGGAAGAGTGGAAGAACTACCGGTTCAACCCCCGTGGGCTGAGTATGTGGGGGCAGTGGGGCTCAGCCTCTGGCATGAGCTGTGGGACATTGCTGTTGTTGGAATTGTGTGTTACAGGAGCTGCTTGGGTTATGGAGGAGTGCAAAGGGAAGTGAGAGCACGGGGATGTGGTCAGGTTCTCCTGTGGATCTTTTGAAAGTGTGCATGTGTGTCTGAAGCACGGGGTGCACCCAGGAAACCTGGCCCCTCTCACAGGAGTTGTGTAAGGGCTTGGGAACTGCTTGGGTTCCCCACGGGGCAAAGGGGAGTCAATCTCTGTGACTAGCCCTGCAGCCAAGCTCTGTGTGCCTGTGCTCTGTGTGTGTGCTGGGCTGCTGGGTCCTGTTGTTGTGCTGGACAAAGGATGGTCACAGCCCTGTGTTAGGCCCTCCAGATGGTTCAGCTTAAACCTGGACCTGGGAAACACAGTTGACCACATGCTGCTTCTGTAAGAAGGAGCTGAGAGGATGTAGCGCTGAACATGCTGTGCAGTTTGGGCCATGTCCTCCAGCCCAGCCTGGGTGGGCAGCCAGAAGTCTGGGTTAAGGAGCCCTTTTCCTGTAGCATCTGCAGGCTGTTTTCCAGCTCAGCAATGGTTCCAGTTGGGTCAGCATCTTTGAGAGCTGATCCGTTTCAGCCCCTTGCTCTCCCGGGCCCTAGATGTCCATCTCTGCTGAATCTTGCTGTCTGCACCCTCATCAGGGCTCAGCTGAATCTTCTGTGTGCATGGCAGCTGGCTCTGACACCTCTCTGTTTTACTGCCTGGTTCCTTGTGTTTGTGATGCTTCATGCATGGTGCTCATCCCAGCCACCTCACTGCCTTCAGCCCCAACAGTGCCCCAGGCCCTTCTTCCACCGTGCTTCTGACAACAGAAACCCCATGTGCCCACCTGGGCTGCAGGTGAGGAGTACACTGCCTGGGAACAGCCTCTGCCCTGGGCTCCTGCTCCCTGGAGCTCCATGTCAGCAGGGCTGTGCAGCCTGAGAGCCTTCCACAGATCTCTGCCTTCGGCTGGTCACTCCAAATACAGAGGCCTTGCAGGGAAGGGACTTTGAGGAGAAACCCGTCTCTTAGGGGGGACATACATCAGGTACCCTGTGGGAAAGGGCAGGTCTTCGTGTACTGTGGCTGGATGTGGCTCCCTGACCTCTCTTTCCTTGCAGGACTGTGGTCTCTGAGCTATGAGCAGGAGCTCACCACACCCCTGCACATCACGGCCAGCCGGGGCTACACCGACTGCCTGCGGCTCCTGCTGCTCCGGGGCGCTGCCGTCGACTTTGCCCCGGGGGGCAAGACGGCCCTGCACGAGGCTTGTGCAGCCGCCAGCACCGACTGCGTGCGCCTGCTGCTGGGCTCCGGAGCCGACCCCGAGGCTGTCTCCGAGGATGGCTACAGGCCCCTGCACCTCTGCAAGAGCCCAGACTCCACTGAGTGAGTTCTGCCCTGGGGGCACAGCTGGCCCTCCTCCCCCTCGAGTCTCAGCCCATGTAGGAGGGGCCCCTGCTCATCCCTGCTGGTGGGTGCAGCTGAATGAGACGGCCTTGGTGCCTGTTCCTGGGCCAGGATCACCTCTGAGGTCATACAGGTGACTGCAAGCTCAAGTCCTTAGCTGACACAGCTGAGCCAGGTGCTGCTCTCTGGCCGTCCACCGAGAGCCAATGATCACATTGTGTGACTCAGGGCATTCCCATACAGATCCAGTGGGCAGATGAGCAGGTGCCAAGTGGGACAACACTTTAAGACTTCTGTGCAGGAGTTAGCTTGGATTAGGCAACAGTATCTCTGCTCACCGGTCATCATGGCTTAAAACTGCTGCTCCAGGGCATGAGGAGCAGGGATTTTTCACTCTTGGGACAAGTGAAAGCTGTGGAATGGTACAGGTGTGGGGGCTTGGAGGTAGGATGGGAGATGGAGATGAGTAGGTCATCAAGTCACCTTGGTCCACGCAGGTGTGTCCGGCTGCTGCTGCAGCATGGTGCCAGTGCCAACAGTCGGACAGAGGAGGAGGATGACACAGCCCTGCATGTGGCAGCACGGCACGGCCTGGCAGAGCACGTCCAGCTGCTGCTGCGCCACGGGGCAGAGCTGGAGGCAAAGAATGAGGAGGGACAAACACCACTGAACGCTGCCTGTGCTCAGCACCATGAGCCCCATGACATGGACCGCTACTACCGGGTGTGCCAGCTGCTGGTGGAGAGTGGTGCCAGCATCAACGCTGCCGATCGGGACAGGCAGCACCCGCTTCACCTGGCCTGCAAGAATGCTAACGCTCAAATCACAGAGCTACTGCTGGCCTGGGGTGCAAACGTCAATGTCATGAACTACGGCGGCAACACGGCCCTGCACAATATCCTGCAAGTAGCTGCTTACAAACTGCAGCATCGCCCGGAGCTCATGGTGCGAGCCCTGCTCAACCACGGCGCTGTCCGCATCTGGCCGGGCTCCCTCCTTAAGGTGCGGAGACTGGCGGGAGGGGAAGGCTGTGGACATCAGGGCCCCAGTGTGAGCGAGGGTCACAGCGGGGTTCCTTCCATCGCAGCCTGCTTGCTGTCCTGCTTGCTCTGCCCAGGGACTGGGGAGAGAGAACTGTCATTTCTGGTATGGGAATCCCTGATGACTTCTCCTGTAGGACTCTCCTGCTTCTGTCTGCTAAACTGTGTGGACAGTACTCACCTGGTTTCCATAATCACTTGCTCTGGAAAGTGTTGGCCCTTTTCCTCTGGAGGTATTTCCTCTCAGGGGCACACCCTCCAGCTCCTGCTGTCTCTGGGAGACACCAGCAGATAAAGGGTTAATTTCCTGTCTTAATTCCTGAGCAGTGCAATAATTACCCAGCCCGGAGATCAGCAGATTGCTCTCCCCTTTGGGAAAATACAGGAAAATCAACAATTAACACTAATTAATCTCCTATTAACGCCAGATAATGAGGATCACTGGTACAGCCAGAATAGACTCTGACAGCTACTGCTGGCCAGGGCCGTGGGGAGCGGGAGCCCAGAGCTGGGGGATCTGTCTCTGTTCGACTGTGCCTGGGTGGGCTGTGCTCAAAGGCTGCACTGCTGTGAGGTACGCAGAGTCAGTGTGTCACCTGTACCTGCATGGACATGGGACACACCAGAGACACATTGTACAAGTAAGTGTGATGTCTTCTGCAGCTCTGTGCAGCCTCTGGCATGGGCACAACACTGCTTAGGACATGGGGACGGGATGTCTCTGCAGCCCTGTGCCAAACAGGCACAATCCTGTATTCCTGAGACCCAAGTGCAGCCCTCAACGGAGGCACAGAGTACCATGGTCTGGCTGCTCATAAAACAGGTGTCAGTCCCTGACTCAGAATGGCTCATGCTTCAACCACCAAAACATGAAGAAAGGAGCCTGGTGTACAGCAGAGCATTGGTGCTTACAAGCTAATTGCAGCAGTGAGGCTGATTGAGATCATCATCCTAGTCGCATGCACTGGTCTCTGTGTCTGAGGAGAGGCTGTGGGGACCCAGTTGTGCTGAAAGCAGCTGTGCTATGCATGTTGGGTGATGGCTCAGTCACCCTCTTCACAGGAGGGATGCTCTGGAGCTTCGTGCCTGCTTTGCTCTCCTGGGTTGGCACGAGGGAAGGATGCGAGTTCCCCAGATTTACCACGTCTGGGTTTGAGCAGCATTCTAGGAGGTGACAGTGGGGCCTGCAGGACCTTACCTGATGGTGTTCACCTGCTCTCTCCCTGGCAGGTGCTGCGGTACTGCCACACCTGCCCACGCGTCATCGAGGCCCTGGTGAACAGCTACACCCACGTGCGCGTCTCTGAGGACTGGGTGGAAGCAGTTCCGGTGGAGGTCGTACAGGTGAGGGAACAAGAGCCTGCTGTTGGCTGGAGAACACACGTCCAGGATCTGAAGGTGGGGGCGCAGGGTCAACTGGGGCTGGTGCGGGTGGGCAGGAAATTGCAGGACACAGGGATGGCACTGTTGGGGACAGGGAGGATGCACAGCAGTGAGTAAGGCAAATGGGTGTCTGGTTCTACCTCTGCTACCAGGATGATATCTTCAGTTTTTTCTGCCTGTGGTCCTCTCTTCCCTCTGTAGAAATACCCACTCTTCTACCAGTCTCTCTTCTCCCTGGAGCACAGACCTCGCTCCTTGCAGCACCTGGCTCGCTGCACCCTCAGGACCCTCCTGGAGGGCCGGCTGCTTCTGGTCCTGTCCCAGCTGCACCTGCCAAGTGCCCTGCACCAGTTCCTGCTGCTCGGCTTCGAGGATGTTCTCTACTAAGGGCTGTGATTCCAGTCTCGCTGTGCTTTTCTGCGAAGATGTTCCATCCCCACTGATGCAATCGGTGCCTTCCCAGCTATCCCCTTCCCCTCACCCCCTCCTGCCAGGCCACATCAACCCTCTGTGCCATGCCTGTCACTGTGTCCCAGTCAGTCTTGTGCTCTGCCTCATGCACCTGTTTTGGAGCATTCTGTTTGTCTATATTACTCAGGACAGACTCCAGAATAAGAAAATGAGGATATGGGGATTAGGGCATTTTGTGGGACTAGGAGCAAGTGCACCGCATGGATCATAGGCTTAGTTGTAGGATATAAGTCTCCCTATCCCAAATCTAAAAACTCTAACCTTTACCAGGCAGCTCTGGTGCCTTGGGCAGTTGTTGGGATCCTGTCTTTAGTCGAGTTGTTTACAATCTGTACCCAAAGGTACAGTTGTACCTACCTGGGTACAACTTCTGCCTTGCCTTGAAGACTGTCCTGACAGAGCTCACGCATGTGCTGTGCCACGGGTGGTGTCATGTGCGCTTTTGGACCTGTGAACCTGCTTGTCAGAGGGAAATGTGTGGTGGGTGTGGAGCTGCGGGTCCCAAACAACCCCTTTTCGTGGAGGTACTTTGTCTGGGTTACCTGGTTTAGCAGCTTGGGTCAGGACAGCAGTGCTTGTGCAGCACTGAGGACCCGACTGCAGGGTGAGGAGGAACGTTCCCTGAGAACTCTGGTCTCCTGGGCACAGAGCAGCCACCCCTGAGCACCATATGGGACCGTGTGCTGCTGCCTGGGTTGCACCACACTCCAGACAAGGTAAAGGGACACAGTTGTAAAGAAAGCAAAGTACCAGCTACTCTTTAAAGATCTGCTGAGAGTGAACTCCATTTCTGCTTCTGCCTCAAGGAGTACCTGAACTGCTGTGGCTGGCACAGGTACCCAGAGCAGCACTGAGGGTCCCTCCTCTCACTGCACTTGTCCTGCAAGGCCTCTGTTTGTGGCCACATCAGTGCCAGGACACTGGAATGTACAGCTCTGAGGGTGAAGGGGTTTGACAGACCCAATGCTGGTGTCTGTTCCTGCCTCTGTGGGGACATGGGGTGTAGCTCTGTGCCCCCAGTTATTGTCACCTTACACAGCCAAGGCCCTACTGCTCTGAGGTGGTGAGCCCAAAATCCCTCCACGAAGTTCGTCATGCCATTCCTGATGCACCACAGCAGGAATGCTAACAGGATACAAGAGGGATGTGTCTACATGGTACAAGCACACAAAAGGTGTTGGGAAAGCAGTTGTGGCTGCCTGTGTGTAGGTACTACTGCAGTAGTATATCTCAAAAAGGTTTAACGATGTGTTTTATGGCATCCAGGGGCAGAGAGATAAGGTGTTGGCTCGATGTGACAAACCACGATGGGATGAAGCAAGCAGGGGAGCCAAAGCTTTTAAAATACTGTGATAATGGCCCACCCTCTCACCACAGACCAGTAAGTGCATTTCCCTCAAACCAGTGCAGGAACCCAGCCTGAAGTCACCTCCTTCCTCTGGCTGAGCTGGCTTGTCTGCTCAGGTGATTTGTTTATAGGATCAGGTCCAGTGGTCTTGTTCCCAAAGTCTAATCAGCACTTTAGAGAGTTCATTTTTAGCCAGATAATGTCTGTGGCTGGACAAGGAGCAGAAAAAGGAGGGCCTGTTCCTTTTGGTGGCAGCAGAGTCTGGAATTGCCTTAGCCTGACCCAGTGTCCCAGTCTGAAGGCAGAATGCAGAGCAGCACATGTGGCAGGTGTACGGTCCTTCTCTCCAGCACTGTCCCTACGCCTGTGATCAGTAAAGCATGCTCAGGCACTAAAATAATATCACCTTAAGGAGAGGAAAAGGTTGAATTTAATGGTTTGCTTTATTTTGTAGTTGTTAACTTGCAGCTGTTAAGCTTACAGGCATTCCTGGGGTCTGGCTGGCTGCTTTTGCCAGTCCTGAGGCTGCTCTGCACTGGGTGATGAGGACAGCTCCAGTGGGAAGAGGAGAACCCGCAGGGTTTGGTTTCTGCACACACGAGGGCACAGGGAGCTCCTGCACAAGCAGGCTGGTCAGCTCCTGGCACATCCCAGTCCTCCTTGGATGAAGGTGTTACGGCCCAGATGGGCACCTGCTGCAGTGAAGGACCCGTGTGAGGCTGCAGGTGCATTTCCAGGGCTCTTCTCAGAGCCACCGGGTTTGCAGGCAGGGTGTCCCAGTGTGCGTGGGAGGGCTGAGGTCAGAGGGCTGAGAGAGGGACAAGCCATCCCTGGGCACAATCTGCACAGACTGAATTTTGTCTGTGTTCCCCCTGAAACTGAAAGGGCGTGAGTTCACTGTTCGTGGTACCACGGGATAACTTCAAGGAATGTGAGGCTGGTAGGAAAAGGGGAGAACCTTTTACAGAGGGACCAGGATTACTGGGGGAAAAAAAAAACAAACCAATTCCAATCAACCCACCAGAAAAGCTTTAGCACTTTTTTCAAGCTGAAACAAGCAGAAAGGTTTGAGCTAAGAGCGGACTAAGAGCAAATGCTCCAAGTTTAACTCAGTTATGCTAATTTATTAGCAATTGATTTTCAAAAACATTTACAAGAAGAGACTTAAAAAGGTTTAATGGCCCAGAGCACATTCTGGCAATTTAACAGGCTCTGCTATTTTCTCAGGTGTCAGAATGGGAAATTCCTAATGCAGCATTGGGTGTACTCGCTCGGACAGTTTTGCCAGAGAAGTGGAACCATCCTGAGTGGGAAGGTTGTGGCCTCCACTGAGGACAGCGAGCATGAGGCATTGTTAGCACAGGGGCGTGTGGTTCTGGTGTGTTTTTACCAGCTGCCGCAGGCACAGGAAGCTGCTGGATTTGCTGGGAATGTGTCTTAGACACAGGCTACTGCTCCTGCTTCAGCATCCAGCTGGGTTTGTCATGGCAAGAGGCACTCTCAGGACTGCTGGAAAGGTGCAAGTCCATCACTGCAGTCTCAGTGCAACCATCTGAGGGGTAAAACATCATCACAGTTCTAGATAGAAGTTTCAATCCCAGCCCAGCTGCAGCCCCTGGATCCTGCTCTGACCCTCCCTGTGGAGCCAAAGCACTGCCCATCCCTGGTACCCTCTCCTGGGAGATCAGCAGAATCAGCACCTCCCTGCAGCTTCCCAACCTCGAGCACCTGCTTGACTCTTACTTGATCTTTCCTGTTCCTTGGGAAAGAGAGTGGCAGGCCATAACAGGAGCAGACTAGTAAACCATAGTGGTATTTACAGAAGGACAACAGACAAAGCAAGTAGAGAAAAGCTCTTCCCCAGCATGTCCGTCCCCACCCTACACTTGTAATCTACATTGTAGTTACTTTTGAGTCAAAAAGGCAGCTTTGTATTTATTGGTTGTGGAGAGATTTGGTTTTTCTGCCAGAAATTTGAACGGTCACTTTTTGGACCTGTGTATGTTTGAGCATTCTGATGTCCTTGTGGCAAGGAGAGCTGAATTGCACAGTGTGTTGATCACCTACTTTTATTTATCTTTCTGCTGTTACCGTTGTGTTTCATTTGATGCCCTTTAACTCTTGTTTTCCAAGAATATATGGGTACCTATTGTCTGTTCCTCTTCATCATATTATTCAGAACTATACAGATCCCTGCCCCTTCTCTCCTTACTCAGGCTGGAATTCTATTCAGCTGTGCTGTTCCTGTGTGGAAGCTGTCACCCAGCCCCTACTACACCCACAGGCTTTCCCTGGGCTGTTACTGGTCCCAGTGCATCCTTTGGAGATGGAGGGAGGACAGCTGCGCACAGCACTCAAAAGGGGGTTTGGCTGTGATTGTCTAAGGGTTGTTCTGTTGTGGATGTGAGATCCACACGAATGCTCAGGAGCCTTGGATTTGTATTTGACATCACTTGACCATTTGCAGAGCCCCAGAGGAGGCCTGGGCAGCGCTGCCCTGAATTCAGTGTTGTCTGTGCTCAGGTGGCACGTCACAACCTTTAATGTTTTTCAGACTCATTACTGTGGGGGATGCTGTCCTTGATTTAAAGTGAAGCCCCATTCTTCTTTCCTGTATGTTGCACCTTATACTTGGAGGCACAAATCAGCCTGTTCATGTACCTGGTGTTTCCAGCAACCAAGATCAGGTCGTCTTGAGTAAGTGCCACATATTACTTTTACCATCCCAACAATTCATTTTTATCCACTCCAGTAATTTTATCAGCAACTGTTCTTTATTTCTCACTGATTGCTAACAACTTGTAACGTTGATATGCAAAGAGAATAGAGCTAGAAATACACCTGTCAAATGGCTGTGTAGGATAAGTCTTCTCAGTCACCCACTTCTTTTGGATCTCTTAATGCTGAGCCCACTGCCTGCAGCATACAGCTAATTTTTCATATTAGAATGTCCTGCAGAACTAAGTCAAATGACTTAGAGGAATCTAAGCATACTCTGTCTCTCATTAGCTGTATCAAACTTCAAGGCTTACAAAAAAGTTACATAAAATCATTTGAAAGTACCTTTTTTGAATTAGGTTAAATTGGATTCTAGCTTTTGCTAATTTACCCAGGACATCCTTTGGTTGCTTGTCTGTGATTGGCTAGAGATGTATGTTGAACTAACTGGTCTGTAGTTTCCTGGATATCCATGTGAACACTTAAATACTGACAAAACATCGGATTTTTTCCCCCCAGTAATCTTAAGTTCCCCAGTGTGCCGTGATTTGTTATAAAGAAAAAAATAAATGGTTTAGTGAATTCATTAGCCAGTTAAATACTCTTGGATGCAAGCTCTTCTCCTGCACATTATAAAAATTGTTACTTACACGGTTTAGCATCTTCCTTAATTACTGATGGAATAGAAAGTATTTCATTACCACTGTAAAATATGAATATTACACATTGTTGTTTCAAATGCAGAGCAGAAATATTCACTGAGTTCTTGGTTTTCGTTATGCAGAATGTGTGTGGCACACAGTCACCTGGGGCTGGGGCCCAGCACCTGCAGGTCTCTGCCCTCTCTGCTGCTGGGGCATCCTGCTTCGGGGTTGAGGTGTCAGAAAGTTTGAGAAGTTGGAGAGGTTCAGAGGAGCACCGTGGGTGGGTGATGGGCTGCAGTGACTCCTTGGCAGCAGGAGCTGCAGAGGGGTTGGGGTTGGGCACACCATGGTTGCTCCTTGGAGTCCTGTGTGCAACTGTGGGCTCCTGTTCTCCAGTGCCAGGTTCACAGGGTGGGAGGGGCTAGGATCCCACTCCCATGGAGAACTGAGGGACCCTCCATCACCTCCTGCCACCTGCTGCTGGACCCTGCTGTGCCTTGCCAAACCTCCCTGCAGCGTCCATTCAGCACTGCCAGGCTTTCTGAGTGGCACTTGGAGGTAAAATTAGACCCAGTGGCTGGAAATTGGAGCTGGGCAAACACAGAAATTAGAATTAGAAATGAAACACATTTTTAATAGCAAGTGCAATTAATCTTCTAGTTAATTGCATCTTAGAACAGCTTGTCATGGTGGATGTAGATTTCTCATCTCTAGCTTTTTTAAAAATCACTGTAGGCTTTGCCCTAGCCCAGAGCAGGGTTCATCCTGCACGGTGGTCAGCCCAGTCCCAAAGAGATCAGACTGATTAATTACAGATCTATGAACCACAGTCTTGTCGTTCCTCTGCACTGTGCTGTCACTGCCAGGACTGTGTTCGGCCCAGGATAACGAGCCCCAGTTTCCCTTCCCAACGCTGCTCACTCCATTGACACCTCATTGACACCTCTGACTTCCCCTTAGTTTCCTTCATTTTGGCCCCACTGGTTTGTACTGGTTCTGTCAGCTTTGAGCTCTGAATCTGCTGCCTGTACTGCTTTCTGAGAAAGACATTCTGGAATAAATGGTGATGCTGCATTTATAGTGTTGCTTAAATATTTGCTCTTACTCCATTTCTCTCACGAGCTTTAGCTTTGAGATCTCAGTTGTTTGGCAGTGATGATGGTGTTTCACCCCGCGGGATGGGCGGTGGTTGGGAGTTCCAAAGGACCTCAGGGCTGGATGTGACGCTCAAAGGCAAACCCCATCCTCTCCCCAGCACACGAGCACCTCAGGGGCTGCCCCACGACCCTGGCTGTGATCCCCCATGGGGAGCCACCAAGTGCCCTGGCTCAGGGCAGTAGGAACCTCAGTGTTCATCGCAGGCTGTGACCCCTGACAGCAACACTGCCCCTCTGATCAGCCCTGTGCAGAGCTCTGCTGGGCTCACACTGGGGGCTTGCTTGGCCCAACAGCAGCTCTCCCAGTGCCAAGGGCTTCTGGTCCTTCCCCCTTGGGAGCGTGACTCCAAATGCTTCCTCCGCTTCTTTTTCCATCCAGAGGTGCTGCAGCAGATGCTGACGGCCCTGAGGTGAGCACGGGGACATGTTCTGCAGGTGAATCCCGGGGAGCAGACCCCTTTGGCACAAGGGTGCTCTCTGGGCTGTCCATCCTTGCCCCCTGCAGCCGCTTGCTGTGAGTGAGTGGTTCAGGTCGCTTAAGGAATTACCAGCAAAGGTGTCAGCAAAAGCAACTTTAGTGTAAATCAGCAAAAGCAGGTTTGATATAACTTTGCAGTGAGAGCAGAGGACATCAAAAATGGTCAGAAGACAAGGAAATGCCCAACAAAAAGTGCCTCAAGGACCTGAAGCTGGAGAGGCTTGAGTGGTGACAAAATAGCAATATCTAAATACAGAAAAATTACCCGAGCACCTCTCCTACAAGGAAAGGCTGAAGGAGCTGGAACTCTTCCGCCTGGAGAAGAGAAAGCTCCAGGGGATCTCATCAGTGTGGATAAGTGCCTGAAGGGAGGGCACAAAGACAATAGAGCCAAGATGTTTCCAGTGGTGCCAGGGACTGGACCATGTTCCCAGCTGAAGACAGCATTAGTCATGTGCCAGCCTGTATTGTGGATGGTGCTGCATAACCCCTTTTGCTCTGAGTCCTGCATCCTGCACTCTGAAAATATCAGGCTTGCTCATAGGCTCTTTAGTTCTGTCAGAGCTATGAGACATGTCCATATAGTGACCTGCAGATGATGGATGTCTTCTGAACTAAAGGATCCAGAGCACTCTGCTCAAGTAATTACTGGGGCAGAGCAGTGCACTAGGAGAGAGCTGCTTCCAGGCTAAAAGTGCAAGAGGTACCAGTCTGGTGCCTTAGCAGCCCCATAAATTATCTGAAGAGTTTGGCTAATATCGCTTTCCCAGAGCAGGATCCAAACCCAGGACGGAGGGAGGGCTTGGCTCTCCTAAGCAGAATAATCCTTAAAGAGATATGTCAAAGGATCCTGCTTTGCCCAAGACTACAGGAACAAAAATTTCTCCTCTGAGATCTT
Source organism: Pipra filicauda (assembly GCF_003945595.2). Lineage (NCBI taxonomy): Eukaryota > Metazoa > Chordata > Aves > Passeriformes > Pipridae > Pipra > Pipra filicauda. The sequence goes on along the minus strand of NW_024104964.1, from coordinate 184,313 downwards.
GTCAACAGCAAACCCATCCACCTGGGACTGCTCTTGCTGCTGCTAATGAAGATCCTGGGTTCTTACTGCTCCAGCTATGGCTCTGCCAGGTCTGCTTCTGAAATGCGTTCCCCAGGTCTGAGTGCAGGTTTCCACAGCCACTGCAGATGACTGTGACAGGTTTTGCTGTCGGAAGCTGAAGATGGAAGCACATGGGGCAGCTCTGCAGTCAGGGAAAGCCTGTGGGACTATGTTTGCAGAGGCCACCTGGGGCCTCCTGGGTGCTCCTTGCCTGTGAGCTCTTGCCCACCCCAGGCTGTGTGTGGCTGCAGGGTCTGATGGACCATGTCATGGGCACATCCAATAGCAGAGTCTGTGCCTGGCAGGAGCCCAGCTTCAGTCAAACAGCACCATGGCCATAGCCAGACTAATCTCTAGATTTCCCATACTTTGAGTAAATAATTTTGCAACGTTACGCTTGCTTTTAATATGTTTAGCAGCTATATTGCAGGAATGCCTCGAGGCTGTGACTAGATTTAGTCCTGTTGTGCTAGATTCCATGCAGAGATCGTAAGTGGAGCAGGTAGAGGCATAAAGTTAAGGCTGCATAGCAGTTTCCATTAGGAAGACCTGCTTTCATTTGCCAGTCAGTCATTACACTTTAACTGTAGCAGTTGTGGTTGCCATGCTCTGTGTCTGTCTCAGAACTTTTCCCATTACAGATACAGCAAAAATTAATTGGCCTCTACCTGGCCAACAGCCGGTGCTCCAGGAATACACTCTAGACTCCTCACCTCAGAGAGGAGAGCTGGCCCAGATGGTTCTTTTTCTGCCCAGTAGCCTAGGATCAACTTTTCCCAAATTACCAGCCTCTGAGAATCCCCCTTTTGTGTTCCAAGCAAGGACATTTTTAGAGGCTGATGGTTTTCTCCTAAGAAGCCGATGCTGAGCAGATTGCAGTCAGAGCAGATCCACTGTGCTAGCCAGACAGGTCATGCACGGTCTTCAGCACAGACACTGTGTCCCAAGTGTCAAGTGTTGAGCAGGACACTTTCCAGTCTTGCCTACTGACTCCTGAAAAACAGGCAAATGGACTCATCCATGATCATGTGTCTGCAGCAAGGAACGACAAAGAGGAGGAGGAGGAAAAAGCTTCAGCAGTTCTAATGCAGAAACCAGAGAAGAGGGATTGAAAGCAAAGGCAGAGTGAGGACAGAGGCAGTGGCATGATGGAGGATGAGATAGGCCAGGCTGGTCTGTGATTGCTGAAGGCACTGCTGGCAGAAACTGGACTTGAATTTGGATCCCAGCCTGGTGAGACTCAGAACCAGGTTGAGGCTGAAAACACAAGGCATGACCCAGCAACCTCAAAACAGAAGGAGAGAGTAGGTGTGTCCCTGAGACTCTTTTTTAGCCTAATGTCTGATAATGTACCCAGTGAGGTCCTGAGAGGTCTCTGTCAACAGCTGAGAGTGCAATGAGACCAGGGGCTTTACAATTGCACACACAATTAATATTTCTGCTGTACCTGGCATGTTGGATGGTGTATATTAAGGCACATTAAGGGAATGCACTGGCTCTTTGCAAGGGAGGGATGGAGCCTGATAAACCAGAAGTGAGGGACTTCCTGCAGGGAAGGTGTGTGGAGAGGGAGAGATGTCCAGGGAGCAAACTGAGCAGTGGAGGTCTGAGCCTCAAGTGGAAGCTATGGAAACTGCATTTCACTAGACAGCAAGAAGCTGTGGAAGATTAGACAGAAGTTACAGAAACTGGGAAAACCTGTGGAGGTCCAAAGAGTAACAGAGTTATCATGTGCAACCTGGACCCTCACTCTGAGTTGGCTCACCCTGCAAGGATGGTGAATGTGGGAGCCCTGTCCCGTTCCATGTACACCTTGGAATACAGCAGCACAATCTTTGCTCTATTTTGCAACTTTTTAATTTTTTCTGCAGTCCTTCAACCTTTCCTTATCTGAATCTTGGCTTCATGATTTGGCGTATGAGTTTCTTTTGTTCTTTACTACAAAGTCTGATGAGACAAAGTAAACCAGAGTGGAGTAAGCTGTTGGACCCTGAGTACATTCGCCCCTCATGGGGGTTCAGCCCTCTGGAATGAGGGCTTACTCAAATGGTGCATCTGTCTGTCATCAGATCTGCTCTGCTCACCTTCCTCAGGTCCTGTGGACTTCACCCTGTGGACTTCAAGCCCTTGCTGCCTGGCTTCCCACCCCTCTGGAAGCAGTCTTTCCTTGCTGCTCCCAGCATGGAACAGAGATTGAATGTTTGAAGGGAGACAGGGGCTGCAGGTAATGCAAGTGTATGATGAGGTAAGCAGAAGCTGTCTTGGAGACACAAGTAGGGACTTACTGGGTGCCAGACACTGATGTGTAGAAGTCAGTATGGAGCTTGTGCTCCAGGCTTCAGGCAGGACCTGCTGCTGTCGGCACAGGCCACCATCCTCCCTCGTGGGAGACACGTCGCCCCAGCTCATTCAGCTTCCCAGCAAGGTCACAGAGTAGAGCAGTTTCCTGTTGCTCTCAAATATCTTGCTAACCTATCTGAGGGTGTGAGGTGTGGGTTGAAGGTTACGTAGGAAAGGTTCATTGAGCAAATGATCAAATTTCCATTGCTCAGGAGTCAGGAAGCTGTTTGCATAGCCTGGATTTGGGCCTCTTTAGGCGCAGTCATGAGATCCAGTAACGCATGGCTGTTCTTTCCCTTTCTCCATGGTGTAGTGATAGCAGGGAATGGACCCAAACTGTGTGCATGAAGATGACTCCAACCCAAAGGTCCCTTTCCCACAAACATGCCAGGAGAGCTGGGCCAAGGACAGACAGAATACGGATGCTGACCTGCAGACCTGGACCATGTCCTTTGTATCACAACTGATCCCTATGGTGGGATCCATCCAAATGCTCCTCACTGCCAGCTTCCTTCCCAGCCTGGAATCTGGGCCCTCATCCTGGACTAGGGACTGACTGGTTGATGACCTGCAAACACAGGCATCTCTCTCTCCCTTAGTGATCCAAGGGTGGGAGATGTTTGCATCAGTGGTGACAGGGATCCAGTGGGCCTCAATTTTAGGATTCAGTATTTGAGTTTGGATGATTATTTTACCATTGGCTTTTCCACACTTGTTTCCCTGGCTGGGGGCAGGGCAGTTCTCACTGCAGAGGGATATTTCCTTGGGACTGCAAGGATGTGCCACAGAGAAAGGCACAAAAGACAGGAAAGAAAAAGGAGGCTCTGTGATGTCATAGCTGGACCCTGGGGAGTCAGACTGTGCCTGTTTAGTGGAGGAAGGCTGAGTACCCGGTAGACCCACTTTGCCTAACTTACACACTCCACACAGGATCCAAGTGTCCAGCTCCATGGCTGGGCTTTCATGTCCCACACAAAACATGTGCTTCAAGGCTGCAGCAAAGTGGTGTTCCAGATCTCCTCAGGGACAGAGCAGAAGGTGATGGTTTAGAAATCCATGTGTTCATACAGATAGTAATGCCACCAGGGAGCCTGGGTAGCTAAGCAGCCAGAGGTACTGCATCCCTGGTCAAAGGGGGAGCGCAGGCAGGAAAACACAGGGGGCCTGAAAAGAGGAATACCCCTAGGTGAGAGACGGAGGTCTGGCATGTCACTGTGCCACTGAAAATACAGAGTGCGCACAGACACGACTTCAGCTGTGGCATTTCTCAGCGTCCAAGTGCTTTACGTAGCAATCTCGACGCTTTTCTGAAGCAGGGCTTTAGTTTGCCTGATGCTCAGCATATTGCAGGCCCCGTGAGCAGCTCCCTGTAGACAGGAGCACAACCTAAATGTTGAGCTGGGGGGAGAAGTCCTCTGCTTTAGCGTGGAGACTCCCCACAAGGGGCAGGCGATGTTCCCCGAACACACAGAGCGTAGCGGAGCCGCAGAGCTCCCGCCGCAGCTCAGGAGCTTTCAGCTCACACGGGTCTCGCTTGCTCTGCAGACGGAGCGATGCACACCAGGGCCACCGGCCGCCACCCGGGGGACGCGTGTGGCACTCGGAGTGCGGGGGGTCGAGCCCCGGGCTCTGTGCTGCTCAGCGGGGGCCGGGGGAGCGCCAGGGCCGGGACATCCGCCCCCGACCCCGCGCCGCCGGGGCTCCGCGCCGCATGCCCGCTCCTGCCCGCCGTGCCGAGCACCGGGACCACCCCGCGGGGCGCGGCGCCGGGGCCTCTGGGGAGCAACAAGGGGGGACGGGGGGCCCCTTTTCGGATTTCAGCCCTCTCCGTTCCCACCACGGCCCGAGTGCGTCTGCGGGCGGTCCCGCGGTCTCCCCTGGCCCCGCGGCGCCCGAGCCCGCCGGTCTCACGGAGATCCCGCTCCGAGCCCACAGAGACTCCTGGGCCGGGAAAGGGGCAGTCCGGGCCCTGGCCGGGGCGGGCCCCGCGGGTCTGCGGGGCGGTCTGCGGGCACGGCACGGCACGGCCGCAGCGCGACGGGGCCAGTACCTGGCCAGGGCCAGTCCGTCGGGGCCCTGGAGCCCGCCCATCGCCGCCGTCCCCGGACCGCTCCCTTCGGGCTCGGCCGCCGAGAGCGCTGGCCCGGCCCGGGCCGATTGCGGGGCCGGCTCGCCCCGTCCGTGATCCCGGGGAGGGCTGTGCCGAGCGGCGCGGCCCCGTCCCGTCCCCACAAAAGCACCCTTGTGCTGGCCCCGCAATTGCTAATCATCAATCACCATTAATAACAGCTGATGAGGCGGGAGGGGGAGGTGCCTTCCCAGGGGCCGGCCGCGCCGGGGGAGCGGGGCGCTTTGCCCCGGCGGAGCGGGCGCTGAAGGAGGAACTCGACCGTGATGTGCGGAAGATGGATGAGAGCAGAGGGCGACACCCCCGCCCGCCTCCCCTCCCTCCTCCCCCTCCCCTCGCCGGCCCGGCCCGGCCCCCCCGCGGCGGGGCGGGCGGGCGGCTCCGAGCGCGCCTCACTCCGCCGCGCCGAGACAGCGAGCGGGCGGACGGGCGGCAGCTCTCGCTGGGCGCCGGAGCCCACCGGAGGCGGCGGGCGCGGGCCGGGGCCGCGGCGGCGGCGGGGCCCGGGGGCGGCGGCGGGATCGCGGCGAGTTGGCGGCGGCCCGAGCTCGCCGGAAAGTTGGTGCCGGTTGAGCCGGCGGCGCCCGCTCGCCATGCAGAGACCCGGCGGCCAGGGGACCGCCTTCTCCATCGATTCGCTCATCGGGACGCCGCCGCCGCGCTCCGGGCACCTGCTCTACACCGGGTACCCCATGTTCATGCCGTACCGGCCGCTGGTGCTGCCGCAGGCACTGTCCCACGCCCCGCTGCAGTCGGGGCTGCCGCCGCTGGCCCCGCTCGCCTCCTTCGCCGGCCGCCTCACCAACACCTTCTGCGCCAGCCTGGGCCAGGCCGTGCCCTCCATGGTGGCGCTCACCACCGCCCTGCCCAGCTTCTCCGAGCCCCCCGACGGCTTCTACCCGCCCCAGGAGCTGCCCCCGCCGCGCGCCACCCCCGACGCTGGCTGCCGGCGAGGCGCCGAGGGCCTGGAGGCGGAGGAGCTGCCCCCGGGCCGCGACAAGGGGCCGCCCGAGCCGCCGCTGCACTTTCCGGACCCCTTCCCCGGCCTGGCAGGTAAGAGTGACGCGGGCCCGCCCCGCCCGGCGGAGAGCGGCCGGCCCGCCTCTCCCGGACCCCCGCAGCCCCGAGAGGACCCTGACCGGTCTCTCCCCGCCGCGCCGGCGGCTCCTGGGGATGGCGGCCCCGCAGAGCCCGAGCTCGCCGGGACGGGAGCCACGGAGCCGTGGGCGCTGGGGGCCGGGGCGCAGCGGGCAGGACGGCGGGGTCGCTACGGCCTCGGCGGCTGGACCTGCCCGCGGCTGCGCTCCCTGTCCGTCCCGTCGGGCCGAGACGGGAGGACAGGGACAGTTCTCTGCCGTCCGGGGCCGGCTCCGCAGCGCCCGCAGCTTTTGCGGACTCCACTCGCCTCGGCCGGGCCGTGGCGCAGGAGTGGGGGGAGCGCGGCCGGTCGGAGGGGCTGCCACGGCGTGCCATGGGCCGCCCGGCAGGACCGGAGCGGAGCGGCCCGGAGCCGCGGCCGGGCCGGCGGCGCGGAGCTCTCCGAGGTCCTGGCACCCGGCCCGGGGCGAGCGAGGCGGAAGGCGACGGGGCGCGGCGCGGCCCGGCCCGCAGGGCGGCCCGCAGCCCTCCCCGCCCGTCCCGATCCTCATCCCGGTCCCCGTTCGGGACCCGGTCCCGCTCGGCCCGGCGCGAGGCTGCCCCTCGTCCCCAGCACGATGCCGCGTTCGGGGCCGGTACCTCCCGGCGTCGCCGTGTTGCGGCTACCGGCGCTCCGAGTGCCCTCCGAGCCCGCCCCGCGGGGGCGGTGGCGGGGCAGGTCCCGCGCCGAGGCGGCCCCCGCAGCCGCGCTCCCTTCCGTCCCGGCCGCCGTGCCCGCTGCCGTGCCCGCTGCCGTGCCCGCTGCTCTGCCCGCTGCTCTGCCCGCTGCTCTGCCCGCTGCCGTGCCCGCTGCTCTGCCCGCCGCGCCGCGTCGGCACCGGCTCAGCCCGACGTCGCGGGCAGGCGGCAGCGCTGCTCCCGGGACCCCCCGCTGCAGCTGGGGGCAGCTCCCATCGGGGTCCTCACCTTTGTGCGCTGCGGCCGCTCCCCGAGTGCGCCTCCACCGGCCTCGGGGACTTGTTGCTCCGTATTTCTCAGACGGGTCCAGCGCTCGGCTCTTCCCCCTCGGCTCCTGCAGCGTGGGGCGTGAGGGGTCCCTGCGGCGAGACCCAGACAAGCCAGCTGCTGCTTCTCTGGCGTGGCCTGTCCTGACCACTCCTGAGATCCACCTTTGTCTCACAGGCTTCTTGGCATGGTTGCATGCTGCAAAGTCTCTGCTGCTTCTCGCACTGCTCGGCTGCTTGTTCTCCATCCTCTTTTTAGTCTCTCCTGGATAAGCTCAGGTATCTCCCTTGCCCTGCCTGGTTCCTCCCTCAGAAGAGCATTTTCCTCGCTCAGGTACCCCTTGAACCTCACCCCTCACATAGGACAATGGCGGCATTCTGCCTCCCCATTGCCTTTGTGGGTTATTAGGGCATTGGTGCACATCTGGTGCTCCCCAGCCTCCATGCTGCGTTAAAAACCCAATGCGATCTCATTTTTATTGTGAAAGTCTCCTCGAGGGCAGCGCTGCCCTGGCCAAAACCACCTGTCCATACGACTTCATCTTTCCAGTCTGTGGGCAGATGAACTGCATTGTGCTTGATGTCCCTCTGTGGCTCCTCCGTAGCTGAGCCCAACATGTTCCCTCCCCCCAAGAGACTCAGACAAACTGTCCCAGAGAGTGGCCACTTCTGAATCCAAGAAATTCTACCTCTAAGACTTCTCTGGTTGCAACTGGCTCATATGGAAAGGAAGATGTCTTATTACCAGCTCATTCCCTGCTGCCTCTGAGCACTGTGCTTGCTCCGGAGCCATGAAGGATGCTTGTCTTTCTGCATAGGCATGTGCCCACGTGGACCCAACTCTGTGGGCTGCTCTGCCCAGATCCAAGAGGATTTGTCTGGCCAAATGTGGCCACCTTCTCCTATACTTAATATTTCTCCTGACTGTACCAGAGATGGACAGTAGGGTCTGTTTTACTAACCATCTCAGATTGCTGTGGGCTTTTTCCAATATTAGGGAAGAGAAAGATGATTTGTGTCAAAAGGAGTCATCAAAAACCATCTATAATGCAGTTTGTGCTCACATCCTGTCTGTGGCCCTGGCCAAAAGCAATTGTCCAGGCAAGAGCAAGAGAGCACAATCTGTGCAATGCTCAATTCTAAAATGACACTTTCCTCATATCCAACCATCTGCATCAGGGGCTTCTTGAGACAGTTGTTGTTTCTGTATATTTAGTAAACTTCGACCAATTTGTTTTCTGTGACTTTATTTAATCTCCCCTGGAGTCCACCAGAAAGGAATGATAACCCTGGCATCAGCCACATCCCAAACCAAGGTGTCCCAGAGATCTCTTATCTGTAGAAGAACCATGTAAAGAATAAATGCCTCCTTTTGTCTGTTTTACTGACATCAACTGACTTATACCCACACTTATACTTCTGTCCCTGGGCTCTGTTAGTATCTCCATTGCAGGTGTCTATGAACACAAGATCAGTTGCTTGCCAGATCAGCCAGAGGTCAATGCCCTATTTTAGGGCCTCTCTCTGCGTCCTCTAGGTTTCAAACTCGCCTCCAGTTGTTGCCACCCTTCTTGAGTGGGTAGAGACATGTAGGGAAACTGGTGGTGAGAAGCAGCAAAGCTTGGAGTCTGGTTTGTTACTACAGCTGCAACAAAGAGCATGACCCCTGGGATAAGGGTACTCAACACCCAGCTCTCCACAGCTCTCCTGAGAGCAGGTTTGTTCCTGAGCTGTGCAGGTCTCCTCTGAGATCTAGGCTGTGGTCTGAGACCCTCTCTTGGGTTGATGTAGTGACTGCACATTCAGTTGGGGGCAGGAGGAGTTTCTGTTGTTTCCTTGCATGCTTACCAACACGAGGCTCTTCTGGCTGTCACAACACCAATTCCTGATCCAGGTTTCCCTGATCCTGTTTGAATAGCTCTGTCTCCTGCAACACCCAACTCTTCTCACCATGCTTTCCACATCCATAATCACAGCACCACAGAATGTTTTGGGTTGGCAGGGGCCTTTAAAGACCATGGGCAGGGAAATCTTCAACTAGATCAGGTTGCTCAGAGCCCTGTCTGACCTGACCTCGAACGTTGCAGGGGATGTGGCATCCACCACTTGTCTGGGCAACCTGGGCCAGCGTTTCACCACACTCACTGTGAAATATTTCTTCTTTATATCTCATCTAAATCAACCCTCTTTGAGTTCAAAACCGTCAAACCCCTTGTCCTATTGCAACAGGACCTGTTAAAAGCCTCTCTGTGTCTTTTGTCCCCTTTAAGTACAGAAAGGCTGCAATAACGTCTCCCTGGAGCCTTCTCTTCTCCAGAGAGAACAACCCCTGTCAGCCTGTCCTCATAGCAGAGGTGCTCCAGCTCAGAGCATTTTTGTGACCTCCTTCAGGCCCTCTTCAACGTCTTTCCTAGGATCAATGAACAGCTGGGACTTTGTGAAGAGCAAACCAGAGGGTCAGCTCTATTCTTCATCTACTGCTTCTTGTTGATTTTTCACGATGCTTTGCTTCATGACAATTTCATTTCCTGTTCAAAGGCCTTGGAAGTCTCAGTGTACACCCCCTACACTATGTGTGGGATCCTCTGTCTCCGTTCCTTCCTCGCTGGGGACACAGTAGGTGACTAACAAACCAATATACCAATTTTCTTTGTGAAAACATCTGGTTTAGATTCTGTCGTCAAATAGTTCCAACTTCCTTACTGCAAACCCAGCCCTTTTATAAGACACAAATGTGAGAGTGCTAGAGACTGTTCAAAATTTGGGGTCCAGTTAAGAAGAGAGTATCCAGACATAGCACCTGTTTTACAAATTGTCATGTTGCAGTGGAAGCTCAACCTTCTTTCAGTCTCCTGGGCACAGCCTGGGCTGACAGGAGCAACCTGCCTCATCAGCACTGTTTGCTGGTGTGGCTGCTGGGATGCCATCCTCCATCCCTGGGGAATTGCAGTGCCAGGGCAGGACCTATGAGAGTTCTTGGGGAAGACAATGATTTCCTCATAAGAGCTCTCTTACTTTGTCAGGCCCCGTGCTCCACAGGGTGGAGGTGGTACACAGAAGTGAAAGCTCTCCTTTTCTTCAGCAGAGTGCCTGCAGCCAAAATGCTCCTTGCCACCTGCTCCTAATCCTCAGCCTGGCCAGCACGGATTCTCTGGGTCCGTATCCACTATGCATATGGGAGGTGTCTTCATCCCCATCCCCAACCCTCAGGAAGAAAGAGGTCACTGTTCTTCTGCAGCAGGACAGAGATCAAGTTGTTCTTCCCACTATACAAAGCAGTAGGAGCAGGCAGATGAATCCAGATCTCCAAAACTGGCCACCTGCTCTCAGGAAGCCACAGACTTGCTGCAGGACTGACAAGGGAAATGGGGGCTCTCACACCGTCACCAGACTCCCAGCAATGTCTTCAGGGCTCAAATAATCTCTTGCAGTAGCTGTTTGTGTATTTGAACCCTGCCCTGTCAGGCTTCTGAGGTCTGTTCTGCCTTTCCCACTGAGGTGAGGTGAGGTGGCCAGAGATCCAGTGGCCTGGGTTGCATGTGCCAGTACCTGGACACTGCTTAGAAGTTTGAAGAGCTGCTGCTTCTTCTTCTGCATGTTGGCTTATATTGAGTGGGAGTGCTTCAGAACTGGCTCCTTCCGGCAGTGATTCATGCTCTTGGGTCAGACTTGAAGAATTTTCCCGTCTCCTCTAGTCTCAGCATGACAGAAAAGCCTCCTCACTTGTTTGTGCGTAGCTGTGGGTCCTCCCTTCATGACCCCTGGCTGTGACTGGGGACATCTTCTCACTTTGTTTGAGCCCTTCTACCATGGAAGTGACCACCTTCCAGACCTCTTTCCTCCCCCATCTCCCACCATGTCCTCCCTTGCTCCATGGCTGTTTAATCATTCAGTCAGCAGAATTTGGGACAGAAGAAGCTTGCGAGGAGAACATTCATACCCTTGTACTTTATCAATATCCTCACAGCATAGGAGAGGTGTCCGCAGTGGTCTAAGCACTGCGTCCTGTCCAGTGGCCTGGGACGAGGTGCTGTCTCTTGTGTGATGTTGGCAGGCTCTGTCCTGCCCCTCTGCACATTGCTGGGGGAAGCTGAGCCGTGAGCATCAGCTTTCTCAGCCCGTCGTTCCCTGGCTGCACAGAGAGCCACTGGTGGGTCCTGGGATTAAGGAGGGAGAGCCAGCAGTGGGACACCCCACGTCCTGTAGAGTAAGGAAGTTTGTTGGCTCTGGATACTCTGGACAGTCCTTTAGCTCCTCTTGGCTGGCTTCTTGCTGAACAGAATCAATGGTGTGGTGCAGTGAGAAGAGACAGGGAGGGCTGACCTGAGGGGCAAGGTTCTTTCCAATGTGGAGGTCCGGACAAGCCCTTGAAGGGTTGTAACATGCTCTGCTGGACCAAGACCGTTGTGCTGCTACGGCTGGGCTGTGGGATGGGGATGGGGCAGCTGCTGGGGAGGTCAGACCCCAGCGTGCCCGCCGGGTCTGTGGGTGCTGCCCCTCGGAGCCGAGCAGGCTGCGGGGAGCAGGGCATTGGGGTCCTGGACTGGAGTGGCTGGCGCTGCCCGCGGCAGAGCCCGGTGCGGGGCTGCTGCTGGGGCTGGGACCGTCGCTTCGGCCTCCCCGGGGCTGCGGGACGCGGTGATGGAGGGGTCCGGGGCTGCGGGAGCAGCTGCAGCCGCCCGCCGAGGGAGCGGGAGGAGGCCTCCCCCGCGGCTGCGGGGGCTCCGGGCGCGGAGGGACGGGGCGGGGCGGGGGCCGAGCCGGCGGGCGCTGACGCTGTGTGCCCCGCAGACGGAAAGGCGTACAGCTCGGACGAGGAGAAGCTGGAGGTGAAGTCGGCGGCGACGCCGTGTAGCGAGCGGGAGGAGGAGAGCTCGGCGGGCGAGAGTGAGGAGGAGCCCTTCCTGGACGGGGCGGCCGCCAGCACCGCGCTGGGCGCTAAGGGCAAGGGCAAAGGCGGCCCCGCCGCCGAGCAGCCCCCGCCGGGCTCCGGGGCCGGGAAGAGCCGCCGGCGCCGCACGGCCTTCACCAGCGAGCAGCTGCTGGAGCTGGAGAAGGAGTTCCACTGCAAGAAGTACCTGAGCCTGACGGAGCGCTCGCAGATCGCGCACGCCCTGAAGCTGAGCGAGGTGCAGGTGAAGATCTGGTTCCAAAACCGCCGCGCCAAGTGGAAACGCATCAAGGCCGGCAACGTCAGCAACCGCTCGGGAGAGCCCGTCCGCAACCCCAAGATCGTGGTGCCCATCCCGGTGCACGTCAACCGCTTCGCCGTGCGCAGCCAGCACCAGCAGATCGAGCAGGGTGCCCGGCCTTGAGCCCGGCGGGGCTCCCGGACCCCGGGGCGGGCGCCGGGGGGCCTGGGCGCCCGCTCCCACTCCTCTGTACATGTCCCTTATTTATTCCGTGTAAACTCTGTACATACGGCAGCGTGTCCGTCTGTCCGTGCCGTGGGGAGTGCGGCTGCCCTGCCGCTGGGCCCCCCGCCCGCCGCGCCGGGCTGAGCCAGGCCGGGCTGGGCCGAGCCGGGCCGGGGCCGCGCTGCCTTGGGCGCCCGCCCATGTATAGCTGTGATTTCAATAAATTATTTTCTATGGAGCGAGGCCACGTTCTTCCTCGCTGCAGGGATGCGGGCCCGCGGCCCCGGCCCCACGGGGGCGGAGAAGGGAGGCGGAGAAGGGAGAGGGACGGGAACAGGGACAGGGACGGGCGACATGGGCAGGGAAAGGGAAAGGAACAGGGGCAGGAACACGGACAGCGGGCCGACCCCGAGGGGCGGCCGCGGAGGCCTGGGAGGGCGGCCGGCGAGGGCGGGAAGCTCCGGGGCTCACCGGTCCCTCGGCCAGCGTCGGTACCGGGGCCCACGGAGCCGGCGGCTCTGAGGGGAGCAGCGGTGGCCTTGAGGGCTTTATCGCACCCAGTGCAGTGCCAGTACCGAGACACAGGAGGGGGAAGGGGAGAGGAAGGGCCGGAAAGCGCCCGGGAGCATCTCTAGGTCCGCCTTCCCGCCGGTGGGGCCGCGGCCGGGGCTGGGGCCGGGACTGGGTCGGGGTCGCCTCCGCAGCTCACCCCGGGGTGGGGGAAGGTGTGCAGAGCCCCAGATTCCTAACACGGCTGCGGGTCCTACCCTGATCTGGGACAGCTGCTTCCCTAGCACCCAGGCCCAGGGGCGGGAGCAACAATGAAAGGGGCTCACACATCCCAGCCAGCCAGGGTGGAATTCTCTGCTCTTGAGAGCTACCACATGAGATGCTGCTTCTGCCACCAGCAATCTCAGACACTGAGCCCGATCCCAGAACCCTATGAAGATCCAGTTGACATGGGGCACAGCTGCACACCAAGTCAACAGCACAAGGGCCGTGTGGTTCCACCACTCCCCAGGTGTCCAGCCATGGGAGTCTCTGCCCTGGTTTGATGAACATCAGCGAGTCCACGGGGCAAAGGAGCTCCTGCACGTGTGCTGTGATAGCAACACCCATTGCAATTCCACCAGATGTTCCCGGACAGGGAAAAGGCTCTCTCCAAGGTGCTGCTGGGGCTCCAATTGCTCCAGGGTTTGGTGGGGAGTTTGGGTCAAACGGGGTCCAGCTGGCCATTGTCACCTTCCCTGGGAGACACAGCCTGGGAGAGCAGGAAACATCTCTGAGAGCCAGAGCCGACTTCATCTTCCTGGGTGCCCTCCCTGATGCCACAGCAAGGGCTGGGGCACAGTGCTGCCAGGAGGAGGAAGTGCTCCCTCCCCATGGCCCTTCCCTCTTTGGCAGGTACGTTCTGTTCACCTGGAGTGTGGAGCCCATGCTCAGCCTGTACCACTGAGCCGTCCTGCAGCAGCCTGGCACCTCAGAGCATTAGGGGTGACTGTCCCTGCCTGTCAGCCACTGGCTCCAGCTGGCCTGTGTGGGGGCAGCTGAGAGCAGAGCAACTGTTCGAACAAAGCCATGCTCCTGGATGGCCTTGGTGGGTGCCTCTTTCCACAGAGATGTTTGCTGCAGGTCCCAAGACAGTTTTGAGCACAGCTGACTTCCACCACAGGACACCTTCTGTCTCTGTCCCTGCACCACCAACCTGGAACTGCCTGGCCTGGTGTTGCTCACAGCATTCCCAGCATGGGTTTGGCCTGCTCAGGTTCCAACATCTGCTGGCATTTGCTCTGGATCAGGGGAGATAAATGTCCTCTGGCAGCCCCCACTGCCCTGCCCTCAGGAAAACTGCCAGCTCCCTTTTCAACATGCTGGGATAGAGCTGCCTGCACCTGAGAACCCCAGCTCAGGTATTCCCCACTTCTCCCTCCCCACGTGGGGGTTGGTCTGAGACAGAGACTGAACTTACCTGGGCTACACAGCTGCAAAGGGGACACAGCCATTTGCAGTGACTCCAGCAGCTCCTGCACATCAACTGGCGCACACACCTCTGGCCAGGTGGGATGGGAGGGGAGGGTAAAGCCATTCTGCAGCTACAAGCAGGGCTCTGCCACTACAAATGTGTCCACATGAGGGGTCTGTGTCACTGCAGCCAAGCACGGCACAGCAGTGCATGTTAATCACAACACTCCGGAAAGTGTCCACAGCTCCAGGGGCAGGGCAGCGACAAAGAAAGGAGTTAAGTTTTATTTTAGGGTTGAAGAACTCCCTTACTCTCCCTGAGCATTTCTGGATGACGCTAGTTTGATAAGTCCTGCCCCAGTGACAGCAAGAGTTTATTGTGTCCTTAACCCACCCCCCCACACCGTGCAGGCCATTGCCCACCTGAACTCCATGTACAGAGCATCCCTGCTCCTCTGCACGCTCATCCATCAGCTGCCACTGAGATGGATCCAAGACCTGGAGCTTTCAGCTGCTTGGAAGTTATTTGGGTTTTGGCGCTTTTTTGTTGTTGCATTAGACTAGTCCCAGAGCCCATAAACACTGCCACCCTTTAACAGCCATGTTAAAATCCCCACAAGAGCTGCAGAGGTGCTGCTCGGTCTGGTGCTACTGTAGGTGACAGACTCATGCTGTCACCAGTGCTGCTGGAGAGAGCTGCAGAGCAGCAGAGTGCTCCTGGCACCATGCAGAGCAGAGCAGAGCTCCCCGTGAACCTGGAGCACTGCGACGGCTCTGGTGCCTCCTGCACAGTGGAGAGTAAGGCACGGTGAGTGTGGTGCACAGCGCTGCTTGCCCTTCACAGTGAGCATGGGGCACGGCCCTGCCTGCACTGCACACCCCACTGACAGCGCTGCACTCCCTGCACCGAGAGCTGCAGCCCCTCCCCAAACGGGAGAGCTGCAGGGGTCCCCACGAGCTGGAGCTCTGCATGTTGAGTCAGGCTGGGGTGGGTGGAAGGAAGAGGGCCACAATGAAAAACTGGGCAGTAAAGAGTAACCCTGTGTGACCCTGCACAGCTGGGTGGGACCTCGGGAGGTCTCTGCTCCAACACGTGCTCAAAGCCGGTCCTCATTAGAGGAACTTGTCCATCTGACTTCCAGGATCTTCAGGGATGGGCAATCCCTCCTCTTTGGGCCCCTATGCCAATGTCCAACCACCATCCTAGTATGGTTTTACCCCTGTATCTATTTGGAATTTCACATCTACCAGCTTCTGCCTGTTTCCTGTGTCCTGGGATAGGAACTGATAGGGGGAGTAACTGTCATGTGGGTACCCAAACACACACACTGAACATGTATGTGCATGTGTACACACCCACCCACCCACGCATAGTAATAAGATACAGATGCAGACACACAGAGATGTGTATATCCATGGACATGCATTTACTTCTATATATGTTTTTACACACATTCATACAAACAAGACTTATTTTGCCCTCAGGAAGGCAGTTTCAGCACTTAACAAGGGAATTTTCCCTACCCAAACCTGCCCAGCCATCTACCTGGACAGTAGTTCTTAAAGAACTGGGAAAGGAGCAGAGATTGCATCCCACAGGCTGTTTATTCATTCAGTGCAACAAAGTTGGTTCTCGACATTCCCTGATAAGGGACTTGTATGAAGATGTGATGGCCCACAACACGGTGCTGGTGCTCTACATTAGCCAGCAGCTCCAGGACTAGCTCAGGTGCTTGGTTGACCTGATGATGACTCACAGAGCAGCTCCCCAGTAGCTGCACATGAGCAGGAGAGAAATAATCTCTTGCTGGCTGGCACATGGGAAGGGTCATGAGCTCCTCCTGACCACCCCCCAATTCCTTTGCAGACTGGTCCAGAGTGGCTCAGAGTTCTGGGTGCAGCTGCAGAGGAGATTCAGGAGCGAGTCTGGTCAGGATGGCCTCAGCAACACAGTGCAAACCCCTGGTAGGTGCAGCTTCAGTGCCAAAGGAAAACGACCAAGATCTGAAAGAACTTACCAAGGGCATATTGGAACTGGGGATGGGGAGGAGAGAGAGAGAGACTGCCACCACATTCTACTGTGCTGCTGCTCACTGGATGCTGTGAAGTTCTTTGCGAGGTTGCAGAGCTGACCCCCAGCTCACCAGGGCCATAAAACCCTTCCCAAGTTGGGGGGTCCCACTTGCCACCTATGCTGGACCTGGCACAGCCTGCCAGCTTGTGCAGTATCCTCACCTGCCAGGCTGGATGGATCTCCACAGGGCTTTGTGAGGCCCAGTGCTGTGCCTGTCTGCACCCACTGGCAAGGCAGGTACCCGTGCGTGGGCACAGGGTGCAGGTGCTGTAGTGGAGTGTGCTGGTGCCATACCTTGGTGAGAACAGGCCAAGGGAGCTGGGACACTGTGCCACACTTGTGTCACTCCCTGTCCCAGAGGCAGGGCTGACTGGACACACAGAGGTGCAGGATCTCTGCTCTGGCCATCTCTTGTGAAAGCACCTCTGTGTGTGCCCAGCGTGTGGTCCCAGCTGCCTCAGGGTTGGGCAGTGCTGCCCCATGCCCTGCTGCTGCCCACCTACAGACCCCCAGGAAGTTGTGGCACCTCAGTTGGGGCTGGGAGAGAGCCCGTGGGGCTTTGTTTGTGAATTGTGCCCCATGGGGCTTGTCCTGGCTCTGCAGGCTCTCTGAGAAGCGCTGTGGCACAGCCGGTTTCCAGCCTGAGGCTACACACCGTGGATGTGCTCACGGCACAAGTCTGCATCCCTGGCTCCTGCCCTGTGGCACTCACACAGCCCCTGCTGCAGCCACTGCCTTGGCTCCACAGGGTGAGTGCTGCTGGATGCCTGTGGCAGGGTCCTCATAGTGCTGTCACGCAGCTGCTGTGGTCACCCTGCTGCTTGGGGCTGCGTCACGCAGGGACAGTCCTGCTGTGCCGCTGCCCTGGCACGGTCCTGTGGTGTAGAGCAGAGCCTGTGCCCTCCCTGGCATCAGCTTGAACGCAGACATAGTCCTACTCCTGAACATGGACACACAGCTCTTGCCCCTGGACATGGACACATGACTCCTGCCTGTGAACATGGACACACAGATCCTGTCCCTAAACACGGACAAACGGCTCCTGTCCCTAAACATGGACATACACGTCTGCCCCTGAACAGGGATATGCAGCTCGTCCCTCAGCCTGTCCTGACCTGGGACTGTGAGAAGCCACCTTGGCCACCTTGGCACCCAGATGTGCTCCAACATTGGAGTAACCCTGGGCTGGGGCAAGGCAGGTCCCAAATGCTGCTGCTGCTGGGATCTGGCCCCACTACCAGGTGCAGACTTTTCTTTTAGCTCATGGGACCATGTCAGAGCCTGTGGAAAGCTGGTGGCAGAGGAGAAGCACCCCTTGAATCCCCAGCACCTGTTTGCAAGACGTGAGTAGCAGCAGGGCATGGAGTGGTGCCACTGCTGGCAGGACCTGGCCAGGGCTGGGGACACCCTGAGGAGGCTGGACCCTCCATGGGCACTGTGTGGGCCATGTGGCTGCTCAGGGCCATGTGGCCCCAAGCCTTGGACTTCAATGAACCTTGTGAGTCCTTTCCAACTCAGGGTATTGTATGATTCTGTGATTCCAGGGCTGCCCTCACACAGCTTCAGGTTGGCACAGCCACTGCCCCCAACCCCGACCCCAGCCCCGATGCCACAGGTAGAGCAGGGGGGCAGGAGAGGGGTCTGCTGGGAGCCCCCAGCCCACATTGGCTCCAGAGCTGGGTCCAGGCTGGGCACCCAGGATTTGGGGCAGGGCTGGGATGGGAAGGGAGGCGCCAGGGCTGGGCTGGGTGGGATCCCGCACGGGAGATGATGTATGGGCAGATGTATCAGATCGCACAAGATAAACAAGCAGTGAATTTCATCAGGGCCCATCATGGCTTTAATTTGGCTGCCTAATGAGTCAGATCCAGCCGCGCAGATAAAAGTTGTCAGAGCCGCAGCCCTAATGAATTTCTTGCCACTTGTAATCAAGGCAGCTTGTCTGAGGGGGATGATTAATGGGCCCCAGAGGAGCTGCCGTCCCTCAGCTTCCATTCCCGCTAATGCAGTCGCCAGGAAATTAACCAAACCCAGCACTGGGCTGGGGCTGGGGCCGGTGAGGGGGCACCCACGGGCACCGTGAGGGGATGGGAATGAGGGGTGACACGGGTGCAGGGGGCAGACAGGGACCAGGACCAGCGCAGGGATGAGGATGGAGACATGGGTACACAGAGCCAGCACACAGCAAGGAGGGGAGGGGGCTGATGAAGGGGCTGGGGCCACTCTCTGCAGCCCCCAGCGGGGCAGCCCTCTGCCGTGGGAGTGGCACGGGCCACAGCAGGGGTTTGGTGGGGACAGCTGAGGGGTACCTGTGGCAGGTGGGGTGTCCTCGCACCTCCCTTCCTTGCAACACCACTACCCAGGCTTGGGGACCAAGGCCCAGCAGAGCCCGGACCACGGCACAGCACAAGGAGACACATGAGCCCCGAGCTGCTTTTTGTGTTGCGGCCTGGGGTGAAGCCAGCAGGGAACTGGCAGCACGGGGGCCTTGCTCTGCCCACAGCTGGGAGAAGCAGGTGGGGTCAGGGCTGGTGGTAGTGCAGACTCCCTTCACTGCTTGGGGCTGCTTGTGCCTTGGAACTGGATGACCCCCAGTCTTGTGTAGCCATAGCAAAGCACCCAGGCTCCTCACACGTCAGCACAGCTCATCACTCCCTGCCCATCTTTGCCTCCCCCCACCCCAGCTTCACACTCAACTGTCCTGTGCACAGGGACTAGATGGGCCCAGCATGCCCTGCCTGGCACACCCCTCTGCTGTGCCCGTCTCCAGTCCCACCAGAGCTGTGCATCCCCCCGGGGCCATGTCCTGGCGTTGTCCCTCAGCGCCCAGGGTTGGCACATCTCCCCTCCCCACCCCAGCACTCTGCCATGTCCCAGGGGCCTGATGTGGCACAGGGACAGTAACTGCTGTTACCAGTGCCCAAGCTGGAGGAGAAGGGGCTGACTGCTGGTCAGCCTAGGCTGGAGAGCCACTAGACTCCAGGGCTGCACCAGAGGCCCCAAAGGCAGTACACTGAGAGGCTGGCCTGGCAGGAGGTGGGTTGCTTTATTGGCCTTTATCTCCTTGGCTGCAGATGACACACACAGGGCAACTCATGGCAAAGAAACCGTATATACAGAGTGTCCATATAAATATTTCCAATGTACATTTTATACACAAGTGACAGAGACGTTCCACAGCAGCGTCCAAAGCCTTGGGGTTCCAGCACTCAGTTGCAGGCTTGGCCCCAATTCAGAGAGATGCTCCTCTCCTCTCCTCTCCTCTCCTCTTGCTCAGCCGGAGACCAGCCCCGCCTGGGCAGCAGCGGGAGCCAGCGGGAGGCTCTGATGGAGACACTGTGTATGGCTTTGGAGCTTGAACCTGGAAGGACAGTGACTCTACAGACAGACAGACACAGCTGGGGATCCTGGGGTGACTACCTCTTCCCCCTCCAGGTCACCAGGAAGGCTGGGGAGATCTTTGTCCAGGGGCTGTGCAGGGGAGATGCCGCCCATGCATCAGCACACGGTACCAGTGAGTGCATCTCTCCTGCACCAACCAGAAGCAGAGGAGCACGGGGGTGCAGCAGAGAAACATGCACCTCCTGCTGCCCCCCACCTCCCCCCTGCAGGGGGCTGTGTGTCGAGGCTGACACACAGGAGGGAGGGCAAGAGGGAAGTGCCCAAACTGACCTGTCTGGGAGAGTGGGTGCAGCCATCACCCTCCCCAGTACCACTGTGCACGGGGGCCACACCCCTGAACTGCCCCCAGCCTCTGCTTTTATCTACAGGTGTGCCTGGTGGGGGGCAGGAGAAACTGGCTCCCTCTCCATGTACCGGTCATGAGAACAGGGAACACTGGAGCCGCCCCAGTGACTAAGCAGGAACCCCTCTGCAAGCTGACAGCACCGGGTCTGCACAGTCTCACCAGCTGCACAGGGAAAGTCCACCGGAACCGGCGCAGAGGAGCAGGATGCTGGCTCCCAGCTGGCTCCCGGCCTCCTCTTGGCCAGAACGGGAGTCCCGGTGGGGGCAAGCACTGCGGGGGCCCGGCTGTGCTGCTCCCAGTCCCGCTCCTGAGGCCCCGGTCCCCGGCAGGGCTGGAGGGCGGCCGTGCGGAGAGCGGACGGCCCAGGCAGGGCTAGACGGCGCTGGGGCTGGTGCTGAGCTCGGCCGGCACCGCGGCGCAGGCGTTGTTGTTGGCGTTGGCGTTGCGGCGGGGCAGGCTGGGGGTCAGCGTGGCAGCGCTGTCGCTGGGGCAGCCGTGCTGCAGCAGGATGTCGATGCACTCCTGGCTGCCGGCTCGCCGGGCATAGGCCAGCGGGGTCAGGCCCCGAGCGTCCCGGCTCTTCACGTCCACTCCGTACTGCGTGGGAGAGAAGAAACCATCAGCGGCACCTGGGTGCCATGTGCCTATGGGCGTGGGAGTGGCAGGGAGCAGAGGGGCTCTGGGATGGGTAAGGAGAGGGAGCTGGGAGCACGGGCAGGGTAGTGTCAGTGGGCACGTGAGGGAACCCACAGCAGCAAGATGGGTGAGAGGTGTCTCATGCCCTGGGAGCAGGGAGGTGGGGAAGCACTGGGATAGCACCAGAAGTGCCACGGTGGAGGCTGCAGGTCTTACCCAGATGAGCAGCTGTGTGAAGACAACATTGGCCATAGCACAGGAGAGATGCAGCGCCGTGCGCCCGTCTCCGTCCCCATATGTCTCATTCACTTCCTCCTTGGTGCCATGGGCCAGCAGTGTCACCACAAGGCGCAGGTCATCCTCCACCACAGCTCGCAGCAGCTGCTGCCCCAGAGGGATGTCCGACTGGGGCAGTGGGGCCAGGAAGAGCTTCTGCTCATATTTAGCCCGGATCCAGCGCTCCTTCTCCTCCCTGCCAGACAGGACACTGTCACTGTCACAGGTGGGACAACCTGCCTGGGCCCCACATGCGAAGGGACACGAGTACCAGCACTGTCACCCAAACACACCCTTGTGAGCAGTGAGTGTCTGTCACTCCCAGGTATGTCCTACATACCCCCTGCTGTGTCCCAGTGCCCAAAGCTGTCTCCAGGGCTCTGTAACCCCAATCCAGACACCTGCCTGACACCTGCTTGGCTCACTGAACTTCCTTACAGCTCCCTATGGACACTGTGTGGTTATGTCCGTGCTTGTAAAGTGCCAGCACCCCACACCCAGACCCCATGCCTGTCTCTTCAGTCTGGAGCCCCTCACACTCTCCTGCATGCCCGTGCCGTGGCAGCGCGGGGACCGTCCCTGTCCCGTGCCTGCGCGTGGGCCGTGGCCAGCGGCAGGAGAAGGTTAGCGCTGCACACGCCAGCCCAGTGCCACGGGAGGCACCTTATCGCCGCCGCCGTCTCGCCCGGCGCAAACAAAGGCTGTGTCCGCGTCCGTCCCGGCGGGGCCGCGGGGCCGGCGGATCGATGTGTGCCGTCCCGCCGCTATCTGCTGCCATTCTATCCATCTGCATCTGGCGGGCAGCCATCAATGCCCCGCGCCGAGCATGCTCACTGCCGCCGGCCCCTGACCCGCGCGCAGCGCTGATAAGCTGCAGAATGGGCTCTTGTTGGGATGAGTGACAGCAGAGTGGCTCCGATAGGGACAGACAAGGGCCTGAAAGGGACAGACCCTAGAGACCCACACGATGCTGCCAAGCCATCTCTGTTAACCCCTTCGGCTTTGCAGCCGGCCTCGGCTCCCTCAGGCACCACACGGCCGTGGCCACCATGGAGCCTCACTGACCCACCAGGAAGGTGGGAGAGGATGGCCAGTACCTCAAGGGCAGGCAAGACCCCCAACACTGGAACACCTTGAGGAATCCTGTCTTGATGGCTGCTCCCAAATCCCCGTGGTGCCCCCATGCTTCTGGTGTGGTGCCCAAGAAGCACCCCTGGGGTTCCCCACCTCCCTTACCTACTGCTCTCAGGAGTGGGCTTGGGGTACCCCTCCACCATTCCCTCCCAGACAGCGTTGGCCAGGGCGTTGCCGATGGCTGTCATGACCATGAGAAGCTCGCTAGGCCAGTCGTCCAGGTCCAGGGAGCGCACGCGGGACAGGTGGGTGCCCAGGTTGCGATGGATCCCGGAGCACTCGATGCACATGAGGGCACCCAGGTTCAGACTGGCCCAGTCGGGATCTGAGGGCAGCAGGATCAGTGGGGGAGAGTTAATACCTGCACAGACTCACCAGCTCGTCTCCTGTGCTTCAGAAGACCCATATTTGCAGGCACCTGCCCACCAGAACTCTTCCCAGCCCAGCGCCCATGGGAGAGGTAGGGCCAGAGAGTCCAGGGCCCCAGGCTGGCCAGTGAGGGGTCACCGGCCAGCATGGCAGGCGGGTCTGTACCCCACCCCTGAGGGGCAGAGGTCCACGGCAGGAGAGGACAGGACAGTCCCACAGAGCAGGTCTCTCTGGGCTGAGAGAGGGGGTGGCTGGGGTGGCTGGAGCCCCCTCCCATCCTGGGCGGGCCCCTCCCTCAGTGCAGGGTCTCTTACTCGGAGCGTCGCAGTCCACGCAGAAGCTGTTCCCGCGCGCGGTGCGGACGGCCTGCATGGCCTGCGCGTCGCCCTGGCTGCCCAGCCGAGCCTGGAACAGACCCCACGAGACCCCCTTCGCTGCAGGCCACACGTCCTGCACCCCCCAAGCCCGCCGGCACCACAGTCCAGGGAAACCCAGAGGGTTGTCCAGCACAGGGACTCAGACAACTGGGTGTGGAGGGACCACGGATCATGGCCAGCTGCGTGCCGGAGGAGCAGGGGACATGCACCACAGCAGGGAGAAAGGGCAGAGCTGTCCAGGGAGGGAGTGGACAGCACATCTGCACATCCTGGTGGGATGCAGAATGCTCTGTGGGGCCGGAGCCAGGCTGAGAAGAGGTGACAGAAAACCTGGGGGGAATTCCAGTGATGGGATTCAACTGATGGGGAGCAGAGGGATCTGGATAGGATCCAGCCTGGACAGACAGGCTAACATGGGACATGGAGGGATGTGGCAGAAGCCAGAGAGGAGAGAACAGAGAAGACCTTGGCCAAGGCCTCCTACCTTGTTCTTACTGCTCTCGCAGCCCTGCAGGCTGGCCAGGATCTGGCTCTCAATGGCCTGCACCCAGAGCTCCCGCTCCTCCGACGTTGAGGCCTCAAAGAGCCACGTCTGGCCCGTCAGCGACACGATAATGAACTCAAATGGCTCATCTGGTTCTGGAAGAGAAAGGTGTGCCATGACATGGGGCTGGGAAGGAGGGGGTCTGCCACTGGACAGTCCCCACGGGCCATCACTGTGCCTGCACATGGGCAGGGTCACTGGCAGCAGCGGAGCCCAGGGGGCTGGGACAGGCAAGTGACAGCAGGGAGGAACCAGAGCTCTGTGCCAGCCCTCCCTCCCTCTGCCCACACAGCTCCACTGGCCTTGGCTCGCCCTTCTGCAGCCTCTTTCCCCCGCCATCTGGTCTGGGAAACCTAGGAGGCTTCCAGACCCCTGGAAGCTGCTTGCACCCACTCTCTCTGCCCCGTGTCCCACCCTCGGAGAAAGCTGCCAGTGCCTGGAGTAGTGAAGTCAGCTCCTCCAAGAGCTGGTGCCTCAAAACTGCCCCAGCACCAGCACTCGGTGCCTGCCCACGAGTGGCTTTGGAGGGACAGGCCCCGCACAGCGAGTGAAGCAATGCAGGGAGGTCCCGTGCCGTGGGCTCAGAGGGAGCCCTTCGCCAAGGCTTAAAATGCGTTCTACCCCCCAACGCCTGCCAGCCCGGGCTCTGCCCTGCAGCCCCCCACGGGCACAGTTCATGGGGTGCCACCCTCAGCCTCGCACCCAGCGCCAGCATTTACCTTTTATTGCCAACTTCAGTAGTTAGTGCAGTAAATGACTTAACTAAGCGGGGCCTGAATGGAATGACTAATAAACGTTATGTCACAGCACACGCTTCAGCTCATAGCAAAATGATTTGTAATTACCTAATTAGCGTTATGCAAATAACACCCTCATCTCCATAATGTGCCTTCCCAGCTCTCTATTAAAAGCAGAGAGTCAACTGCTCAGCTCCAGAGACAGCACAGAGGCCGAGGGGCCCTCGGTCCTCAGCGAGGCAGAGCCGCACTGGCCTCAAGCCTGGCAGGGTCTGTGCCTACTGGGGCTGACATGGAGAGGCGAGCAGGGGAGTCTGGAGGGGTCTGGAGGGGGTCCTCTCTTCTGCCTGACTTCTCTGTGGTGAAGAAGCCCCTCACAGTGGAGGGAAGCAGCAGGAGGACAGGGACTGAGGAGGTGCCACAGCCCCCATCAGGGCTGCGAACGGCTGCAGAGGCCTCTGGCTGGGTCCCACCAAGGGCACGGCCACCCTCAGCTGTTGTTGGGCCATCTGGCCCCATCTAAGCCAATCTGTGCCCACAAATACCCCCGGAACATGGTGCAGCCTTGAGAAGTCTCCTTAGGAAGGCCAGCTCCAGTGGGAGTGGTGAGAGAGCACAGCCCTTCCTCACAGGCACCACCTGCATTGACAAGTACCAGGCACAGCACCCAACTTCATCTCTCTCCATCGTGCAGAGGTGTTCATCCCACACCAACCTGAGGGTAAACTGCCCTCCTGTGCCTGTGCTGTGGTGCAGAGTGCCTTGGGATCCTGCATTCCACGGTTAAAAGTGTGAGTGACATCAGGCTGGAATGGTGCTGCCCTTTGCCAGCGCTGAGAGCTCCATGATGTGTCCTGCATGGATCCCAGCAGCAGTCCCCAGCTTGGAGACCAACAGGGTTCGTGCACTGGTGTAGGAATGCAAGGCTGGGTTTCTACACCAGATGAGCCTGAGGAGGATGGAATGACTCCAGCATGTGGGGCTCTCCTGGTTTGCCCTTCCCGGATAGGAAGAGGAGGCTATTTCATTCATTTCACCCTAAATCAGCCTGGGAATCTTCCTCTGGGGAAAGATGTCTGCACCTGCCTCTCCTGCTGGATTGAGACTCTGGGCCCTCAGGAGGCTGGCAGACTGAGGGTAGGGGGCAGTCAGTCGCCCTGCTGGACTCTCCCCTCTCTTGTGATGCTCCAGCCTAATGGGGACATCCCACTTGTCCAGCACTTTGCCCTTTCCTCCAGCTCTCAGCCACAGGAGAGCCCCCACGGTCTCCGCTCTGGGGGGCTCCCTTCAGGTCATGTGCCTCCTCCCCTAAGGGTGTTTGCTGTGGAGGCTTCAAGGACACCAAATCCCAGCTCAAGAACAAGATTCTTGGCAAATATACAGCTGGTGACTTGTGAATACTGGGAGAAGAAATAACCAGACAACAGCCAGGCTAACAGGCACTGCCTCCTTGGCTCACTGGCACCAGCCTCTGTGACTGCTGCCAGACCCGGGCACGGGCAGGGAGCCCCCGGGCTGCAGGGGAGCCAGGACCAGCCCCCCACAGCAAGGCCAGTGGTTGCCCTGGGCCAAGCACTACCAGCCAGGAGAGAGCAGCAGCTCCCTGAGACTGCCCATGTGCTGGAGGGAGTGTTTGCAGAGAACACTCCTGGGGCACCCTGACACATCAGAACAGGCCCTGTTCTCAAATCTCTCCCTTCCTTGGTCTCAGCCACCCGTGGCTGCCGTCACTGTGCTGCAGAGCCCAAGCCAGCTGCCTGGACCTGGGAAGCACTGGATGCACCTCAAGCCCTCCCTGCCGCCGAGCCGCTTCTGCTGTCCCTGAACAGCAGGAAGCAGGTCATGGTCCCTGGGACACAGCAAGGACTCCTGCCATGGGCTCACAAGGCTCCATCCTCCTTGTTCCTGTCTCTTGTTTGCCCAGTACCTCCCTACCAAACATGCAGGCAGGAATCTCAGCCCCAGCCTTCCTGTGCCTGGAAGCTTCCCAGTGGAAGCAAATGTCCACCCTGCCTGCCCCAGGCCTTGTGCTGGGCTGGGGGGCTCCCAACCCTCTGCTCAGGACATTTACAGGGGGCAGGCAAGTCCCTCCTGCTGGGAGATGGAAATTTCTGGGGCTCCAACCCCACTGGGAGGGACCTTTGCACTGTCACAGCTTAGTGACATCCTGGGGCCCTGGGGCTGCCTGGTCCCAGCCCTGGCAGCAGTCCCAGTCCGACCAAAGCCCCTGCGCAGGCTCCGCAAGCCGGGGGACTCTGCTCCTTTCCTCCTTTGTGCCTCCTGGATTCCAGCTTCATGCTGAACAAAGGGCCTGTTGCTCTCGGAGCCCAGGAAGAGCTAACAAAGGACCACAGCTAAGGCACACCAAGGCAAACTCCCCACATCTCTTCCCTGCAGTAACATGGGATGGCATCTCTTTGGAGGCCCGAGCACAGCGTGGTTATGGCAGAAGGGCAGGGCACTGTGGGATCACACCCCTGGATTCACACATGGGGTTCAGCAGAGAAGGGAATCAAGGACTCAGAGCAGCTTTGAACACTGTGCAGATCCAGCTTCTGGGACAGTCTGGGACCGGTTCCTGAGCTCCCCAAGGGATCCATACAAGTTGACTCAGACTCAAGTCATTGCTTTAGGGGAAGTACAGAGCAGTCTCATCTTTTTCTGGGGAGAGGTACAGGTTTCAATGTGGCACGGGCATTTCTGGCTGGATGAAAGCATAGCATGAAACAGATGACGTGGGCAGAAGGGTCTGGACTACCTCTGCTGAAGCAGAGCTGGCAGAACTCCCTTTCCTGCCCCACGTGTGGGCACAGGCTCCTTCCCAGAGCCCAGAGGAGCCTTAGAGTTCCAACTGAACAGGGCTCAGGTCCCAGAGGAAGCCACTCCTACAGGAGGCCTTCCTATCTGCCTTGGGGTGAGGGGCTATCCTGGGGCCAGACGGCAGAGCCCGTCCCCCCAGCTGCCCCCCGGCGTGCTGGTGGGAGCCCATTACACCAGCTCCATTAGAATTAGTGGGCAGTGGAAATGAACGCGCTGCCTCTCTCTCTTGATGATTTTTTGATGATGTTTTAAAGACTGAGCTCCATGAAGAGTCGCTGAGCAGAGTTCGGTGGGAGCCAGCTCTGCTAATGGGTGTTAACCCCACGACCCCCCTCCAACGCCGCCCAGCAACGAGGGCTCCAAATGGGAGCAGAATTAGGGAGGGCACAGCAGAGCGGCCGGAATGGCGGGGCCATGCGGCACCCAGCCCCCGCTGGCAGCTGAGCTGAGCCGGCTCTGGTAGGGACCACAGCCAGGTGACCAGTCCCAGGGAGTCATCCCTCCCCAGGCTGCTGTGCTGGGCAGGCAGCCAGCACCCCCCCTCCAGCACACCGGCTTGGGAAGGAAGCATGTCCTCTGGCAAGAAACAAGGGGACGGAGACATCCCGTGTGCCCTGCCGGGAGCCAGCCCAAAGGGACAGGAGGAGGGTGAGGAAGAGCCCACCAAGGTGCAAGGGAGGGCCAGAGCTCTGCTGCCCACAGGGGCCCTGGGAAAAGGTGCCCAGTGGGATGGTGGGTCTGTCGCTGACACCTGTGGGATGTTGGAGAGGGGAACAGTGGTGTCCTGGAGTGTTGCCCTCACAGCTTGTGCCAAGGCCCCTTTCTCTGCTCCGAGTGGTGGGAAGCACAGCTATGAACAGAAGGGGTATATCAGAGGGCTAAAACCCCCTCAGCTTCAGCACAGGATAGGGCAGAGCTCAGTCCTGCTCTGCAAAGGGCTCTGGCTACACCCCACATCATCACTCAGACCAGAGACGCCCCCATGGGGACCCCAACACGGAGCCAGGGGAGCAGCACTTCCCACCTCCTTTCCCATGGATGCTGTGCTTCTCCCTGGGGTGCGGCAGGTCACCCCAGGCCAGCGTGTCCCCACAGGGAGCTGCAGTGGAGCAGGTTGGCCCCATCCCTCAGCCCTACCCGAGGTGCCCCCACACAGGTTGAGGCAGCACACTCAGAGCACAAACAGCAATACAGGGGGGCTGCTCCCCTGTCCCACAGGCACCAGGACACAAAGCAGCTGCGTGAGAACACAGAGGATGGAGCAGTGTCCCTCTGGTCCCTGATGCTCCTCACCCACCATGGCAGGACCATGCTCCAAAGCACTCAGACACAGGGCAGCAATTCCCTCCCCACACAGAGCACTGGACAGAGCTCCCCCATGCCAGCCCAAAGGCCCAGGGCAGCACTTCCCAACCCAGCAGGCTGGGCTGGGGGAGCTCAGCACAGGGATGGCTGGAGCACCTCCACATCAGCACCCCAGGCATAGAGAGCCCTCCGTGTCAGATGGCTCCCTGGGTGGCTCCTTCCCAAGCAGAGGGGTGCACAGGATAGTGTGGAACACCTTCCCTGCATCCCAGCGGGTCAGGCAGGGAGGAGCAGGATCACACTCAACATCAGCAAAACAGGAAGCAGAGCTTGCATTGAGCCCTATTTTCCAAGCAGAAGTCTCCTCTCCCACCTCTGCTCTTCTCCATCTCCCAGTCACATCCAGCCTCTCCCTCCATACTGCCCTTCTCCCACTTCCATTCCTTCTCCCACTTTTTGCTGCCATAGCAAAGTGTCTCCAGATGCCCTGGTGAGTGGGAGGTCACACAGAGAGGAGAGGAGGTGAGGGGATGCCTCCAGTGTGTGGGGCACATGGCAGAAACCAGGGGCAGGTCCTGCTTGAGGTGCAGGGAGACCCTGGCCCACAGCTCCGCTCTCTGACTGCCAAGCCTGTGAGAAGGGTCCTGGAGCAGGGCAGCCAGCAGCCCCTGGCCTCAGGATGCTTGTTTGCAAGCTGCCACTGTACCACATCATTACGAGGTGTTTGGGATATCAACAAATTAGCAGGCGTCTGGGAAGAGAAGGATGCAGCACCATTCGTAAATGTCAGCTCGCTGCCTCCTCATTTTGCAGATCATTAAACCCAATATTCCCAACCTGTATTAGTGCGACAGGGACAGGCCCCTCCGCGGGGACAGCCGAGGAGAGCGCAGCAGGAACAGCGCCCGCTGTCCCGGCGCCCCCAGATCCAGGAGTGCCCCAGGCTGAGCTGGCACGTCCCCACGAGGGACAGCACGGGTGCAGGGGGTGGCAGCCACGGGGGCTCAAGCAGGGATGGGCACACTGAGTTGCAGAATAGAGGGCACACGGCAGGGTCTCCAATATGTGTGTGTGGGGAAGAACACAGTGTGTCAGGAGGAGCAGGTGCTCCTGAGGGACACCGCAGGTACACAGGGGTGTGCAGGGGGTCATGTAAGGGTCAAACAGTGTCATTTCTGGGTACATGGGGGGCGGATGCCATACAGGGTGCAGCGTGAGCACAGCGTGGCAGGGCTGGGAGGAGGCAGAAGGGCCATGGAAGTGTGTGCAGGCACTGGGGTGGGGGGGCCACGCTGTGGGCACAGGAGGGAGGGCATGTACAGTACGGGCTCTGTGGTGTGAGCGGAGGCTTATGGTGGGGTCAGGGGTGTGCACATGAGGGTCTCTCAGGGGGGCAACACGGAGCTGCACAAGGTCCTCCAGGAACCATAGAGCGAGGGGGTGGGAGCTGATGGAGATGGAGGACTGGCAGCGATGCCCGGCAGGAGCCAGGACGGAGCAGGGAGCTCCAGGGTCTGTAATGAGCAGGAGTGACTTGTTAGCACTGAATTAAGAGGCTTGGCGGAAGGAAGCGCGCGGGTGACACAAGCTGTGTGGGGCAGGCGGGAGCTGAGCGATGGCAGCTGGAATCCCCGGCAATCTGGTGAGTGCGGCTCAGCCTCGCGCTCCCGGCTCACCGCGATCGGCCTCCGACAGCCCCTGACAGTCGGCATTAATCACACACATCGCCCCAACACAACTCTTTACTGGCCATCAATTTCCCGTGGGTTTTAAAACTAAAAAACAAAGACAAAACCGCGTCGTTTGGCCGCCACTGAGAAGCACATTAAGGGGCTGTCAGCTTCTCGCCATGCACCCTGCATCACTCTTTAAGCACATGAGAAGTTCATTATCCCCGGAGCTCTGGCAGCCATGGGGAGGCTGGCGCAGGGAGCGTCGCAAAGGTGCTGCTGCCCTCAGCTGTGTCTGGTGGCTCCTGGGCCCTTCCTGGCTCTCAGGACAGGGGCCGAGGGTCTCAGGCACAGAGGAGTTGTGGCTGCAGGGAGGCTCTAGGTTGCTCCGTGGCAGGATGGGGCACTTTTGGCCGTGACACTTTGCTGGGCTCTGATCTGAGCAGACTTCCCTGATGGTCCCTGCGGGCTGACACTGCAACCCCACTGTGGTGACAAGCGTCTTCATCCCCTGACAGCCTGACACACGTTTGCCAGCCTGTGGGTGCTCCCTGACAGCCTGAGCCGCACTCCCCGGTTTGGTGACATCCCCGGCAGCCCAATCCCACGCCTGCCATAGTTTGTGGATGCTCCCTGGCAGCCTGACACTGCGCTCTCTTTAACATGAGCCCATGTAAAATAGCAACAGCTCGTTTGATTTATGATACTTCAGAACAACTAAGATTCAATTGCTCCGCACGTCCCCGGCTCTGATTACCTCCTAAATGAGATAAACTGATGGCAATTTATCCCCAGACCTCACTAACTTTCCCAGGATGCTAACCTGAGCCGCTCGTGCCCCGCTCACAGGTGTGGGGCGGGCACAGGAAGGTGAAGGCAGTCTGGGCACTGCCCAAACCTGCTCCCTCACACACCCCCACAGCTGCTCCTGCCCAGAGGAATACTGTGACAGAGGCTGAGCCTGACACTGCACCCAGCCCCACGGAGCTCCTGGTTTTGGGGCGTCCGGCCGCAGTGCTCCCCACACAGCCACACTGGCCTGAGCTGATGGGGAGCATGGCTCATCACTGGGCTGTGCCCACGCTCGTGCCAGGACAGACAACCCTCCACAGAGGGATGAGCACCACAAGGGATGGCAGCTCAGCCACAAGGGACGGCCGCTCTGCCACAGGGCACATCATCCCAGCACACTGATTTCACACTTTCACTGTGTTGACTATGTGAAAGCAAAAAGCTCAGATTACCCTGCTCTGAAAAAAACTGCTGGAACTGTTCAAGAGCAGCTAAAAAAAATTCAAGGGGGGATCAGGCATACTTATGGACACCAGTCCATGAGATAAACCCATGGCCATGCCCATGACATGGGGCAATGCTCAGCTCTGGGTTCATGGCTGGAACTGATTGCCATCCATTCAGACATTGGTATGGGACCTCATGTGGAGGCTCAGCACCTCCCTGTGCTTGCACCAGTCTCTCTGTCTCATGTAGGACAGTGACCCAGGGGCGACCACCTGAGCATCAGTCCCAGAGTCATTTGCTCCTCTGCCTCTGCCCTGGGCTGCTGGTCCTGGTGACGAGCTGTCACAGAGCCCAGAGCTGTGCCAGCTCTCAGTGCAGTCCTGGTGCTGGGAGCAGGAGAGAGACCGACCAAGTTGCCCACAAAGGTACCATGGGCAAGAGACCTGGCAGCAGGTGTGTGGCAGGCAGGGGACTGTCTGCATGAACAGGAGTGTGTGACCCAGCTCCATAACTCATACTGAGCACAGGGGTGCACAAAGACCCTCTCCTGACAGAGACGCCCCTCTCTCCCCAAAACGGGGCATACAGCTCTTTGCTGCTGGAACTGGCTACAGCAGGATGAAGATGGGAAGCTCTAAGTGCAGCAGGAGTGGCCACTCCCTGGACTCAGAGCAGGTCCTGCTGGCATGGACGCTGGCCGCAGCCCCTCGACCCACAGCAAGGCATCCTGCTCACACAGGGGGAGCTGGGAGCACAACAGAAGTGATCCTGCCTTTGGAAGTCCAATTTTGCAATCGGACCAGTCTTCTAACACAGTAGACTACTTAAAAAATAAATGCAAGGTCAATTTGTTAACAGCCAACCAAAAGGCAGAAACCCACCATGTAACACCTCAGGGCACCACTGAGTCCCAGCACAGGCCTGGGAGCAGCTGGTTCCCATCGCCTCTGCCCGACCACAGCGCTGAGCTGGCGGGAGCTGCACCCATTCACCCCCTGGAGGAGGGCACGGGGGCTTGGAAAGTCTGGAGACATGGCAGACGGGTTGCTTGTGTGCCTGTGGGTCACAGATGCCCCCTCTGCTGTGCCGTGCCCTCCTCACCACTCACGTGGTGCTTGCACTGCTCCTTCCCACTGCCACGGCAGAGCAGCTCCCATTGCCCACGTCCCAGCAGCGGCAGCACTGCGGATCACGGTCGGGGGATTCCTCCTGCTCCCGGCACCAGTGCCACAGGCTCTGGCAGCAGGAGGATCCACGGCGTGCAAGGTCTGCGAAGTGACGGATGAAGGTGGGGAACTGACACTTTGCTGGCAAATGAAGTTCCATATTGATAAACGTGAAGGAATGCACACTGTAGGAAAAAGTTACATTACTCCAACACCTCACAGGGCTCCAAATTAACCATATGGAGACAAGGCCCAGGTATCACTGCAGGCAACACAGGCCTTTGCCCAGCTCACTGCCATGGCCAAGGACCAGGGCAGGGAACAACAGAAAATACTGTGATGCCCTCGTGCTCCACCTCTCCCACTCCACCTTCCAGGGATGATGCCAAATCGGGAAGGACACGCAGAGTGAGCATGTCTGAAAAAATACCCCTGTGAAATGATGAAAAAACTGGGATGGCTCAAAGACTACAGGCCTGGGCACCCAAGATTTTGAGCAGTGCTTAGTCCATATGAATGTTTTGTAAAAGTGTTCCCGAGTTCAATGACCTTTTCCATTACAACACTGCATTCCATTCTGTGTAACTTGAGGTCCCAGCATCTGCACCTCTCCCACGCCGTCAGCTGTGCCGAGCAGCCACAGGACCAGACTCCTCCTCTGCAAGCACTGACACATCAGTCCTGCACTCCTTGATCTTCATTGTGGCCAGTTGAGTGCCTTCATGTCCACGACATAAACCCAGATATCACACCCAAGTCAGCTTTGGGACCTTCTTTACAACTCTTTCTTAGAATATTATTAAAGGATGGGACACGGTACTTCAGCACCTGCTTTCTCAAGTTTCACATGTGGGCACAAAGTCATTCTACCCTTTGCTATCTCACTCTTCATACAAAGAACGAGTCTCTTCTTTTGCCAAGCACCGGGCTGAGAACTGCAAACCAATTTAGGAAGGGCAGCAATGGATCTGAGGAGGCAACACACACCCAGAGCTAAGAACAAACTGCAGCTACACCATGCTTTGCTAACCATGAGACCAGTGGGTACGACAGACTCAAACAATGCTCAAGGTGCCTCAGCCAAGGTGCCTTCCCCTTGCAGAGGAGAAGCCTGTCCTAGACTTGGGGCATTTCAGATGCAGACAACTACAACAGCAAAGAAAGCACAACAGAGCTGTCCAACTCTGCACATCATCTCTGCAATGTTTCCAAGAGAGGGACCTTGAGGAGAGCAGTTCTGCCATGGGACACCTGGGCTGCTGGGCTGCAGGTGGACCTGTGATGGAGCAGGGTGCCAGGACAGCTGCAGCAGCTTGAGGTACAGACTAACATTTTCTGGTTTGTTTTGCAGCAGTCATTAGCTTCCAACACTTGTACTGAATCCTCCTCCCATCTGAATTACATCTTTGGTTCACTACAAAAGCTTATTGAGTGCTGTGGGACAGGACCACCAAGAATGAAGTAAAATCTCAGACTGAGGATTGCTTTTTCCAGAGGTTAATCACAGATGCAGGCTTTGGAGAAAGTGGCTGCCAGGCTCATCTCTATCTGGACAAATCTGGGTGGCTTTTCCTAGCAGAATGCTTCCCCATGCCTTGCAGCCTCCTGCCAAGCTTTGGGTCCCTCTTCAGCAACCACAATCACCAGAATTTCTCAACACAAAAACCATCAGTACTTTGAGTATCAGCTAAGCAGTGCACATGCCTTCAGCTGGTCACCTGAACTAGACAAGCTTTTCCAGAAGACCTCTGGCTTCAGGCAGGTGCCCAGCGCAGGTCCTTTAAATAATGAAAGGTTGGCCAATTTCCAAAACAGAAATAGGTTCTTGTGGTGGAAAGTGTCTGCACCCGTTAACCATGTGGTGTGCTCTCAGGCCTGTGACTACAGTTAGTAATTATTATTACCACTGAGGGTCTGTGCAGGCACGGGCATGACAGTGGTCCTGCCTGCACTGAGCATGAGAAATGGAGGAAGGGTAGACCAGAAAGGCTGGTTTTTCCCTCCCTCCTTCCTCAGCACAAGCTGCTCGGACAAGGAGTGCTCCGAGCCCCAGGTCTCCATCAAGTCCCACATCAGGAGTGCTCTGAGCCCCAGATCCCTATCAAGACTTGGATGAGGAGCACTCTGAGCCCCAGATCCTCCCCGAACCTCACAGGACCCCTGGATGCCTGGTGCTCTGAGATGGCAGTGCTGCCAGACCCTTCCTACCTTCTGCTGCTGTGCTGGGACCATCAGGCCGAGTCGTCCCTGTGCTCTTTTTCCTGCGATGCTTCTTCCTGTTGGCATGTGGTGATGGAGGCGGCTCCAGCTTCGGGCTGGCGGTACTGGAAATGTTTGGGCTGGAGCTGAGCGAGTCGGCAGTACCATTAGCTGGGGAC
Source organism: Pipra filicauda (assembly GCF_003945595.2). NCBI lineage: Eukaryota > Metazoa > Chordata > Aves > Passeriformes > Pipridae > Pipra > Pipra filicauda. The sequence goes on along the minus strand of NW_024104964.1, from coordinate 149,891 downwards.
AAAGAAAAGGCAAGTCATGTACAGCGGGACAGTGACAGTCTGCTCTTTCCAGAGACAACCAGGTGTCCAGGAGTCAGCCCTGGTACTCGCCTGGCCATATGGCCACGTGAGACAGGGAAGTAGCCGCTCAGCCCCATGGCACGGGGCCACTCTGACACTCACTCCAGCTCAGGGCTGGCAGCAAATTGGGCAGAGTCAGGCTGGATCTGCTCCACACCAAGATCCATGTGGGATGATCACACAGGGGCAGCTCTGGCATCTATGCAGGTGGGACACGCACAGTGGCATCACTGAGGCAGCCTGATGTGCCACCCCCCAGCACGTGTCCCTGTGGGAACAGCTCAGCAGCAGCGTCCTCACGGGGCTGCATGAGGGAAGGGACGGACCCAGGAGGTGCTCTCGGTGCCCCCGGGGCAGATCCAGGCCCCAGGATCTGCAGAGCCTCTGCAGAAGCACTGGCCCCCCCAGCACCACTCTGCCAGACGAGGTGACTGGGGTTGCCACACTCAGGAACCTGAGCATGATGGGCTCAATAGGCTTCCGATACGGAGCTGAAGAAGCTGCATCCCCAGCAGCAACGCACCAAATTTATCCTCAATCATACTGTTCCTTACAATTAATAGCAGAATTAGAAACAATCAGGGAGCTGCCTAATTACTGTCAATTAGAGTGCGCTAATCAAGCTCCGATCACACACACACACGCTGCCGCTGCACTCACCATTAAATGTCAAATTTCATTAGAGACCAGCAACAAAATCAAAAGCCTGACATTCAATTTCAGCAGCACACACAGCGCAGGCTTCCAATCAGCATAAAAATGCAGACTCCGGGGAAGGCAACGAGGCGCAGGAGCCCTCGCTGCACTGTTAACCCTCTCCTAAATCCACTCCTGCCTCTCCAGTGTCCACCCACCCCCAGGGCACAGATGGCAGCTCCTCTGCTTCAGGCAGCTTGCCGTGCTCTCTGCCACAGCCTAGTGTTTCCCATCAAGTCCTGACCCTTCATTTCCATGTTCTTTGGCACCTGGCATTAAGAAAGGAATCACAGCATCACACAGGTTCCAGCAGCGGGACTGTGGGGACCTGCCAAGCCCTTCTCCCACCCCAGCCCAGCCTCTGTTTCCCCAGTTCAGCCTGCTTTGGTCAGACTGGCTCTCTGGGGCTTGATCTGTCTTGACAAACATCAGCAGTGGGGTGGAGAGGGGAACAGAGGGATACAGAGCAGCACAGAGGGAAAGAGCCCAGGAGCTCCCAGGGGTCAGAGGGCAGCCAGTGTCCCACTCACATTGGATGGGAGAGGACGCAGCATTGGATCTATGCCAACTCGGGCTTCTCCTGCACTGACACAGACTAGTAGGGTGTTTCTGATGCTATTTATCCACAGGGAAATAGCTCACCCTTGACAATTAGGAGAGATAAATCTAATAAAATCAGACTCCAGTTTTATAAATATAAATTACTGATCCTGTTACAGGACTGTGCTTAGAGCAGGTGTGAGGCACCTTCAGCTCCCAGCCGCAAGTCGCAGGGGACCTGAACTTTCTCGTCAGTGGCTACACATGGTGCCTCCAGCCTCCCTCTGCTGCCCACCTGCTCACCAGGATGCCCCCCGGGCCAAACTGTGCTGCCAGCACTCTGCCCCCCTCCAGGCTCAGTGAGTGGGGTCGTGCCCTTCTGCGCTCCCAGCAAGCCAGCCGTGAGCCTGGCACCTCCCGATCCCCAAGGGATCATTGCCCCTGTCCCTGCTCTTACTGCCCAGCACCAGAGCTGGGGGCTTCCAGGGCCATGGTGGGATGGGGTTGGGATGGCAATGGGGGGGGCAGCATGTGGAATATACTCCCTCTGCAAGATCAGGTGTTGCTCGCTCCCCCTCCTTCCCCAGCAGGGCCAGTGAGCCTCTCTGATCCACCCAAGGACTTCCAGGTACCTGTCTCACCATGGAACCCTCCACAGGCACGCCTGGGACCTCCTGGGCTCCATCTCCAAACCAGCCAGTCTTATGGGTGGCTCCGGGACCCCACAGGTGGGTCACAGAGCTCCTCCATAAAGGACAGACATAGAATGTGCTGGAGCACGTTTACATGACTATATGTCCCTGTCCATTCCTCTTCTGTGTGCACTCCAGGGCACAACTGGAGCAGGCAGCCCGTCCTCAGGTGTCAGGAGGACAGCCTATACCCTTGGCATGTGCCTAAAATCTGCTCTGAGCAGAGGAATATTATTCACCTGCCTGGCCATGTAGAGCTGGAAACACAGCAGAGAGCTTGGACCCTGGAAGAGCTGGGGTTCAGGTGTGGTGCAGGGACCCCCTCACAGTGCTCAGTCCCTTGGTGGAGGGGTGGTCGTGCTGCTCAGCTCGGCACTCTGTGCCATGTGGAAAGCACTGCCCACCCCCCAAATGCCCCCTCTCTTGTGATGCTGAGACTCCACCTCTGCTGTGGCTGTGGGTGACACAGCCCATGGACACAGCCCCGGGACCCCTGGGACCCCTGGGTTGGTGGTCCCTTGTGTGCCATAGGCCCTCCAACACAGCTGGCCCCGTTACATGTCTGTGGAGCACTAACACAGGGTATGGCCAGGCAGGAGTGACCACAGGGTTCGGGGTCCAGCACAGCGCGGCAGGACCCAAGAGTGGACAAACAGCCACCAGCGCTTGGGACACACTGAGCATTGAGCTGACATCTTACCCCTGTGTCATGGGGAGGAGCAGCAGCAGAGAATCACAGAAAGTCTTGGGTTGGAAGGGACCAAAGATCATTCAATCCCATCCCCCTGACATGGGCAGGAACATCTTCCACTAGATCAGGTTGCTCCAAGCCCCGTCCCATCTGGCCTTGAACATTTCCAGGGATAAATCCACCTGCTTTTAGTTTAAAAATGTTATTCCTTGTCCTGCCACAACAGACCCTGCAGCTCAGCTCCCGTTTGTCAGACTCCAGTCACTGTGAATGGAAGAGGCAGATTGGTCTGGGTGCTTCGAGCATGGACAGCTCCTCCATGGATAGGAGGAGAGTAATGGAGCGGAGGGGGGGCTGGGGAGGCCGAGGGACAGGATGCAGGAGGATGGGGAGCAGAGGGATGGAGAGCAGGGACTGGATGGCTCTCCTATGACACCCAGGCCAGGCCACGGCAGGCCAATGCACAGCCCCCAGCTCTGCAGTGGGGCTGCCGGGAGGAGGGATAAGACCTGCCACAACAGCTCCTGAGGCAGGAGGGCACTGGGGTAGGGAGCTGCTCTCCACAGGGGCTGTGCCACAGAATTCACCTGTGCCGAGGTGCCTCGTGTGCCGGCCGTGGTGCTGCACGAGGGTGTCAGAGCTGCTGCTGCGCACACCGGGGCACGGAGGCTCCCGCTGCCTGCGCTCACGGCTCCCACGGGCCGGGCACAGCCTCGCCGGGGACCCTCTCCCGGCACGGGGACGAGGAGACGCGCCCGTGTCCGGTGCATCTCGCAAGCGCTCCCCCGGCGGGGGCTGCCCCGCCGCCCCCCGTGTCCGAGGCGAGGGGGCTGCCGGCACATCCCGCTCAGCGCTGCGCCCTTCCGCTCCCCTCGCCCGCGCTGCCCCATCAGCAGTAACAGTCTGATTAATTCGCTTCCAGCAGGGAGCTGATGGGGCCAATGATGGAGCCGCTGCATCAGGCGCGCTGAAATTGATAGTTTTTCACAGTTACAAATGAGGAGCCTCCTCAGCTGCAAATGGCGCCCGCACAGTCGGACTCCGGTAATGATCATAAAGAGGCTCCTTTAAACTGCGAAAGCCCCTGGGAGCGGGCGGGGGGGCGGCTGCCGCGCTAATGAGAACTACAAGGGGCGAGCAGGCATGGAAATGGCTCCTCCACTCTTGATGTGCATTTAACTGCTTTTTTAGTGCGGCGGCAGAGCCAGGAACGAAGGAGTGATGAATGCAGCACAAAAGCATTTATTTTCCAATTCGGCAAAGTGGCTACGTTGGGAAATGTATGAATTATTTTAATTCACTCAACTGTCCTGAAACATCACAGAGAGCGAGTGAGCGTGGGGGGAGGGGGCGGGCCGTGCTCAGTGTGTGCTCCAGAGACAGGAATCACTCCTATTTGTTCAGCTGCCCCAAAATCTGGGAGATGGGGGTGCCGGCAAGGAGCAGAGATAGGGAAAGCAGTAGTCACCCCTGGCATGGTGAGCTGGGAGTGAGGTCAGAGCAGAGAGGTCGGAACCGTCCTGCTGTGGAGCAGCATCCCTTGGCTGGACCTTCTCCATGCCCAGTAGGAGAGCTTCTCCCCTGGCTGGGACACTGCCAGCCCACCCTCGCTAAGGGGGACAGCCCCAGTGAGGCCCAGAGGCTGTGTGTGACACCCATGAGCAAACTGCAGACTTGCAGCCACGGGACAGAGCTCAGGACTGCCCCATCGATGAAATGAGCCCCCACTTGCCACAGGTAAGGGGAGAGGGGCCAGAAGGGCTACTCACAGGGGTTGGGGCAGCTGCCGGGGATAGCCACAGCCTCATTCCACTGGTCTGCGCTGGACACGGAGTAGGAGCGCTGGTGCATCCCATCTGGCTTGGAGCTGAAGCCCACCAGGTTGATGCCGCTGATGGAGCGCTCGGAGTGCAAGGACGTGCTGCTGGTCGAGTGGGGAGCACCTGCAAGAGAGACACGACCTGAGCGCAGCCCCACTGCTGCCCCGAAGCACGGTGGGAGAAGGCACAGTGTCCCATACCTGATGCCACATTCGTCCAGTGGCCCTGCATAAGGACAGGTTCTCTGTCTCTCCTCTCCCAAGGGGTGCTGGTGCATCACCCCAAGGGTGCTGAGAGACGAGCCCAGTGCACCCCACTTCCCAGAGGGACCCCAGTTGGTGGGTTTCAGTGCAGCACCCCAGGATGCACAGCTGGGGATCCTGGCACACAGCTTTCCCACAGCTGGAGTTCATGGTCTGCTCATGATTTTCACTACTGCCTCCAGCACCTCGGCAAACCCAAACCCACTCCATGGCCACCATGCCCACCCTCATTCCTCAACTTCACTCTCTGTGTGTCCTTGGCAGTAAAATCCAGCCATGCAGGAGGCACTGGGAGAGAGTGGGCAACCAAACAGAGGGTGTCAAAGGGACAAGCAGGGGAACAGACGTCTGTAAGATGGGAACAGCAGGTGGAAATGCTTCTTCCCACTCGCTGGAAACCCCTGTGACTGTGCCCAGGAACCCGAACCCCTGAGAGAGGGGTGTTTTTAGGACCAGAGGCTGTCACAGAGGACAAGATCACTCAGTGATTCAAAACAGGTCAAGTGTTTCTGGATTACAAGAACACCCAAAATTCTGAGAACAGCAAAGAGGGCAGTTCTGACAGGGAGCACACATCACCCTGCTCAGTCTGCAGGCGATCCGCCATGGAGGAGAACACTGCCCCGAGGGACCCCACTGCACCTCCCCACTGCCAGCCCCTTCCTGTGCTTCCCTCAGGGCATTCAGCTCCAGCCACTGCAGAGGACAGTGCTCTGGGAGCTCAGGGTGGAGCAAAGGGGCACCTTTCCTACTCGGAAGATACAGTCTCCTCCTTCCACCCCCGGAGGCACAGATGCTGAGCTGGGATTCCCAGCTGGGATTCCCATTGCAGCCCACCCGGCCATGGCCAGGGCAGGGCTGTGGAATGGCTCCATGCACCGCACACCACAGCTCCAGCCCTGGCACACCGACCCCTCCACGGCCACGGCAAAGCCGGGCTACGAGCCATGACGAGGAACTGAGCCCCGGGTTCAGTGGGACTGCTATGGCAGTGGGAACCTCCCACAGAACAAATGGACACCTGCAGGAGTGGGTCCCCAGCAAAAGCTGCTACAGCCAGGGCAGTTCATCTGTGTGAAACCAGCCCCACTTGGCTCTTGTGGATCCCAGCACAGCTGAGGTGGAAGGAAGGTCTGGCATCATCCCGTCCAGCTCCAGCTCATGCAAGACCCCCCCCAGCCAGCAGCCCTAGACTGTCTGACAGGTTTGGAGTATCTCTGATGAGGCAGATGGCACAACCTCCCCGGGCAACCTTTCTCTGTGCTGGACCACCCTTCACGAAGAGCAGAGACCCATAAATCCCACAGGGAGCCCCAAAGTTTGTACATAAATGTACATTTCTGTTCCTGCTGTTTCCATGAAAACCCAAGGGATGCTATTCAGATGCTGCTGGTACCTGGGCACAGCCGGGGCTGCCACGTGCCTGACAGGACAGCTCAAGAGCCCAAATCTCCCCTCCAGAGAACAGAGGGGTGATGCGGCCACCAGCCCTGCACCAGGCATGTCTGCCACCCACCATCATCATCATCATCATTGCCACCCCTCATTCATCGCCAGCATGGCAGGTGCCTCCCACCCTCCTCTTCCCTGTACCAACCCTGTACCAAAAATCCCCTTTCCCTGCTTTGTTGTGCAGGGATCACCTGCGAGCCTTGGCTGCAGATCCTGCCTGCCAGCAGTGCTGACGTGGGGCTCACCGGGACACGGTGCTCTGCACCTTGACCTGCCAGGACCCTGCACCCTGAGCTGCCAGGACCCTCACCCCAAGCTGCCAGGGCCTCAGCACCCTGCACCCTGAGCTGCCAGGACCCTGCAGTGCCCCTGTCTCGCTGCCTCCAGCCCGGTTGCTGCATGCTTCCCCCTCCCTCCCCTTGTTCAGCACCACAGAAACACGTGTAAAACCATGACACTGACTTTGCCTCTAATTAGCCCTTAATTTACAAGACACACTCGGAAGGGTAATTAGCTGGCGCTCTGCTCCTGACTGCTGCATCCATCTCCTCTCGCCTCCTCGTGGGAGGGAGCCTGCTGCCACTGGAGCAGGGACAATGCTGCTCTCCCCAGACCGGGATGAGCTGGGTCCTGGGACAGGACTGGATGGGATGGGATGAGAACAGGTTGTCCAGCACTCAGGCAGTGCCCGCCAGCCCCAAGCCCCCAAGCAAACAGCCCGTGTCCACAGCCACACCTACAAAGGAGAGGAAGGTGAAGAGAGGAGAACAGAGGGGCTGGGAGAAGCTGCTTCCTCAGAGGGGAAAGTCCTGCAGGGCTCCAGGGAGCCCAGATCTTCACTCTGCACCCCCACTCAGCCATGCTGGGAGCCCCAGTCTGCCAGGATGTGCCCATCCAACACTCCGAGGAGGAGCAGTGCAGGCTGCCACGAGCACCCAAAATTCCATTTTGAATGAAGGAACAGTCTCCATCAGCCTCTCCAGCCCCTCCAAGCTCCTGGCACCTCATTCTCACTGCCTGGAGTCACCCAGCTGTGGGGGAACTCCCCCACAGCCCATCCACTCACTCAGCTCATGGACCTTGCCCCGCTCAACTCCGGCGTGTTCCAGGGAGCTCCTGGGTGGTCCCAGCAAGGCCAGAGCTCTCAGGAATTGTGTCCCTTTGGAAGCAACACCCTGGCAGCTGCTGGATATGTCCCCTGTAAATTGGGCAAGCCAAGTGACAGGTGAATAGACAGCTACATGTAAATACTATCTGTCCCTGAGCCAACACCTCCAGGGGCCGAAACCCCAACCTGCTGACAGCCCCTCAAGTCCCTCCCCAGTCACTGTTTCCTCAACCCCCCAAGAGACTCACGTGGCCACATCGGTGTGACCCAAGGCTCCATGATGTCTTTTCAGTACAGCCCAACTGATGGATGTGACAGTGGATGGAAAAAGGCCTGAAACCAGAATGGCCTCTTCCCAGGCGTGACACGTGGCAGCCCGGACCCTTTGGTGAAATACCTGGATCAGAGCAAACTGGGAATTCTTCGTTAAGGTGTGGCTGCCCAGAGAACAGGATAAAGGTGAGTTAGCCAAAGGGGCACCATCAGCTGGGAAGATCATTTGCAGAGTCACTTAAAGATCTTTTTAGGGTCTCTTTAATATTTTCAAGAGAAATTTGGCAAAACAATGCAAAGGGTCTGGTGAAATTTCCTGGTGACATTATGCTGGTGCTGCTTCCAGGCCCTTACAGCACGGGGGAACCCAGCTTTGGTATGGGGAATGGGCTATGCTGAATTTTAAAGAGGCACCAGCTGAAAGCAGTTTGGGGATCCCCCTGGGTTTATGGCCAAGGACAGGACAGGTCTTTCCTCTGGAGTGCTAGGCCCTGCTCCAGCACAGGCAGAAGGACACTGCTGCTGCATCATGGGGCAGAAGGACTGTCAGCATGTGGCATGAGATGGTGATGGAGGTGCTCCAGGATGGGGTGAGGACACCCTGCCATGGAGCAAACCCTGTTTTCTCTGGTACTGTAGAGGCTAGTAGCAGAGTACAGGTTAATGCTATTGACCCTCTGCCAAACGGTGTCCCAAGGAGTCATCAGTCACCACTGCCCCTTAACCAAAATTTTAGGGTATTTGTTGCCAACTGACTGCCATTTATTTCAAATAAGAACCAGGATCACTGCGCGTCACCTTAGTGTACTGCTCTGCTGGTGCCCGCAGCCAAGCATGTCTCAAAGCCTCCCCAAAAGCCATTGGGACCCCAATACATGGAGCTGGATGGGAACCCACCTCCAGCTGGTGGGAAACTCCTCCACTCTCAGAAACCAACCGGTTCCTGGGGGGAGGTGAGAGCCAAGGAGCCTGGTAGAGCTGCCTGTCTGTAAGATCCCTGCTGGGGAGGACATAACTCACCCCTCCCTGCCAACGGGCTGGCAGCTGACATGGCACAAACACAGCTGTCCTGGGAGCCCCTGTGGCTGCTGTTCCCAGAGCCATCCGTGCTCTGGAGCCAGGAGTCTCTGTGAGGCTGGCTTTCTGAAGGAAGCACTGCATGCTGTTACTGGGACATCGTCAGGTCCTTCCTCATGAACAGTTCCCACTGGAAATAAGGCCAAAATACGTGGGGTGGCTCCCAGGAGCACTGGGATGGAGATGTGTGATTTGAAAGACATCAACCTCCACGTTTTGCTCAGGAGCTGACCACCAAGCCAAGCACCCATACAGTCCCAGGCATGAGGGGGAATGTTCCGGGGCGACAGATGGACAGGTGTCCTTCCCAGCTCTGCCAACAGCGAGTGTCTGTGTGGAATCACTGATCCAAACTGTGGGTGACTGAGGTTTCCCAGCCCAGCTCCACAGCAGGGCCATCAGGATCTGGCAGCTTGCACACAGCGGGAGCCATTGCCATGCACTGGGCCTCACAGCTGCTCTGACACAAAGAATCTCCCTCCTCTCTCAGTGCTGCCTTTGGAGAGCATGGTTTTGGACATCTGCATGTGCTAAGTGACTCTGTGACACCCCAGCTCCCACCAAAGCTGACCCATGGTGGGTACAAACTGCCAGGACAAACAGCCCTGTGTGGTGCCGATGCCTCTGAGAGGACCGAGAGCCTGGGCTGGCCATGACACCTCCCGTCTCCCAGCCAAAGATCTGGAGCACACGAGATAAGCCAGGGCTTCTCCAGCCCACACCCCAACTCACCTCTGGTTCAGACGGCAGATGACCCCACGTACAGAGCTACAAGACCCAGCAAACCTGAGAAACCTGGGAACGGTGACGCTGCCCCCACAGTCCTGCACCGAGAGCACATCACCAGCCTGGAAACCGCAGGCAGCCACAGCTCCTCTGTCCTCTCCAGCATGACCTCTGCCCGCACCAAGCCCCACACAGAGCCCTGAAACCAGCTGAGGCACCCCATGTCCACCCACCGAGCAGCTCCATGGCCAAGGAAGGGAGGCTGGAGCTGTGTAGGGAAGAGGTGGATCCACTGGGAGAGTGATGACATGCCTGGACTGGGAGCCAGGAGCAGCCAAAGGAGCCCTTGGACTGCCTGAGCTTTGCTGCTCAGCACTAAGTCACACCACAGGTCTGCCTGCAAGTCAAGCCTTCCTGAGTAAGGATGGATCTGTCAGAAAATCTGATCCCGACTCGAATATTGCCGGTGCCAGAGAGATCACTGCCACTCTGGGTAAGTGGTTCCAGTGGTTAACTGCCTTCACTGCTGAAATCTGGGCCTTATTTCTGGTCTGAGTTGTCTTCCTCCTGTCACCATCACTGGATCCTGGTACCTTTTATCTGATAAAGAGCTCTCTCCAAATTTCTCTTCCTATACAGGTACTTACAGATGGTGTTGAAATTATCTCTTAACCTTTTCTCCAATAAACTAAACAAATTGAGCTCCTCAAATCTTTCTCTACAAGGTGTTCTGGGAGCAGTTCCTGGTTTTTACAGCCCTTTCCAGTCCATCATTTTCCTTCTCATACTGTGGACACAGAAATCCATGAACCTGAGCCCTCTGGAAGTCCTCTCCAGTCCCAAACTGACTGTCACCATCCACACATCAAAAAGACCTTAACACCACCTTCTAGAATTCCTGAATTAAATAATTCAGCCTTGCTGATTCCAACATGACCACATCTCCTACCTGCTGTTTAATTCGCTGCCTAATTACAGTTGGAATATGAAGAATTCATCATTCTGTGCTGAGATACATCATCTTGCCTTTCCCAGACACCAACACAAGTGTTCACTGAGCACTTCACTTTTTTTGCTTATTAGCCATTCTACTATTCCCATACAGTAATGAAGGAATGCTGGGGTTAGGATTTGCTAGCTCCTAATAAACTTGAAAAAACCCTTTTCACTGTTTGTAACTCTGCTGGTTCCTGTTCAGCCTATTCTGACAGACTCGGGCAAACATCCCCAAACTGGGAAGCTCTCCATGGGGCAGGCAGTGTCGGTGTCTCCATCAGCTGGGACACCCCTGTCCCCAGGGAGGAGGTGCTGGGGGGCTCTCCCCAGCAGCTGCACTGTGCTGGTGCTCTTACCTCACTGGTGACTTTGTTCCTCAGTTCCTCATCACCATCATTTACCAAATGCATTTAACTTCCTCCCCAGAGCCGGCGGGCACGGAGCGTGGTGCAGAGCCATGAGCCCAGAACAAACTGACACAACCCTTTGTGTGGCCACAGCCACAGCGAGTCTGGGAACGCCAGGACCTGGAATGCTTCCCACAAAGCCAGGAGGGTCACTTTGAGGGCTGCTCACAATTAATCACTCACGGCGGATGTTGGGCCGGGAGCACTGGCACAGGGCTGAATGGCAGTGGGAGCCTTGCCGTGGCTCCAGCTGGCTGTGCTGGGCCACATCGGTGCCACCAGCCTCTGACTGGTGCAGCTTCCAGCTCCTGCTCAGCACTTATCCATTACTTTATCATGTTGCTGTTAATTTTATCACTTTTTACACACGCGCAGACACAGCTGCACAAGCCGCAGCAGCACCACGCAGGCAGCTCCCTCTGCCTGTCCCTGTCCCTTCTACCAGGACACAGAGTGAACAGTTCACGTCTCCTCTCAACCCTGACTGACATGTTTTTAAGCAGTGAAACCTTCCTTTTCATTTTAACCTTTTGGTACCCAGTAAGATATTCTTTAAACACTTCTAATTACGCTTTACTTCCCCCCCTAACCCCTTCTGTTTAAGTTCCTTCTCCCTAAAGATCTGGCCTGTAATTGCTTCCAGCTTGGTGAAATTGTCTCAGATACATTTTTGTGTGCATGTGTCTGTGCATGTGTGTGTTTAATACTCTATTTCTGATTGAATTTTACTCTGCCTGAACACCAGCACAACGCACTGAGGTTACTTTTACCTAAGCCAGTACCGAATTTGGTTTGGTGACTCATTACCCCCATCAGCTGAGATGGGGTAATGGTGGCATTCCCCATGGAGCTGCCCTGCTGTTTGGAACCAGGCTTCAGAAGGTCCAAAGAAGCTCTACTGCAACTTGGCAAAGCCCTTCAGTGACTTTCACCACAATGTCATTCACACTCCAACACCTCAGAAGTGTTTCTGAGGCACCCAAATTGAGGTGCTGGCAACAAGCAGTGGGAGCAGACGAAGGAAGCACGGTCTATGTCCCAGATCACTCTCCTCGTCTGTTACTGTGACCAAAGGTGTCACTTACAGTCCTTGCAGAAACTTAGAAAAGTAAGCTGCAGAAACTTGGAAAAGTAAGTTGCAGAAAATGTACAAGTAATGCTGTCTAACACACCACCCAGAACAGCTCCTGTGCAGCTGGACAGTCCCCATGAGATCCCTGCAATGGTGGAGGGAGATGGATGCTCATGATTGGCAGCACTGACACAGATCCCCATTTGCATGTACAGGTAGAGCAGGAATTCAGGTCTGAGACAGAACTGCAGGAGGGAAGGAAGCAGAGCCAGAACCTTCTGGGCTTGCTGTGGAGTGTGGACCAGGACCAGCACTGCAGTGACTGATGGAGAACAGCCCCTGCCCCCAGCTCTTAAGTGTAGATGGGAAAGGGCTGTTTGAGGATGCTGGCATTGCATTTTCCTACATAACTCCTGTTTCTAAAGCCATTCACTCACATCATGCTTCATCCACTCCTGCCTGCTTTGCCCGTGAAGGCTGCCGGGCACAGGGCAGCACAACCTCCCAGGGTGCACAATTCCGAGGGGACAGAGCAAGCCCTGCTCTGCCTGGAGAACAGGAGGGCTCTGTCCTTTGCCTGCTAGTGATGGGTTTTTGCACCTTCCTCTGGGGCACCTCCCTGTCCAGCAGAGCACAGATCCCAGGCACTGCCGATGGCAGACACGGGGCTGGACGGACTCACTGCTGGAGCAGCTGCCTGCACTCGGGGATGAGCTGGGGCTATGAGACAGCAAAGGACAGGAGTCTGTGGCCTGCAGCAAGTTGCTCCCTGGCTCCTCTCCCTCCTGCAGCACAAACCTGGGCTGTATGGAGGAGAAACTCGGTTTGCTGGAGAAGGTCCTCAGTCCACCTTGGAGAACACTGGCCACCCCTCTGGCCCTGCCCTTCCTGGCAGTGCCGGGCAAGTTATTTACACTGAGATTTTCACAGGTGGCCACAAATTACACCCTCGTTGCTTTTGCAGGTGCCTTGTGCAAGGCACCCTGAGCCAGATGTTCTGGAATGCAGGATGCTGAGAGCTACAGCCGCAGCCGCAGGGCCTGGCTGGCTGCCCCGTGCCCACCTGGCTGCCCCGTGCCCACCTGTGCCCACCTGGCTGCCCCGTGCCCACCTGTGCCCACCTGGCTGCCCCATGCCCACTTGGCTGCCCCGTGCCCACCTGTGCCCACCTGGCTGCCTCTGTCACCTCCACCGGCCCTGGGAAGGGCTCTGATGGCCACGGCGCTCTGTTGCCTTGTGCTCCTCTCTCCCTGCTCCTCTCCTCCATCCCTTCTCCGAGGCTTTCTCCCTGCTTCGCCCTGCACTGCACGGCTCCTTTAGTGTTCTGGCAAGGAATAAGTGTATCAAGTCCCAGCAATTATCTCTAATTAGGGTTAGTGATTATACTGTTGGGTCGGAGAAAATCAATCTCTGGTTTCCCATCAGGAAGGGCAGGGAGAGCTGGGGTGGGGAGGGAGGAAGCACTGGCAGCTCCCTCCGTGCTCTGATCCCTCCCATGAGCCTCTCCCCGCCCACACGACTCCAGTGCTCCCAGTTACAGGAGCAGGAGCTGTGTGGGAGCTTTGCCTGAGCCGTGGCCTCCAGGGCACAGCCTCGCTCTGTTGCTGGCTGGACGAGGTGGGGGGAGAGCAGAGTCAGGGCCCAGCACGGCCGGATGCTCCCAGACCCACGGGGCAGGATGGGGATGCACCGGCGGGTCCTTCCCGTGGGGCTGTGGGGTTGTGCCCCGTGTGGAGGCACAGTGCAGCACGATGGAGCCACAAAGGTTCCCCTAAAGGGCAGAGTGGAGCAGAGACCTGAGGAGGTCCTACATGTCCTCTAGGCACAGGATTCGCCCAGTGATGGGGCAGAGACATCTTCCACTAGACCAGGATGCTCCAAGCCCCATCCAACCTGGCCTTGGACACTTCCAGAGATGGGGCAGCCACAGCTCATGAGTGTCAGCAACTGAAAGGGCCTCAGGGGCCTCAGAGCAGAGTGTTTGCTTTGGGGGCATGGGATCCAACCAACACAATGCTGAAAAATCCCCAAAACTACTATTCCAGTCACTTATACCAACCCTTGCCTAACAACATGTTCCTCCTGCTCCAAGTGCCTGGGACAGACTCTGAGCTCTGAATGACTGGAGTGGTGAAAAGAGCTAAAAAAAGGCCAAGTTCATGAGAAAGAAAAAGCAATTCTTGGGCTCCAGACTGGGGGCACAGAGTTAGGGGATACTTTTGGCACTTTTGGCTTCATCTTCTCTTTGCCTCCTCAGTTTTCCTTCTTTAGAAAGAAATCATAACATCTGAGATAACTGGGTTACAATGCTTGGAAATATGACATTCATCCTAACTCTACCATAACCTAGCAAATAAAACCTCGAGCTGATCCAGCAGACTCTCAGTCCTCCAAGCTTCTGTCCAGCACCAGAACCAGGCACCAAAGATTGCTGGTCCTGTCCTGCCTTGTGTCATCCTGCCTGGCTCCCTCCACACTCCTCCTCTCCCCATGGAGTCCTGATAATTTCAATGCAAACCCTTGAACCAACAGCTCCAGCCTCACATTTCAATTCATCCTCCTCCTTCAGACACTCAGATAAACATTCGTAAGAGGTTACCATATGAATGTAATGGTGAATGTGTAATATTTATAATATACACATGAATTTGCAGTATTTTATACATGATTCATGATGCAAGATATTAATTACAGATAAATTTTAGTAAATCTCTCATCTTGGCTCCATCTTCAGACTACAAACAACCCTTTAACACATCACTGGGAAGGGTAGAGGTCCCACACCGAAGAACAGACAGATCCTCAACCTCTTCCTTTCTGTTCAGCATCCCCATGTCCGAGTTACAGAATCCCAGACTGGTTTGGGTCAAAGGGACCTTAAAGATCATCCAGTTCCACCCCCCGCCCTGGTCCTTGGCTGAACAGTAGTGGTAATGTTGGACTTTTCCAATTGGACTCCACAGAAAGCTGAAATCAGAGCTGGAGGGAGGGATGGTGTGTCCCCACACCCGTCACTGAACGAGCTGTGCAGGGGCACTGCCCCCAGCCTGGTCCCGAGAAACCCCTCAGGCTGAGGGGCAGCACTGGGGGCCCTGCTCTGGCTTTCATTCTGGTGCCCAGCTCCCAGGGACCACAATCCAGGGCAGAGTGGCACAGGATCCTCCCTCCAAGTGGGACACATCGAAATGATGTGCAGCAGCCATGGATTTAAGAGCAGATGCCACATCATTCAGGTAACAGAACAGCCACAGCACTATGGGCAAATCCAGGGGGCAGAAAAATCCATCCAGCTTTCCCTATAAAGCATCGAGCACATGTAACTTGGGAAGCCCCCAGGGCAGGGTGACACGAGCTGCTCCAGCACCCACAGGCAATTTGCCAGCAGGAAAAGCAACTTTGTTCCAGAGGCGCGAGCTGAGCTTTCCCTCCTCAGTCCCCAAATTCCCTGCTCTGACCTGACAAAACTGTTGCACAAGCAGGCATGAGCTGATCCGGGAGCATCCTGTCTGCCATGACCTGCGCCACCCTGCTCTCACTGCTCTTCTTCCCTCAATGTCATTGTCCCCCACGGCGAGCAGTGGTGTGCCAGGGAAACAGGTTTTCCCTTTTCTTTGTTAATTCTTCCCTCATTACATTTGAAATTCCACAATCAGTGTGCACTGTAATTGTCGAATTTGATGCTAATGATTAATGAATTAAACATGGATCCATCAATTAGTCCTCGGAGAATAATTCTGCATAAAGCAGCGGATAATGTAATTACAGTAACAAAGATAATGAGATGTTAACATCGACGGAGCCCGACGTGACATGATCACAGCAGGCTCAGCAACCCCGGCCTGGGGGAGCCAATCCCTCACTCTGCAGAGGCAGAGCATCGGGGGGCACGGGCCTGGCAGAGGGGGGGTCTGCCACTGCAGTGCTCCCCCAGCACTGGCACCAGCACCGTGCTCTCCTCCTGCCCGCCCTGTGCAGACCTCCTGGCCATCCGCTCCGGGAGCCACAGTGGAGCTGCCTGGCAAATGAACCCAGCAAAGATCCCGAGCTGCCTGGACAGCCAGCACCACCCCTGCCATCCCGATGTTTGGGAGCGGCTGAGACCAGTGCAGGCTCTCTCCCACCACCACACACGGCACACGGGGCCAGAGACAGGCACCGTGCCACACGCCAGGAACTCCCCTGCCCATGCTGTGGAGCTGAGAGTCGGTGCCAGCACGCTGAATTTGGCCCTGGGACAGACAGACCCTCGTCACCTTGGAGCAAACACAAGCGTCAGCCAAGCCCTGCACCCCAAGCAGTGGCTCCCACCACCACCTGCTCCAGAAAACACTCTCCCTGGGCTGCAGGAGCGGTGCTGCGGGAGGAGAAGGAAGAGGAGGAGGGCTCACACCCCACCAGCCCCAACACACATCAGACCATCTGGACTGTTCCCTGGGGTGAAAGGAACCAAGCAGCATCAACCCCTTGCAGCTCCTTCCCCACCTAAAACCTTCCCGAGCTTGAGCTCACACCCCTGCACTGAGTCCAACCAGCCCATCCTGCTTGGCCTCCCCAGCACCGGGGATGCTGCTGCCACCTCTGCTCTCCTGCACCACTCAGCAGCACATCCCATGGGAGGATCACGGTCCTCAGAGAGCTGGACAGTCCCTCAGGAGCCCCCAGAACTGGACAGAGCTTTTCCCTTTAGCCTGCTCCCCTCACACTGTGCTCTGGCTCTCCCATGTTTGCTATCAGGAACTGCCTCCAGTCACTGCCTGCAAGCACAACCATCTCGGTCGGCACTGCTGCAGACTCTTCCTTCACTTCACTTCCCACTCCAAGGCAGGTTTCCCAGTGTTCACCTCCTCAGCAGCCTCTGCCATCATTTAGCTGCGATGCAGTGCCAGGGAGCACCTCATGTGCTCCGTGCATGGCCATGTTAAGTGCCACGTATGTACCTGCGCAGGTGTCGTGGACCACGGTCTCAGGACCTTCCTGCCCCTCTCCCCTTTGCTAACACTTTGGAGCAGGTCCCTACAAACCCCTGTGGAGCAGGAACGCAGGGCACAGCCGGGCTGAGGCCAGGCTCTCGTGCTGACTGACACTGTCCATAGTTTTCTTGTGCTGCCATCTGTTCTTCCCCACTAAAGTTGCTTTGCATCTTGTCTGCACTTGGATATGAGCTGCCCTCATTCCTCAAGCCAGAAACATGTGCTGAGCACAATGAAGAGTAGCACGAGGGTGGGTGAGCCTGCTGGAACACGGCAAGGATGTACCTGCTGAGCCCTGAGGAAGAGGGCAAGAGAAGCAACATTCCATCGGGAAGAGGAGCACCAGGGATCTGAAGGAGACACCTGACCCAGCACTGCCACACCTGCAGTGAATACCTGTCACCAGGCCACAGCACCTGAGAGCTCAGGCAGGAGATCTGCTTGTCCCTTTCCCGCCCTCTCTAGCCCAGCACTCCAGTTCCTCCTGCCATGGGCAAGGACATCCCAGCCCTGAACACTTCTAGGGATGGGGCAGCCACAGCTTCTCTGGGCAACCTGTGCCAGGGCCTCACCACCCTCACAGCCAGGAATTCCTTCCCAAGATCCCATCTATCCCTGCCCTCTGGCAGTGGGAACCCATTCCCCCTTGTCCTGTCCCTCCAGGCCTTGTCCCCAGTCCCTCTCCAGCTCTCCTGGAGCCCCTTCAGGCCCTGCCAGGGGCTCTCAGCTCTCCCTGGAGCCTTCTCTTCTCCAGGGGAACCCCCCCAGCTCTCCCAGCCTGGCTCCAGAGCAGAGGGGCTCCAGCCCTCAGAGCATCTCCAGGGCCTCCTCTGGACAGTAGGAACTCATCCAATCTAAAATAAAGCCAAGCCTGACCACAGTAAAGTCGCCTTCTTTAATGGTTTAAATACCAGGGCACAATCATGACTGAGCTCAGAGTCCCTGCAGGTTTCACAAACACAAGCTCCTTCCTCATTCCTACTGTATTTAGCTCAGAGTTGTCTGTACCAGGCATTATTCTGAATCCTCACCAGAGTGCTGCATCTGTGTATTTCATCCACATATAGGGCAGGGTAAGACTTTAAATTTTTTCTCTGTCTCCCCTCTATGTCCCTGGTTTTTCCTTGCCCCAAGTAAGGACTGTGTGTGTGGTGGACATCAGCCAGCACACTCACTTACCTTGGCAGAGCTCAGGTCACAGAGGAACCACAAACACATGTTCTGCACTCTAACCACAGGCCACCTGGGATTGCCCAGTGGCTCCTGGGGCAAGACAGCAAATCCCTCAGGTCTCCAAAGCTCATGTCCTCAGAAGATTAACTTGTGACTGGCAGAGAACTGCAAATTTTCAGGTGCTTCCTCTCCAGTGCCCAAAGCATGTGTCAGATGAGAGATGTCCAGTGGACCCATCCCATCCCCAGCTTCAAAGTAACAGCCCCATCCTCAGCTCCAAAGGTGGCAAAACTGTAAGGTCACTGCTGATTTGAAGCTGGGCAGATTCTCCACCAAATCCAGCCCTAGGCATTGCACAGGGATATGAGCATGTCACGTCTGAGGGTTTGTGTCACTTGGTGACTGCATCTGCTGCAGCTGGGCTTGGAGGCATTAGAGCAAGTTGAAAAAATTCCTCAGAAAGCCCTTTACTGATTGTGTACCAGGAGAAAAACCTTTGTGACATGGCAGACACACACTGGGCCAGGTCAGGACACTCACATCTGGTCACAGCTGCTGTTCTAGTGCTGATCTCCATGTGGACACACCCGCTCTGGGCAGACCACGGCACTGCTCTGCTCAGGGCCCAAGGCAGGACAGTGAACAGGGGATCCCAAATCCACAGATCCTACCCTGAAAGGACGATTGTAGCAGCAGGTCCCATCCCTTGCACACACACACACACACACACACACACAGTGACACCCACAAGCCGGAGTAAAGTACATCTCATGAAAAGGGAACTGATCTCATTCCAGAGGCTTCAGGCACTGCTAAGTCCACTCACTCTCCAGATAAACTATCCCAAAATTAATTACTCTCCCTGCTAGGAAACTGCATCTCCTCTCGTGTAAACTGCTCTAGCTCCAGCCCCCACACACTGTGCCTGCTCCAGCACTGTCCCCAGACTGAACGGCCTCATGCCACGCTTGCTCCTCCTGCAGCAGGATCAGTAATCCAGGCACATCCCAACCTGCCCCTGCCAGCCCAACAGGACTGAGAGGGCTGCTGGGAGCAGGACATGGGGTTACATGAACAGTTGGTTTGACATCAGCATAAGCTCTTTTGTGGTTTGAATCCCTCCCCCAGCTCCGATATCTCCGCTAAGTGAGAACTCAGCCAAGGCGCCCCGGACACACTGGTGAAGGAGTGTCCCTGTCCAGAGGCAGGAACTGTCCCCTCGCTGGGGCACGCTGAGGGTGTGGGGTGGTGAAGTGACAGTGTACAGTGGAGAGTTGTGGCAGGAAACAGGCAGAGCTGCACACCCCCAGTCAGAACACACGGTTTATCTGGTCCGCAGATGAGTTCTGACTCGACAGGAACAGCAGTTTGGGTTCAAAAGGCTCGTTATGCCTCCCTTGGCACTGTGTGAGCACAGAGATGTTACCATGCCCCATCCCTTGTGTGTGTGCAATGCCAAGGATCCCACCAGCTCCCAGCACTCGGCCCAGCTGCACCCACCCCGCGTGTCCTCAGTCCCAGGACACCCTGAAGCTCCGTGCTGACAGTACCCCGGACATGGGCACAGCTGGCACAGGGCAGGAATGAACAGGACAGAGATGTGTCACCGAAGTTCACCCTCAGTGGCACTACCAGATTCTGAAGGATTTCTGTGATCAGCAGCACCACCAGCACCCCCTTCATCATCCCAAATGGTGTGGTTCCCATACCCTGTGCACCAGACTGTGCCAACAGCGGGCTGGGAAGGAGGTGGGTGGAAACTGCCCATCCTGGCCCAGGACACCAGCCCCAAGGGGGAAACATAGGCAGAAAAGTCTCAAGTTCAGCAGCTTCCACAGAGTGAGAACCTCCCATGGCAGGAGCAGCAGGAGGAGTGTGGCAGGAACTCTGTGAGAGGAGGAGCATGGTTGGAGCTCTATGATAGGAATGTGGAAGGAACTCAGAGGCCAGAGAGTCTCCCAGCCTCCCTTCACCACACCCTGAGGCAGCTGCCCCTCTTCAGTGTACACACACAGTGATGATCCCATAATAGCCCCTCACCATTTCTCCAGGGGAAAGCAAAGAGGAAAAGAGGTTCATGAAAAAGGACAGAAACAGAGAAGAACTTGCCAGGGATCAAGAGCCATCCCAGGTTGGGATTTCCTTTGGTTTAGGGAGCAGCAGCTTTCCCCATGCACAGCAACTCATCAGCCTTGACGCTCTTGAGGAAACTCCTCAAGGTTTCACACCACCAGTTAAGCCCTTTGACTTTCTTCTGTCCTGGACACCAACCAGCACAAAAACCCAACAAGAGCTTACCTGGGACTTGCACAGAAATGCCAACATCCACCAAAGGGACTTCCCGAGGGTGGCAAAAACAAGACACTTCAGGAGGGGTTTTGTTCCCAGCTCAGAAAAGCAAGGGCTGCTGACGTATCAAGGGAAGGACAGCTGCCAGCTCTGTGTCTCCCACACCAGCTCTTACCTGTGCTTCCTGCCAGCTGGGAGCTGCTCCGCTCCTTGGCCAGCCCGTTGGCTTTGGGGCTGGCACTGGGCGCCGCCGCCGTCGTGGCCCTGGGGAGTCGCTTGCCCGGGACCTTCACTGTTGTTCTCAGCAGATCGATCTCCTTCCCATGGACATTCTGCATATAGTCCTGGAGCAGAGAGGCAGAAGGGTTGAAGAAAGGCAGAAGATTGCCTCGGTCCCACACGCTCAGTTACCCTCTCATCCGCAGAACCAACACTAAACCCAGATCCACCTGCTCCCCCATCTCCAGAACTAGCACTAAACCCAGATCCATCAGCTCCCCCATTCTCAGCATCGGCACTAACCCTGGATCCATTCACCCCCATGGGAACTGTTCACAGGCAGGTGCCTGTCAGTGACTTGAGGTGATCTGGGAGCTCAGCACGTCCTAGTATCTCTTGGGTCAAAAGAGATCAAAGCCTCATGGTGGGCCAGAGAAGAAAGACCCCAGGACTCTCCCAGTGCCCACAGCTGTTTCCTGACAACAGAAATGCAAAGCCCTGACTCCAACCTGCCCAGGACTAGCTGGTGCTGTGGAGCTGGCTCTGGAGAAGAGCCAGGTCTCACAGTCAATGCCCAGGACAGCTCTGATGTGAGTAACACCGGGACACTGCCATGGGCAGTTGGATGCCAGGACAATCCCATTTGGGAGAGCCTGACTGGGGATCGGAGATCAGACTGAGCCAAAGGGCACACAGGCAGCCGGCAGTTCCTCCTCCCTGTCATCCCTTGTTTGTTTAATTACAGCACTCAGCTGTGACAGCTAATAATATAATATAATATAATATAATATAAGTGCAGTGTAATCAAAGGGATACCTGGAAATTTCCTCTCAGGTCACAGTTGGGGTAAGTGAAGCCCAAACCAACACAACTCAGGTAATTCCCTTGCACATTCACTTGCAGTGTTTCCTGTTATTCAAAGCTTGATGCCTCCACCATTTAATCTGGTGGACAACTTGTTGCACAGCCAAAACCCCGTATGCAGACTGTAACCATCACTCTACCCTGTCTCCTCACAGCATCTCAGCTTTCAGTCAGAATGAGGGTGCAGACCTGCAGCTCCTCCTGAGTGCTGTGTCTCTTCCCGTGCCTCCCACCCCTCCCTGCCCCTCGGGGCACCACACTTCTCCCCCAGCTCTCTCTGATGGGCCCAGCTCCTCCTCAGCTCGTGACCTCAGAAGGGGAAGACCCAAGCAACATGACAGAGGGGAACTGCTGTGCCCTGTTCCTGGGCAGACCCCGAGGGAGCACGGACCAACAGCGGAGCTCGAGGCTTCGGGAGGAGCAGGGTGGTGGGGACACCCTCCCCGGGCTCCTGCGCTGCCCTCGGGAGGATCCACAGCTGTCCAGGGCCGTGGCTGCTGCAGGAGCTCTGGCCTGCTCCAGTTCACAAGGAGGTCACCAAAAAGATTAACTCAGAGCTGGTCCCTCTCTGATTCCACATCCAGGTACATGAAGATATGAACAAGCTCAGGTTAAGAGCAACCATCCTCCCCATCCTGGCCCCAAGAGCAGGTGACAGGGGCTACGCAGGTCATGCTCTGTGCTCTCAGGTACTTGCAAGGGTCACAGCCTCCCACCAGCATCTCCACTCGGTGCTTTGAACTGTTCTCTTCCCCTCTGACCCCCTTGCAGGCATCCCTTCCTCACAGCACACCCCAGTCATGGGGCATGGGGGCAGCACATCCTCCCGTGCTCCCACCAGCCAAGCAGCCTGGCCTTAAACCTTGGCACTCACCCTCCAGTGCCTCAGGTGACTCTGAGACCACCAGCCCAACCAAACACCGCAGCAGGCTGCTCCCAGCTGGGTGGGGACCTGGTGGCAGCCCTGGGCAGGGACCCTTGGAGGGGCTGGAGGATTTTCCCTCACTCAGCACAACTGTGGCGGTCGCCGGCTGCCTGCCGGAGCGAGCGGTCACCGGCGCTCGGCTTTTATTACCCGCCATAAAACAGCAATTTCTTCCCAAGCCTCCTCACTAATTACCCAGCCAGTTCTCTCATTTCATTTTATTACTGGAATTAACAACGAGTTCAAAGCGTGGAAAGCTATTAAGATGTGTGATTAAGCCACATTCAATTAGTTTCTACAAACAATTTAATTGATGTTGCAGATAGAATTAACAGAAGGTGATTGTGTGAATGGCTCCACTGGCTGCAAAATGGGAGCTGCTTCCCCGGCTCTGCGCAGCGCGGCCGGCGAGGCTGGGCTCAGCCACGCGCCTTCCCAGCAGCACAGCTCTCTCCAAGGCTTTGGGGAAGTGATGGGAAACCGCGCCGGGCTCGTCACACAACTTGTTCTTTTCCTGTCGCTGAACACACTCACAGAAAGGTAAAAACACAGATGCAACAAGGAAAGCCGTGCTGAATCCAGGGATCAGGCCCCCAGCACTCCTGCCTCCAGCTCCAGCATTCTGCTTGTCCCTGAAACCACCAATTGCTCCGGAGCAGAGGCGGAGGTGGCCCCTCAGGGCAGGAACACATCGACTGCCCCACAGGATCCGAGCACAGGTCTGGGCTGGTGGTCAAGGCAGATTCACTTCCATCAGGGAGTCAGAATCCCTGAGTCCAGAGCCCAGCCCAGCTCACCAGTGCAGGCTCCTCCAACCTCTGACTGCAAACCCGTGGTTTACGCCACACTCCTGGTGAGGAAACTTCCAAGTGGGCCTGGAGCTGCCATGATCCAGACCCAGAAACAGGTTGAGTGCTGAACACCCAAAAGGGAGAGAATGTAACAGAGAGGGAAGAGAAGTCAAGGCAGGAACTGCCCTGACTCATACGAAGGAACAGCCACTGGGAGCACAGAAGCAGCACAAAAATGCTCTGGGACTTGAACATCCTGATGGACAGGGAAAGACTCTCTTCCTGCAGGGCTCAGCCTGCCCTCAGGGACCTCTCTGCTGCACCCAGAATTCTGCCATCCCTCAGACACGTGGCAGCACAGGCAGGAGCCTATTCCAAGGTAGGTTCCTTCAGGATACCAGGTGTCCCCTTGGCTGAGGCTCTGTGGCTTGTTCTAGCCCGCAGCTCCCCTCACCATGTACCCACCAGCTTGGGAGCTGCTGCCACAATGAAGTGACAGAGTTGCAGGTTGTACACCAGGTACCACAGGAAAGGGGAGGCAGAGGGGCTCTGCTGACCCACACGGCATGCTGCCCCTTTCCTGCACACAAAGCCACAGGAAAGCACAGAACACAAGGGTGGGTGCCAGAGTCCTTTCCCCAGCTCTCAGGGAGGCGATGCCACGGGGGAGCACACAGAACCCTTACCCTGCAGCAGCCAGGCTGGGCAGCCCCATGCTCTGTGCCCACACATAATCAGCCCTTGCTGTGGGTAAACACGGCGGGTGATACAACACCTATCTCAAGTGCAAGGTTCAGAGCTCCCCGTGGAAACTGGGGAGGAGAGGCCCAGCTCGTACTGCCCTCAGCAATGGGCTGTGGATCACCAGTGGCACCAGGTGGAAGAGAACCAGATTTTTGCTCGGGGCAATGCAGTAATGAAATGAAACACTGAAGAAGTGCAGGAAGGAAAGCGACTGGCATCAATCTCGATCACCCCCTGAGGAAGGAGTGGTGTAAAAAGGAGAGAAACCTGGTGTGCAGCAACAGCATCCGAGAGTGGTTAAACAACAGCCCAGAAATTGCTCTGCCTCTACAGCTGATGGTAATAACAGCCCATGATGGAAATGTGATAAAGCCACACACGCGTGTGAGCACACACACAGAGACAGCAGCAGCCGCCGCTCTCTCCCAGTCTGGGGCTCCAAAGCCAAAAAAACGGGGCTACAAAGTTAGGGAACTGCAGGCCACACCATGGTATGGGGATCAAGGTCTAACAGAAAAAGCTCCCACAAATTAGGGAGAGGGGATGCAATGGCTGGGTCTCCAGTGCAAGCACAGAAGGGTCCACGGATCATGGTCTCAGGAGTTGGACGAGCACAGCAAGCCCTGGGGCCAGGGATGCAGGGCTAGCAATGCAGAGAAGGGCTCTGAGGCTTAGGGCACTCCAACATCACATGGTCAAGGATATCAGGGACAGACTGAGGGCCTTTGAGCATTCACAAGATCTGCAGCACCTTATCCTTCTCCCTGCAGCCCCAGAGGGTGCTCCAGCACCCCTAAACCGCCCTGAGCTCCCCAGCTGCTGCCCGTCTGTCTGTCCTGCAGCAGCACGTCCTCTCGGAGGTGCTGGGGCCTGTGTCACAGGTGTGTCTGTCCGTGGTTGCTGTCGCAGCAGCAAACTGTGCTCAAGAGGGAACGGGGAAGAAGCCATTAGCCCCACAGTGGGGAGGCGACAGAGATGGATGGGGCGGCAGCTGCGCCCGAGCCACGCGGGGAGGAGGATCGGCCCCGCACCGACGGCAGCGCAGCTCGGCAGGCTCTGCACAGGCACCTCGTCTCCATTACCCAATACCTAGCAGCCAGGAAAATTATTCCACACCCAAATGGCACCATCAGCCGTGGCTGCACGGAGTTCTCTGCCTGCTCCTCACCCGGCTGTGGGGTGGCAGCAGCCCCTGTTTTAATGCACCGAGCAGGCAAAGAGGAGAGCTGCGGCTCCTCAGCACAGCCCTGCACAGAGCGTGTTCCCACCTGCTCTTCCCACCAGCCTGATGCTGCACAAACAGCCTGCAGGAGAGGGAAGGGGTCTCCTTCAGACCCTGGTAAAAACCAGCTCTGCTGAAAACTGGAGGGAGCCAGAGCTGAACTCCTGCGCAGGGGAGAGGGTAGAGCCCAGGGCTCCCACCCACTGCCAAACCCTTCCCCAGCCCCTCTCTGTCACCGTGCCTGCTGTGAGAGCATCTGCAGCAGCAGCCACAGCATGAAGGACACCGCTCTGTCCCACCCTGCTCCTCTACCCAGCCCAGTACTCACGTGCAGGCTGGGGTGGTAGGTGAGGACCCCGTTGTCACACAGCGTCACATACTTCTTCTTCCACTCCTTGTTGAGGGACTTGCCGCTGCGTTTGAGGAGAATGCCCTGAAAGAGAAGAGTCAAAAGTCTCACACCACGTTTGGTCCAGGCACCTCCCGCTCCGCTCCAGCACTGCCCCTTGGAGACTGGTCTTGGAAAAGACACAAAGAGCAGACTTAAGAAAACATCTTCTAGGTTGGCTTTCCCACAGCATTTCCCTGGGCTGCACCCCTTTCCCCACCAACAACTCAGCCCCCACAGACAGCCCCCCTCCCTCTGAGACACGCCAGCACCAATGCCCAGGTCCTCTGAGGGACCCATCACATCCTCTGGTGTCCTGAATCACTCCCTGGGCAAATGTCCTGTGCCAAAGGGCAGTGCCCACACACAGCAGGAAGCAACCTCCCTAACCAACAGAGCTGGCTCCCAGACCTTCTCCCACCACCCAAAGCGCAGAGGAATGGTCAAGGCAGGGACAACAAGGGGACAGGTGGGGGCTGACTGAGGGACAACACTCCAAATACAGGTCTCCCAAGGGATGTACATTCCCTCGTCTGCTTGCGATTCTTTCTGAGAGCTGCCAAACAGAGCTAGGGACACATTCCAGGAGAGAAAGCAAGTCCTGGGCAATTGAGGGGTTGGTTCACACCCTCTTCTCATCAGGATTTTACATGAGACCCATCCTGTGGTCTCTGGCACAGCACACTCTCAGGGCTGGGAAATGACTGCACTCACATACCCTGAACTCCCTCTTCCCACCAGGATAAACCGGAATCAATTCCACTGATCTGAACCAAAGCTCAGAACTTGGGCCCTCCTCATCCTTTCCCCATCCACTTCTGCCTCCCCAGGAAATCTACCTCCAGCAGCAATCCATCATGTACCAGGTAAGGGCAGAGGTGGAGAGGGAGAGGGAAGGTGGAGCAAGATGCCAGATGCAAGGACTCCGGAGCAGGGAGAAGACATCGAGCATTCTGCCAGCAGTGACGGAAGGACAGCATGGAGGGACAAAAGTAGGAATGAATAACGGAGTCTGGGAAAAAGGCTGGATCTATCAAATGTCGGACCTGGGCCCTTGGAAATCGCTGTCTGGACAGACACCCAGACTGGTTGTTCCTAACATGGCAAAAATCTGGGCCCCAGGCCAGCCCCTCCTCAAAAACCTGGGCAGAAAGTCTCAGCCCTGCCAACCTCGGCATATTTGGGGGCCCTGTCCCAGTGCCTGGAGACTGGGCTGCTGCACCTACACGGTGGACTGGCCCAGCACAAAGTGGTGGGGTTTGGCGCACACGGGGGGACAACGCTGCCAGACGTGACCGTGAAATCGGAGATAAATGGTGCACGACAGGCAGAAGTACTCCATGACTGCTCCGGCTCAGGGCTCGGGAAGCAAACAGTGGGAAAAGGAAACACCTCCTGCTCGCGCAGGGATGAGACAGCGAAACAGAGCAGCGAGGGCGAAGCTGTGTGTGGGCAGGATCGGATCCCCTGCCAGGATCAGATCCCTTGCCCTCAAGAGCTCCGAGGGGATGGGATGAGGAGCTCAAGCAGTGGCAGTCAGAAGGTGCTGACGGAACACGCTGTGGAATGTGGCAGCTGACCAGCAGCTCCTGCTCTGCCAACATCTGCCAGGGGACAAACAATGACCCTCGGAATCACGGCCAGACACTAACACCAGGCAAATGTGTGGAAAAGCCACAGCAAGGACTGATGGGAAAAAAACGAGAGGAGAGCAGAGCAGCCAATGCCAGCTGGTGCAGACGGGGCAGCAGAGGAGCCTGGTCCTACCCTGGCTAAGATGCAATATCTGATGGCTGTGCTGACACAGCATTTTTAGCTTTCTGTCAGTACTTTAACTGAGCAGCAACACCCTTAAACACCAGTTGTACAAAATCCAGAGCCAGCAATGGATGGAGTGAAAACTGGTCAAGTGCAAGGTCTTAAAGCATATCCATGACTGAGAACAATGTGGTCATAAATGGTAAACCTGTGCCCAACATTTGTTCGGTATCTTTCAAACAAATCTGCTTCAGACCAGGGTGAAGTTACAGATCTGGCTCAAAGTCACTGGGTGAAATTCTATGGCTTCGAGGAATGACAATTCCTTTCTGACCATGAAGATCCCTTCTGGGTATGTAATAATCCCTTCTGAGCATAACCATCCCTTAAACCCAGCTTGGTTCCACAGTCTGACTTGCCCACACGTGCTGCATAACAGCTCCAGCTACCTCTCCTCAATGTGTCTTGTACCTGATGCACCTTGGTGTTACAAACTACCCAATTCAACACTTCCAGACTGCCCCAAAATCTCTGTCTGCAGAGAAGAGTTCGGCTGCAGTTAATTCAGCCTCAAACCTGGAACTTGGCAAACTAAGAAGCACTAAGAAGCACAACCAGACTCAGAGCTAGAAAGGAAGATCCAGCACTGCAGCCCATTTTTGTGAGCCAGGAAGCACAGGAGTCCAAAACCAGGAGCAACTACAGGGTGTAATTAAACACCTAACGCAATACAATGGTTTCTGCCCACGGTCCAGGCCGTCCCTCGTGCTCCCGGTCCTGGCCAGGCTCCTCACGGCTCCAAGACCAGCCAGACCCCTGTGCTCCTCCACCTCCCTCTGCGCCTCCCGGGAAGACTTAGAGCAAATAACTCTTCTACAAGTTTCTTCCCACACGTGCGAAGGGTAGGAGCAGCCAGAGCCGAAAGGCAGGAGAGCCCGACCCTCTCCCTTTCCCGTTCCCTCTCCCGGCATTCCGTGGGCCGGCTCTGTGCGGGGCTGCGCTGCCGCACACGAAAAGCAGCAGCAGCAATATGCAGCGTAATGAAGCAGGGAGCGGCGATGGCCCCCAGAGGACTCGTTTACTCCACAAATCTCCCTTCCACTCACTTTTTGCTAAGAATTTTAACACCAAACTTAATTGTAAAGTCGCGTATTGATTGGAAAATGCAAATGGCAATTTAAATGTAATCTAAGCTCCCAGCATGATCCCAGCTCCCAAGGAGGAGGAGTCACCCGCCCTGGGCCCTGCTGGAGTGCACGGCCCGAGCGGAGCCAGGCCAGGGGCCAAGGGACCCCCGGGCCTCCGGCACGCTCCATGCAGCCTTCCCAGAAAGATCTGGTAGATGTGCAATTAGGAGTTCATTCCTGGCAACAAACAGCTGGGGAAGCTTCGTCTCCCAGCCCAATTAACCCACTTCTTGGAGACAAGCGTCCAGCTATGAGGGAGCTCTTCCAGCCTTGCAGGACCATCACTGAAAGGACGCTGTGGCACAGTGTCCCTGTGGCACAGGGATCCTGAGTCCCCGGCACAGAGCACCCCTGGCACAGGCACCAGTTGCCCCTGCAGCCCAGAGGGAGCAGAAGTGCTGTCCCAGGTGTTGAGGGGCCCCAACACTCTCTTCCAGATGTGTTTCCCCAACACATCTTTTCCAGATGTGCATCAAGGGAGACAGATCAGGTCACCCAGAGGCACTGTGCTGGAGAAGGTGGTGACAAGTGAAAACTAGGCACCCTGTCATGGCAGCACATGTCCCTTCTCAGCCAAGTCTCCCCAGAGTTTCTCCTTTCTGCAGCACCCAGCCCAGCTTCCCACATCCTAGCTCCATGCAAACCCTGGGCCTGGTGTGCCAATGGGGCTGCCAGTGCTTCCCAGTGCTTGTTCTGTCCCCACAGAGCCCAGGAAGGGGTCATGGGCCACAGGAGTCACAGGGGAGTCTGCCAGGCAGCCAGCCCACTGCCTTCAGCCACTGGCTGGTAACGTAACCACAGACTAGCCTCGTTCTTCCAAGCAGAAGGACTCAACTGCTCCCAAGGTGACATGCCAGTGGCCCCAGCACCGAACACAGCTGTGCTGCCCAGTAGTGCCCACACCAGGGGAACACTGGACACATATTCAGCCAGAAGGTCCTGCACGTTTGCCACTCACAGCCCCAAACCCACTGGCTTCTCTGCTCTTACAGCTGGGCAGGACCACCAGGCTGTGTAAGAGGAAAACTAACTAAACACCCTGCTCTCCTACTGTCCTGAAAAGAGACAGCAAGCAACTAGACCTCTGTGATCCACCAGAAGAGGAAGGTCCACACCAGGGAACAGAGCAGCCATCCCCTGTCCTGAATCTTTGTGATGAAGAGCAACAGCTCCTTTGAGTCTTTGGTCCTCTTCCCATTGGTGGTACCAAGCCATCACTCCTCGTGGAGAAGGGCCACAGCAGGGACATCACTCTGGACTCTCCACGCTGCATGTTCCCACAGACCCCATCCCCACAGCCCAGCTGTGGATATCAGCCAGGTTCTCCTTGAAGAACACAACTTCATACCTGCCTAAGATGCTGCAGCACCACTGTTTAATTCCAGCAGCAGGAGGGCAGCGATTCAAGGTGCCACAGTGTCCCAGGAGACAGGTCACAGTGGTGCTCTGCAGCCTGAGCCCTGCCCAGGGCCAGCACCTCCAGCACAGTGTAACCCAGAGCCTGAGGAAGGAGAGCCACTGGCACAAGCTGGTATCCACCTGTTCAACACCACTTCCTCCCCTGCATGTTCCTGTATAAACACTGACAAGATCTCTGCAAAATCACCTCCTGAAGCTCTGGCTATGGGAGGTGCCAGGCAAGGACATGGATCTCCCCTGGGAACACTTTGCTCTGGGCTCTCCTGGGGAGCTGCTGCTGCATGAACTGGTCCCTCCACTTAGTCCTGAACCAGGCAGCAGTTTGGCACCTCCTCCTTGCAAAGCCCAGAAAGGATGTACAGGCTGTGTTTGCAGACCTGGGCCTCTGTTGGTCCCAGTTCTCCCCCTGTTCCACACGGGAACAGCAGTGTCCTGCCTACAGCAATCCCACTACAGCACTGCATCCTCTGGCAGACCAGACAAGGCCAGGCCCTGTCAGCAGCACGGAGACACAGGAGCAGGCAAAGGACACATCCTGCCCTGCCAAGTAGAGGGAGATCCTCAAAAAAGAAACCCAAGACCACAGGAGGGATCCCAGGACCAGCCCTCCGGCAGTTCTAGGGAGTCACATCAGGTCCCACTGAGGGCTTCAGCTGCTCTGCTCTCAGCCTCCCCTTCCTCACCATGGAACAGCTGCACACCACTTTCCCCGATGCCCAGGCTGGGCTGACCCAAAACCAGAGCACATGGGCACTGCCACTGCAAACCAACAACCCACCGCAAACCAACAACAACCCACCACACACCAGGACCCACTGCACACCAACAGCACCTGTGCCACAGAAAGCTGGCTGCCTCTTCCTGCTGGGCTGTACCAACTCCTGGCACCCTGGGAGCAGAGCCCCCATGTGTGAGACCACACAGCCCCCGCCCTGGCATTGCTTCCCCTGTCACTGCTCCCCAGACCCAACCCTCCCAACGCTGCCCTCCTGGTGTCACCCTCTTTCCAGCATGCTCCCTGCCAGGGACACCATCTGCCCAGTGCTCCCACGATGCAGAGACACAACTGGCCCCGTGCAGCACAGCTCAGCCCTGGCAGCATGGGGGGCACGTGGGGCATGGAGAGGCTAGTGGGGGTCGTGGCGGGGAAATGAATCCACAAGGGGGGCATGAGGTGCAAGGCAGGAGCACAGCCAGGCACTGCCAAGCAGTGTATGGATCCGTCTTGTCCATAGTGCAAGGAAATCCCAGTGGAAACTATCCAGACAATCCACATCGCTTGGCTAACTCGGACATCACCCATCGCTGCTTGCCAGCGACGGACACGGGCAGGCAATGCTCCGGGTCAGCTCCAGGCAGCTTGAGCTTCCGTGGAAGCCAGAAGGCAGGATCCAAACACACTGCTGCCAGAGCAAGCGGGGCCTCCCCTGGATTCCCAGCAGTTCACAGCGTGGGTACTGTGCTCGCAGCTTTTTGCAGTAGCCCATGAGAAGGGGAGGCCCTCTCCTGTCCTGCCGGAGGGCAGTGAGGCCAGAGCAGGAGCAGGAGTGGAGAGGAACAGGAGAGGAGCAGACCAGGAGCAGTGAGGCTGCACGGGGGCCATGGCAGGCGCGGGGTGTGGATGCCATCTGCTGGAACCGCTCCGCAGCCGCAGCCACCCCGCAGCTCCCTCAGTAGCCCCCACCGCAGTCCCCCACAGCCCCCCTACCAGCCCCCCGCCGAAGTTCCCTCAACAGCCCCTTCTGCAGCCCCCCCCAGAGCCCCTGCCAGCCCCCCGATGCAGTTCCCCCAGCAGCTCCTGCCTCAGCCCCCACACAGCCCCCACCCTGCGCCCCCCACCCACATACGGCACAGGGCCCACACCAGCAGCCCCAGCACCCCCCTCGCCACCGGGCCCGGCGGGTGCGCAGCCCCCCGGTGCTGAGGGGCACCGACCCCCAGCGCTCCCGTGCCTCGTGCCGAGAGAAGGCGCCCCGGACTGCACCCCCGGACCCTGCTCACGGGGGAGCATCGAACCTGCTTCATGGGAATGGCCCTCCCGCTGCCAATACTGTCCGCTTTGCACTCCGGCACCTTCTTGTCCCGCTCCGGGTCCGCGCCCTTCCGAGACTGGAAGAGAAGAGACAGAGGTCTGTTAGAGACGGGCACAGGAGACCAAAGGCACGGCCTCCCCGTCCCCAGCGGGCTCCAGACCAGACACTCCGCTCTCCCCCAGACAGCTCTCCCAGTGCACGGCGCAGCCGGCCCCTCTAGGGACACTCGGGACGCTCCAGCCCAGCCCCCCCGGCAAGCTCTCCTCTCCCCCCACTGCAAGCAGAGCTGTCCTCCTCCTGGCAGAGCGGGGCTACCTCGGCCCCCCCTCCCGCGGGGCACACAGGACATGGCGACAGACACAAATGGCATGGGATGCAGGTGGAGCATGGATGGAAGCAGGAGAGGCTCAGGCAGTGAAGGAACTCACACCTCTACTAATCCAACAGATTTATTCTGGTAACACACTTGCACCATACAAAGTAGCACAGGTCACCGGGCGGAGATACCAGCCCCTTACAAAAGAGCATGGACAATAAATATCTACCACACGTCTAGAGCGGCGAGAGTGGAACCCGCCGGCGCCCGAGGGCCGCGGGGAGAGCAAACTCCGATAAATACAATATGAAATTTACAGTCTGTTGAGCAGAACTCATTCAAAGTGCTTAGGACAGAGGGAAATACCAAGTCATACACGGCATGGAGCACAACCAATACATTCAGAATCACAACAATGGCAGGAGGCAGCGGCAGCGTCTCTCTGGAGTGTCCTACACACCCCCTCAGTCCGGGAGCGCCCCATGTGCTTTGGATCAGAAAGGGACACAAGCCCCGCGCGCCTGGGACACTGATTCACCGGCTTTTGGGCCCAGAACCAAACAAAGAGATCGAAAGAGAAGAAAACTAAAGAGACACAGATGGCTGCTCAGCTGCGAGGAGGAAGAGGAGGAGGAGCAGGAGTCCATGCAGGCTGCAGAGGTGCAGGAGGGAGGAAGGAGCGGAGCGCTAGCGGCAGGCGCTGCAGCAGCTCCCGCAGGCAGCAGCAAAGCGTCTTTTGGCCCATCCAGCTCCACGCGCGGCTGTCGCCCGGTCCCAGAGGGTCTGCAGGTCTTCCCATCCCAGGAGGGTCGTCCGTCTGGCATCCCCGAGCACGGGCAGTGCCTAGACAGCATCCAGCAGGCCCAGAAATGTCCCAGCTTAAAGTGCAGGCGCAGGCCGTCTCAGCGCTTCCTAGACTTTACATTGGGGGGATTTAAAAGGCTCCTGCGTGTCTCCGAGGGGGGGACCCATGCTGGCTGGAGGGCGGGCGAGCCTCTAATCTTAGATCAATCCCAGTGCCCATCCCTTATCCGGCCCTGGAGAGGCAATGAAAAGTGAGAGAATTTGTACAGAGGTGCCGTGTGTAACCACCTGGATCTTCTAATTTGGAAGGAGTTGGAAAGGCCTTTTTGTTGATGAAAAGTTGGAAACAGTGGCACATATCTGCAAATATCGAAAGAATAAAGAGTTTGGCAAGTTATACTCAGAACACGGACACGAGTCTGTCAGCGATGGGCGCCAGCGGACAGCACGGACAGGCCACGGAGCGGGCACCGGCGGCAGCAGCAGTCGGGGCGGGGGCCGGGCAGGGGCTGAGTGCAGGTGGGCGCCTCGGGGCACGGGTGGGCACAGCGTCTGTCTCCACCTGGAGCTCTGGGGCACGCAGACCCTGCTGGGGGGTGTGATCCGGTGGGGAGTGGGAAGGGAGCGGGAGGGGAGCGAGAGCAGGAGAGAGGAGGAGGAGGAGAGGACAAGGAGGAGAGGAGAGGAGAGGAGAAGTGAAGGAGCCAGGCATGGCTCGGGACTGGGGCTGCAGTGGCTCCTGGAGCTGAGCCAAGCACCACACCTCGGAGAGGCCTGTGCTCACCTGGGGACCCTGCGGGGACGGGGCTGCTGGCTACACCTGAGCTGTCTGCCTGGGAAAAGGTAGCGGCAGAAAACAGCCTGCCCTTTCCTTCCCTGCCCTCCCCGGCCCTGTCCCACTGCAGGAGGAGGTGTCGGGAGCTGCTGCTGCTGCCACGACCAGATGGGTGAAGACGTCAACGTGAGCCATGGATGTGCACCAGCACACGAGCAAGCAGGTGAGGTGAGCCCCAGCCCCACGGCGAGTGAGCGCGCGCCAGCCGAGCCCAGTGAGCAAGCGTGAGCCCGGGATGGGAGAGCAGTGAGAGCCTGCACGGATGATGGCGTCCACAGTGAACAAGCGCAAGCCCAAGCCCCACAGCAAGCCGCCCTCCTCCTCCCCCCCAGCGTGTGCCCACCCCACAAGAGCGAGCAGGGGGTTCCAGAGAGCGTGAGCACGAGCTGACGGCGAGTCTGGCCCGTGGGCGCGCAGCCAGCGGGACGGGTGGCACAGCACGAGCACCCGAGCACGGGGTACAGCAGCAAGCACGAGAGAACGGCGGGGAGGGGGAGCGTCCCTCAGCACCGGGGACAGCGGGAGGTACGGCCATGGACATGGATCCACGGCAGGGCTGAGCGCGGACGGACGGGAGGGCGGTGAGGGAACAACCATGCGCTGGGAGCGGGGACCCGCTGCGAGGGACAGCGTGTGCTATCGGAGGGGTGGGGGCACAGCCCACCCATCCACAGCACAGGGACAGGGTGAGCGTGGGGCAGGGGCGTGCACAGAGAGCTGGGGGTGCATGGGGTGCAATCAGGGGGAGTGCACAGAGCATTCAGGACATCAGCGCAGAAGCTTCCAGGATGTCAGAAGCCAAGGGAGATGGGCACACTCCCAGCACAAAGAGTGGGGAATCTGGGATGCCAATGGTGCAGTGAGAGGGATGGGGCGTGGGACGCTGCATTTGTGTGGTCTGGTCACAAGGGTGACACGGTGCAACAGGTACAAGGACTTTGTGGTGGCCGGTGCCACAGACAGCAGATACAGTGTGCTGAGGAATGGTGGCTGGAAAGCACATTGAGATGGGGAGAGGAGCGAGGCCGGAGCCCGCACACATACATGGGGAACAGAGGCTACACCTACACTGGACACAGGACTGGGACACGTGTGTGCTCACAGCGAGGGGACACTCATGGCTGCACTAACAGCGAGGGTGAGTGTGAGGGCAGGACTGTGCACGCTGCATGGACGGTGTGTGCATGGTGTGAGAGCGTGTGGAGAGGCAGGCTGCAAGGCAACCAGCACAGGGAAGAGCTGCAAACGTACCCTGCTCCACCTGGGGCTTCGCTGCCTCCCCTCTGCCTCCCCTCCCTCCGTGCCCGTGGCAGCTCCCAGTGTGCTGCTCAAGTCACGCAGACGCAGGGCTCGGGAACTGGAGCGAGTGGGGCCCCGTGCCAGGTGCTGGGCTCTGCATAGCACCACTGGACACAGCACCACTGGCACCAAACAGGGCTCCCAGTAGCAAAGGGCTCCGTGCCACGCCCGGGGGACACAGCCCCATGGAGAGGAAGAGCAGAGTCACCGGTGCCGTGCACGCACAGGTGCACTCCCCCATAAACAAGCAGGACTTTGCTCACACACACACTGTACACACACACACGAGTGCACGGATGCACACTCCTACATGTGCAAGGAATGTCCTGCTCCCAGGTGCTCCCCATGCATGCACACCCTGACAGAAGCAGCTCTCAGCACCGCGGTCCCTGCACACGCAGAAGGTCCCTCCCACACACACGCACATCCTGCGTCCCCGCCATCCAGCCCTCCTGCCGGCACTGCACAGGTCACTGGGCAGGACAGCCCAGAGGGTCAGGCTGCCGGGACTCGCTCCCTTCCCCTCTCCTGCCCTGAAAACCCACCCCAGAGGTCCCAGGCCCCCGTGCTGCTTACCGTGAAGATGTTGGAGCGCCGCTTGGACTGCTTGCGGATGGGGGTGGGGGTGTTGGAGGCAGCAATGGTCTCGATCCGCAGCTCCCGCTGGCTGATGCTTGGGGTGGAGGGCACAGAGGAGGAGTAGTCGCTGAAGGCTCCTCCACCGTTGGTGGCCTGGGGCAGAAGGAGAGGGGATGGTCAGACAGAGACAGGCTGCCTGGGGGCACGACCGCGGAAACATCACCCACCTGCAGTGGGGCAGGGAGTGCAGCATAGGACTGGGACGGGGTGACATCCACAGAATCACAGAATCCCAGAACAGACTGGGCTGGAAGGGGCCTTAAAGACCATTTAGTTCCACCCTCCTGTCATGGGCACGGACATCTTCCACTAGACCAGACTGCTCCAGGTCCCATCCTATCTGGCCTTGAACGCTTCCAGGGATGGGGAGTCCACAACCTCTCTGGACAACGCAGAGACGTCCCAGACCAAGCACTGCTGCTGCCCGACCGTGGGGCTCAGGAAAGCCTTTCCCATCCTTCTGCTCTAGTTTTTCCACCAGTAAAATGTTCAAGTTCTGAGACTGACAGTGAAGGGCAGCAAATGGCCAGAGAGACCAGGCTGAAGCCCTTCCAGACACAGGTGTGGAGCAAGCCAGGAGCAGCAGGGACCCATGGCAGCCCCACCCAGCAGAGGGGCAAGGCTGGAGCACCTCCATGTGCTCCCAGAACATTTGGGGAGAACATTCCAGGGGACTAGAGTCGCTCCCCTCGGACAGTGAGAGCCCTCCCCCCCATTGAGACCATCAGACACTGGGCTGTGAGGCAGCCCAGAGCCTCCCCTTCCCTGTCACACGAGGACAACCATGATGCCAGTGGGGATGTGTGTCCCTAGGACTCCAGGTGTGTCCCCAGGACTCCAGCCTTCGCCCTTCCAGTGTCCTGAAGCAGGGGGTGCCACACCCCAAGCTCACCGTCTGTGTGAAACCCATCCCTGCAACTGCTTTGGAGGTTTATCCAAGCAGACCCCGAGACTGGCACACACCTCCCACGCCTGCAGACCACTGTGGCCTGGCTGCAGTGGCCTGTGCCTGGGAACACATGGGACAACATGTGGGTCTTCACTAACACCTTGCTGGACTTCACGGCAAGGGGAAGACCCAACCAAGTAGCCATGCACCCACATCACCAACACATCTCCTCCAGACAAGGCTGCTCACTCCCACCCTGCCCACGCCGGCTCTGTGGGGAGCCACCTGGACAGGAGCTTAGGGAGGTCCCAGGAGCAATACCTGCACAGAAGCATTTCAGATCTGCAGGACAGGATGTCTCACTACAACACAGCACACGGCAGCCCGAGCTCCCTGGCAGCTCTGGAACAGGATTTCAGAAACACATGGAAGAGCTGCCCCTAGAAGGGCAGGAGAGCTCTGGCACCCCAGCAGGGGTAGCCCACTCCTCCCAGCTCCCACACTCCCAGAGTGGCAGCATCGATGGCCCAGGCAGCACCACAGACACAGCCCAGCCCCAGAGAGAGGTACAACCTTCACCCAAGCCGTGGATCCTCTCATCTTTGACAAGGGAAATGGGAGAGGACACACAAGAGAACTTTCCTCTCTTAAGAGAAGGCCTCTCCTGCCAGTGACTTCTTGCCAGAGCCTTCAACAGACAGAGCTCCTGTGAACCACGGGCCCAACACTCACAGGAGTTCTGCAGGTGCTGCGATGAAGGAAGAGTTGCAGAGACCCAGGACCAATGAGAGGGAGAGGATTTACTGAGATAGCTCAAGTTTTGGATCAGGCATAACAACATGTGTGCAGTCAGTGTTTGACCTGTGTGAACCAGGTCAAAGAAAGAGAAATACTCCAAGTATGAGGGAAGAGAAGGCAGATGCTGCAGCACAGAGAACGTGCCATGTGGACCAGTTAGCCAGGCACAGCTGCCCAGAGCCCTGGACCCCTCCAAGGCTGGCTCCTGGCTACGCTTGGTGCCTCTCAGGGACCTTGGCAGCACATTCATGATGCTGTCACTGTGGGGAGGACCCAGTTCAGCAGAGGATGTAGTGTCTGAGCTCCTGCCAGAGCAGCTGGGACAAACCCTGTGGATGTAGGTGATGGACACTAAAGCTCCAAGGAACAAATCTTGCTAAATCCTGGTTTATATTATACATAGTCCCTGTAACCTTGTGTGTAATTTCTGCCTGGCTTGAATAACTTTCCTTAGCCCCAGTCTGCCTGGTGCTGGAGCCAAGGTTACTGTCCCTGGGCAGTAAAGGGCACTGGCCTTTGAGCCTCCAGTGTACCACAGCCAGCCAAGCCTCAGGAAGGGCTTTGGGGCTGGAGGATGGTTTGCACCACACTGTGAAGGCAAGCGGGAGAGCTGATCCCGTGAGTTTGGGGGCAGAGGAGAAATTCCCCCAAACACAGAGAGCAGCTCAGACAGGCAATCCTGAGCCACCACACTGCTGGAGCAGGGAACTCCAGAACTTCAGTGGGATCCAGGGATCCAGGACAAATTGCAGGGATGTGGGAGAACCCTGTCAAGACGACAGGTCTGGGCACGTACCCAGTGTCTGCTCCTGGCAGGTACTTTGCTGATGGACCTGAACAACTACCTGTGGTCACCATCAGAATCTGAGAACACAGTGGGAGCTGGAAATCTGGTAAAACACGTCTGGGACAGATCCTTCCCGTTAATGCATAACGGGTGGAAGAGCATCAACATTGCCACGGGGTGCCTGGGCAGGGCAGAACACAGCTGGAGTCAAGGGGCTGCAATTCCTGGCGTAACAAGGCCTGAGGCGGAACACAGAGATTTGGGAAGGGCTCTGAGTAGAAGAGTGCAAACAAACAGCAAACACTGACTTGGCATCTGCAGGAAGAGGGAAGACAGAGGAGTGTACAAACCCTGAATGGGGCACCACGAGCCAAGCACGCAGTGGGATACGGGTTTCCCTGAGGAAATGCCAACACCCTCTGCTGCAGCTCCGGAGCTCTGCCGGAACGTGCCATGGCAGGCCGGGGAGCGCTGTTAACAGCTCAGGTCAGCTGTCCCCGGGGCTTCATTTCACTTGCAAACTTTAATTTTCCTCCTCTTTCATGTGCTCTCTCACTGAAGTCTGGGTGAAGGCCTTCCCAGTGCCCCCAAAGAGCCCGTGCAGGGAGGCAGAGCGAGGCCATGGGAGCGAAGCCGTGGCACCGGGCAGCCAGAGCGCAGTGGGCACGGCAGCAGCTCCTGAGGCCCAGGGGAGCGCCCACTGCCCTGCCAGGTACCCACGTGAGGTACCTGCCTTACCTCCTGCCAGCTGCTGGGAACCAGTTCCCTGGCAGAAAGACAAACTCCCATCCCGCAGTGAACGCAACGGTGACTCACCCACTGCCTGGGGAACTCCCAAAGGCATCCCAGGGGCCC
The DNA here is from genome assembly GCF_003945595.2 of Pipra filicauda. NCBI lineage: Eukaryota > Metazoa > Chordata > Aves > Passeriformes > Pipridae > Pipra > Pipra filicauda. Next base: position 110,814 of record NW_024104964.1, on the reverse strand, counting down.
TGAAGAAGGACCGAGAACAGGGCAGCAACAGTGAGGAAATCAGGTGGAACAACTCAGCAGGTGCTGCAAGCAGCTACTGGTCCGAGAAACTCCCACCCCCTCCCTGCAGGCGAGGGCCAGGAGCTGCCAGGAAGGAGCAGGGTGGGAGTCAGGGCCAAGTGAGGAATGGGACTCCCAAACCCATCCGACCTGCTCGCCCAGTGACAGGTGTGGGCAGGACAGGGAGAGAAGAGCCCAAGGCAGCAGCAAGAGCTTTCCCTGGGGCTGCAGGGCTCCAGGGGATCCAAGGAGCCTGCTCCAACGGGTGCAGGCCCACACCCCACAAGCTGCTAGGAAGGCCTGAGGGACAGACCTGTGTCCCTGAGGGAGCACAGGACTCCAGGGCCGGCCCTGGCTCCTGCCACACCAGAGGACCAGGGAGATGCTGAACACGGAACTCAGGATCAGGACCCACCATGCACTTCTGGTGACTCGTGAGAGCTGCTGGAAAACACTGACCAGGGCTGACCTGCTCTTGCAGCTCCCTTCCCCTCCCCATGGATGGAGCAGTGTCCTCCAGGCACTGGGCACTGCTGCAGAATAAAAGCAAAAAATCCCAGACTCCCAAAGGCAGAAATGAAACCAGGGCCTTTGGCTGGTTCCCAAGAGGATCATCCACTGTGCAAGGACACCTCCACAGCACTGCTGTCCCAGGAGAAAGAAGCCCTTTGGACAGACAGGTGACAAAATCACCAGGGTCCTCTGGGGTCCCTCCTCTCCCAGTAGTGGTGCTGGACTGGCCCGACTGACAGAGCAGACAAGCAGTGGCCATTTCCAAAAACGCCAGTTCAGCTCAGCCCGTAGCATAAAGCTACTTCCAGAAGAGACATGCCCAGGACAAGCGGAGGGGCAAGGCTGGCTCACAGCTCCTGCCTGCCATAAGCAGCCCTTTGTGGTGACACCTTGCTCTCATTCCCAGAGAAGTACCTTCTCCACCAGCAGCTCCAGAGGATAGAGCTGTGCCTGCAGCCTGGGCCAGGAGACCAGGCCCAGAGCAGAACATCCTTCCCACCTCCAATGGCACCCTCATCTCTCTGGGCACAAAGCTCTGCAGGGAAGCAGACCCCATGGGCAGCTCCTGGTGGAAGGAAAAAGGACAATCTGGGGGAAGGGAACGCTCTCAGGCCCCAGAGAAGCAGCCTACTCAGGGAAAAACACACTCCTAAGGAGGAATAGAGTGGCTCTGGTATCAGACAGGGAAGACAACACTAAGCAAGTGTCCACCTCCCCCCAAGGAAGGGGGCCCCCTGCTCCCCTTCCAGCACAGGTGACCTCTCCTTCCCAACTAGGCTCTGACTGCCCACAACTTGTGTGCTAAGAAAACCCTCAGATTACCAGATACACTTAAATCTGTGTTTTCCTTTGTTCTCCACCCTGAATGTCTCCCCTTAAATTTGTCTCCAGTTCCCTGGACATGAGCAAGTTCTGACAGAATCTGGCTTTGCAACCTCTCCCAGCAGCCCATTCAACTGCCCACAGGCTTCACCTGAACTTGCTGGCATCCAGGTGACCCAGAGCACCTGGAAGCTGGCACAGGTCTCTGCAAAAACCTGCATCTGCCTACTTGCAGTCCAGCTTTAGAAGCCTCTACAGCCAGGTATAAACTTCATGGGGGTATTTGAAAATTCCTCACGTAAGGGTCCAGGCAGTGGCTGCAGACACGTCTCAGGTCTGTGCAGGGACAGGGTCCCACATTGGAGGACCAGGAGTCCTCCGAGGGCTGGAAGTTTCCAATACACCTGGAGCTTCAAAGCCAATCCCCTTGTGAAAAACTCACCAGCTACACGTGCTGTCCCTTGACAGCCTCTCCACAGGTACATCCCCTCACAAGCCATCTGCATCAAGACCATCTGCTTCCTGAGTCTGGGGGCAACAGGACCATGGGCAGCTGTGCCTGCCTGGTCGGGGCAGCCAGAGCAAGACCCTCTCACAGATCCCTTTTGCTGTCCAGGAAGCTCCCTGAAGACTCCTCACAGCTTTGCTGTGTGCCTGTAGAAGCACAACACGGTCTGGGGACCATGAGCCAGACCCAAAGATATAGACACGAAACCTGACCTCAGGGAAGGGGCAAACCATCACAGAATCACAGAATCATGGAATGGTTTGAATTGGAAGGGACCTTAAAGCCCATGCAGTTCCATCCCTGTGATGGGCAGGGTCACCTACACTAGACCAGGTTGCTCCAAGCCCTGTCCAACCTGATCTCGAACACTTCCAGGGATGGGGCAGCCACAATCTCTCAAGGCTCTGAACAGAAAGACCAGGGTGACACCACTTTGCTCTTCCCAAGAGCCATCCCAGGGCAGCAGCATGAGCCTAAAGCTGAACGTGTGGGGTACTGAGTGAGCTGAGGGGTGTGCAGAGCACGAGGGGTCCCTGGCTGTCCCTGCCCCTGTTCCCCACCTGGTTGATGTGGACAGAAGGAATGGAGGCTGCGGAGACAGACGAATGGCTGGGTGAGTTGGGCAGGGACTTGCAGGGGCCGATGGACAGCTGATGCTTCTTCCGGAGAGCCACCACCTTCTGAGCCACTGGAAAAGGGAGAAAAGGACAGGGTCAGAGTCCAGAAAGCAGCTTTCTCTACCCACGTATTTCTGGAGGGCTTCAGGGAGACCCAGGCCCCTCCCCTGACTGAGGCCAACACCTGTGGTCAAACTGTGCCCCCTGTACTCACAGGGAGGATTCTGTAGAACATCCAACCTGCAATCCTGCTGCCACACAGGATCCCTGCCATCCACAGGGACAGGTGCATGGAAGGCTGCCTGTGCTGCCCAGGCCGAGTCCCCAGAGGCCACTTGCCCTCTTGGGTGTCATGCAGAGCAGTGACTTCACATGGACACCGCAGAGACCCACCAAGCCCTGGGCTGCTGCAGGAGAATCCCTGGGCAGCCAGAGTCACCTCTCAGTCACCCCTCATGGCAGCTCCAGGAGCCAGGAACTGAACAGAACAGCCCAGGCAATACCACCTCCATCAGTCTGGGCCCTTGGGACCCTCATGGGCTCCAGGTGTTCAGAAAATTAACAGGAGGCTGAGGTGAACATGGACAAAGAGCTCTCTGCTCCCTGACCTTTGCTTGGTACAGAAACATCCTTAAAATAAATCCTAAGAGCTGAGGCTCCCCCACACCAATGGCTTCTGGCAACTGTCCTGGCATCTGCTGAACCCCAGGAGATTTCTGCACTCGAACTGCAAAGGCAGTCCTGAGAAGTAAGCTCTTTAACTGGACCTCTCCAGACCTAAGAGGTCAGAAGGCACATTCTGTGCCAGCCTCCACCTCGGCGAGGGCTCTGCCATGAGGGGACCACACTGACCACCTTTCAGAGCAGGTTCACTCTCAGGGAGTCCTGAAGTGGCACCGGACACTGCAGGACACAGCCTGGCCTGGGGCACTATCCCTGCTCGTGCCAAGGCCATCTCTTGGTGATACTGAAGTCACCAGCACTGTCCCATCCTCTCACCACGACAGTCACTGTGACATCTGGGGACTTGGGAAGGATGGAGGAGTGCAGTTCCCACACAGTGAGCAGCGGCTCCAGGGGGAATTCTGCCAGGACACATGAGAAACCAGCAAAGAGGAAGTGACTCTTGTCCTCCTGACACGTGTCCTTCTCATGGTGACCTTTGGCAGCCTGACTGCCTGGACACAGCCTCTGTCACACCAACAGCCTCACCACCACCAGGTACACCCTGGAATGTGCTCGGTCCAGACCCGGCACAGCACAACCACACACAGCTCCAGGCTCCAGACTGGATACCTGGGACCTGTTCTGAGGAGGAGGGTCTCTGCTGCTTCTGCTTGATCTGTGGTGGCACCACAACAGCCAGGGACACTCCGTTCTTGGAGAACCTCTGAGCAGTTGGTGAAGGTGGAGACTCCAGTGTCTCCATCTCAGAGCATCCCTGACACTCAGTACCAGGGGCACGTGTGGAAAGGACCATCCACAAACACTGAGGGACAGGGTGGTCACTCCCTCAAGCTGTTGTGCCAGACCTGCACATTGACCTGCTCCTCAAAAAGGTCTGTAGCTGCTTCTTGTGAGCCAGGACAGTGGCAGGGAAGGGCTGTCTGGGAGCAGAGGTGCAGCACACGCTCCACACAGCATGAGCGAGGGAGTGACCTCGGCACTGGATGCAAAGACCAGCGCTCAGGGAACTCTTCCTGCTCCGCCGTGGGAAGTGGACATCCTCCCGAGCCTGCCCAGGACAGGTCTGCCAGGATCTGGGATGAACAACTGGTGCGGGAGAAGACATATAAAGACATGGTCTGATGGAAACTGGATCACCACCTGAGGCAAAGTCCTCACACCGTCTGTGACTGCCAGCATTCCACTAGACCCAAACCAGCTGTACCAGGATCCACCAGATCCTGAAACAGTGCTCACTAGGAAGAGCTACTTACCCACTCCAGAAACATTTCTTCCCATCAGTCACCTTCATCTGGAATGGGACCCTGGAAATCCTTGAACAGCTCCCAGATGCCAGTGATGGCTGCAGCCGACCTGTCAAGCTCCGCTGCCCTCACCTCCTGCTCCATTCCCTCCATCACACAGCCGTGCTCAGGAGCAGCTCTCTGGTCCTGCAGTACAGCAGGAAGGTGAGAGTACCGAGCACCTGGGCTTTGCCCAAATCTCCTACAAGACAGTGGGTCCCTCTGCTCCCCTCCCAGCTCCCAGAGCTCTCTCCAGAGCTCCGAAAGCGCTCGGCAGGGGCACGGACACCATGGCACGAGCCATCGGAGCAAACGGCAAGAGTCCTCCCGTGAGGGACTCGGGCTGGTTTGGAGAAAGCACAAGAGATGCAGGATATGGTACCTCCTCGTGCATTTTTCCCAACAGCTAATGAATAAAATTATTAATAAAGTCAGTAAGGACTCTTTAAAATTTGAATTCATCTGGCTGGGGTTTCTAGCACAAGCTCTGTCCCAGCCTGCAGTCTCCCAGCTGGGATCTCGTCCCATGTAGATGGGTACGTAGTTACTCCTATAATCAAGTCTCCTCTCGAGCTTCTTGATTTTCTGAATGGATGACTCTTGTAGTAACTCATATCAGGTATTTTTTCCAGCTTTTGATTAATTTTTGTAGCTTTTCCTTTAACTTTCTCAGTCTCTCTGCATCCTTTTGAAGTGCTGACATCCAGTGCCTCCTCCTGCTGACCTGTATGGAAGCACAAATCTGTCCAGATTTCCACTTGGTGCTCCCACTTCCTCTGCCAGGGACAGCCTCACCTTCCCATCACAGTTGCCCACACTCCTTTTCACCCAGCACCAGCCTCTGCCCAGACCAACACTAGGTTTGTGTGAGCAGGTAGCCACACTCCTGGGTCTCCTCAGCCTCACGGCTCCTCACAGGGACAATCCTACTCCCTTGCCACCTCCCTGACCCCATGTATGGCCCATGGTTGGGTCCAGACAGGGATGGAGCCCAGCACCTTGCAGATGGTCACTCCTGAGCCCTCAGCCAGCAACTCCAGGTCTCCCACCTTGCCTGGGACACAATGCTGGCACTGAGAGCCCAGTCCACCTCCCACATTGTGCTGCTGAAGTTGTGTTGTCTGCGCTACAGGGTCAAGAGAGGGAGAAATAACCCCAGAGCACAATTCATTCCATCTTGAGATTGAAAAGGATGAGCAGCTCCTAACAAACAGCCGCTCCTATCCTGCAGCACCTTCCCAGCCCTTCCCAGCCCTTCCAGCTGCAGCTCCCTGCTATGCTGCCCTCCAGAGAGTGGGCACAACAGAACCAGATGGAACGAACAAGCTGAGCAGATCTGGTGACACCCAGTACCAAATGCTCTCCAGAGCCAGGATCAGCCGTGCTCACAGCCCTGATGCTGCTGCTCTCCCCAGGTTTGCTCTGCAAATATCCCAACTGGTTTGGCAGATCCTCCCCTCCAGCTCACTGTCCTCAGCTCTTCACACTGCTCCTTCCCCCGTTCCTCCATTACTCAGGAGGAAGAAGGCAGGATCACAACAAATCTGCCCAACAGTCACCCCAGTTTCCCCAGGAATATCAAACTGGTGCAAAGGCTGATGGATGTTGAGGGGTCCCTGCCAGGTGGGACAGCTCGGAAGGTGGGTCTCTGGGCTGACCACTCAGATGGTCCCAGAGCAGCAGCAGGAGCATCTCCACATGTTTCTGTGTAAGAAATCACCACTGTGACTGTGACCCTCAGCCACAGCTTTAGATACTGCAGGGCACAGACTCAGGCAGGGGAAGGAAGGTCACAGCTCCAGCTTGGAGCCACCTGAGGCCAGTGACAGGATCAGTCCCGTGTCTGTCCTCAGTCTGTCTTGCTGTGCTGCAACGACCCCAGCTGGATTCCTGCCTTCAGGCATCAGAATTTCAAAATTCATGTGCCTGTTCCACCTTCAAACACCACCAGTACAGCTCTCCTGTCCAAAAGCAGCTCCATCCTGCCCAGCTTTTAGCTCCAACAGACCCTTCCATGAACACAGACCCTGCCCAGCCTTCAGGTCTGCACAGCCCCTTCCTCATGTGCTGAACACAGATACCCAGCAGCACTACCAGAAGACAAGAAGGAGAAAGGGGCAACAAGGGAACCACAGAATCACAGACTGCTTTGGGTTGGAAAGGATCTTAAAGCTCATCTTGTTCCACCCCCTGCCATGGGCAGGGATGTGTCTCACTAGCCCAGGTTGCTCCAAGCCCCATCCAAACTGGCCTTGGACACTCCCAGGGATCCAGGGGCAGCCACAGCTTCTCTGGGCAACCTGTGCCAGGGCCTCACCACCCTCACAGAGAAGATATCTCCTGATATCTCATCTAAACCTACTTGCTCAGTTTAAGGCCATTCCCCCTTGCCCCGACACAGAGTCCCATTTAGGGCAGGGCCCTGGTTTATTTAAGCATTCTGCAAACTCACAAGAGATGGTGCAGGTTCCCTGTCCCCCCTCAGCATCGCTCTTGTAGACCACCCTCCAAGCCTAAGCAGGAATGCTTTCCCACACTGTTCCCATGAGGAACAGCTGCCCCATCCCGCTGTTCAGGTGCTGCTCCCCTACTCCAACACCTCCAGGTCCTGCTGTGACTCCTCCAGTCCTCCATTCAAGGCCACCAAACCCCTCTCTGCAGCCCCCCAAGTCCTCACAGGCTCAGGAAGTGCTGTACTGCCCTGTGGGGATCCAACTGTCCCTGCGACCTCTCTGCTCTCTGGAACGAGCATCCCCCCATGAGGAGCCCCTGCGAGAGGGGCAGAAGGTCCTGCCCAGCCCCGCTCTGTGTCCCCTCAAGCACACCCACGTGCCACACACGTGTCCTTACACAGCCTGTACACAGCACATCCTGCCCCTGCACCAGGGGTGTGTGCAAAGCAGCGGCACCGCACACGAGCGGGTGCCCGACGGACCTCGGCCCCTCGTGGGACTGCGCTGCTGCCCTGCCCTGCCTGGACACCCTGCCCCGGCTGCAGTTACCGTCCTGGAAGACCCTCTCCACGTTCAGGCCGTAGGTAGCACAGGTCTCGTAGTACGTGCAGCGCTTCAGATCATTGGAGAGCTTCCGTGCCCGGGAGTCATCGATGACCCGGGGGTTGGTGGCACTGATGGCATCTGCAAACCAGAGGGACAGGGGGTTACAGAGCAGGGACCTGTGTCCCACTGATCCCTCTTATCCACAGGTTCACAACTCCCAGGTCTCCTGGCCTCCCTCCCTCTCTTCACACAGAAGAACCACCTCCATAGGAACCCCCCATAAATGCCTGAGAGTCCCACATTTGTAGAAAAATGGGTGAATCTCTGTAAATGAACCTGATTCAACTCCCTGAACCACCCAGCCACTGAGGTTTCAGCAGACAGAGGCAGAACCCCATGGGAGGTGTGGGGAGCAAGGTCAGGCAGTCCTAGCCCTTGAGTAAAATGGATTTGTCAGTCTCCATTATTTTAGGGCTCGTGGCCAAGCCCCACACGTTAAAGAATCCAAGGCAGAAATCCTCCTGGGTTAATGGGGAAGTTGGCTCTGCGGGGACGTCCCCACAGCTGAGGCCCTGGTGGACAGCTCTAAAATACAGGTTTAGTTTGTATCCCAGATGGCTGCCAAGTGCTTGCCTGTTTAGGAAAAACTTCCTTCCCAAAAGGAATCCAACTCCTTGAAGATAAGCCAAGGACAAGCGGGGGCTGCAAACAAACCCTCTCAGGAGGGGCTGAAGCAGCACTGGGACCACGCTGTGAGGAGCTTCTCCTCAGATTCTCCAGAGGGTCGTGTGACTGTACCAAGGCTGGGACCCCACCTGGTTCTATGTCTGTGACAACAACGGCCACCAAACCCCCTGTCATTTGTCCCCACTCCTGTACTTCCACAGCACGTGCTGCCTCCCCGGTCCTGTCCTGAGCTGAGATTGCTCAGTCCTAAAATTCATTCCACAGTCTTTAAATATCCAAAGTTTAACAACTTTGTTCTACTCTCAATCCAGGGTCTGGAGCAGATCCCCTGTGTCTCCCCACTGCTGTCCCTGTCTTCCTGGCCTCAGAGCTTCTTCCTGCCCAGGAACAGGTCACACTGCTCAGGAACGGGGTTCTGCCAGGACAGTTCTTCCTCACACCCACACCTTGCTCCCACTCTCTGCTGTCACACAGACAATTCTGCAGCCCCAGGCTCCTTCCTGCCTTTGCTGGCAGAGTTGGAGGAGGCAGCACCAGGAGATCTGGACATTTCCATGAGGAAAGTGGCTCCATGGAGCGAGTCAGCTCCCTGCAGGAAAGCTGAGATGGTCTGAGCAGGAATCACCTCCTCAGGGCCCTGGGCTGGAGCCTCAGCCCCATGTAGGGTTCACAGACCAGGATCCCCCAACGTGCTCACAGGGCTGGCACCCCACAGGGGTCAAAAGGGACACATCACCAGCGCTCCTGCCCAAGGCCAGGGTGTGGGGGGAAGCCCAGGCTCCGCTCTCACCCTGTGTGCCCACCAGCACCATCGGCACCTCCGCTGTGTTCCGGTAGCTGCAGAGCCGCAGGTAGTAGTTGTAGACTGTCTGGAAGCTGATCTCATCCTCCAGGCTGAAGACAAACACCACAGCATCGACCCAGGCAGCAAACTGAAGAGACATGGCAGGATTACAGGGATTACTGCCCGGGAGAGCGGCCGGAGCCCAAGGGCTGGAGCCGTCAGCGAGGGCACCCCCACAGATGCATCCCAGGAGGAGGCTTGGCAGATGCATCCCCAGGATGAGGTGGGGAGGGACAGGTCTCCTACCTGGAGTTCAGGTGGGCCCCCTTCATCTCGAATCAGCAGCAAGTAGCTCTGACCATCCACCACGATCTCCTTCTTAAACCGGCCACCTTGGGAGAAGAGCAAAGCCACTGGTCAGCGAGGGGGGGCAGGCAGGGGACACCCCAAATGAGGGCCAGGGGAGCTGCAGAGCCCTGTGGCAGTGGCAGAGGTGTGCAGGGGTGGGAGTCACCTTCAGCACTGGGGAAAGGAGAGAGGACCATCCCACCCCCAGGACCCAAGGAACCAAACCTTACCCTCTGGAGACTCCTCCTGCACGTAGGTGCCGGTCAGGTAACGGTGCACCAGGGCTGACTTGCCACTGGACAGGTTCCCCACGATGCCCTGGAACAGAGGCACATGTCACCTGGTGTGCCCAGCACGTGTCCCTCTACACGAGGCCACCCTTGTGAGGTGGCACCACCAGCACTCTCAGATTTGCCATGAAACAGAGGTGGGTGTCCCAGGATGGGTTAGAGAGCCCAGCTCTGCCTGGCATCAGTGTCTTCACGATGGTTTAAAGCCACTAGTTGTGGGAGCAGGTTTGTGGTGAAGGGTCTGGAGCACAGGTTTCATGAGGAGCAGCTGAGGGAGCTGGGGGGGCTCAGCCTGGAGAAAAGGAGGCTCAGGGAGGACCTTCTGGCTCTGCAACCCCCTGACAGGAGGGAGGAGCTGGGTGGGGGTCGGGCTCTGCTCCCAGGGAACAAGGGACAAGAGCAAATGAGTTGTGCCAGGGCAGGTTTAAGTTGGATATCAGGAAAATATTTTCATGGAAAGGGCTGTCCATCCCTGGCACAGGCTGCCCATGGCAGGGGTGGAGTCCCCACCCCTGGAATTGTTCAAGAAATGTGTGGATGCACTTGAGAACATGGTTTAGTGGTGAGCATGGTGGTGGTGGTGTGGGTTGATGGTGGGACTTGGTGATCTTAGAGGGCTTTTCCAATCTCAGGGGTTCTGTGGTCCTGTACAGCTGCACTCACACGCTGAGAAACGTAGGGTGAGGGGCAGCGGGAACCCTAAAGCTGCCTCTGCCACCAAAGAGAAGTTCACAGCCAAACTTTTCCAGGCACAGGGATGAGCTCGGCAGGTGAGTCACCACCAGGCAGGTTCTCCAGCTCTCAGCCAGGTGCTTGAACGCTTCCGCTGCTCCGGGTCCTGCCCTGGGCCACCCGCACGCTCCCGGTGAGAGGCAGAGAGGCACCAGCCCAGCAGCAGCCAGCATTCTGATGGCACAGACCATGCTAAGAGTGCAGGACACCATCCCATGTGCCAGTTCCTCCTGTGCCCACGGAGCCGGCGCGCAGCAGGACCAGGGAGCAGGACCAACGTGCTCCCGTGGGTGTGCCCGGGCCGCAGGCACCGCTGCCAGGTCTGTCAGCTGCCACAGCAACCACGGTCCCCAACAGCATGTTCAGACGGGTGAGAACACGGAGAAGGCGGGCTGGGCTGTGCCCTCCCTGTCCTGCACACGTGTCTCCAGAGCATAGGGCCCGCATGGACCCAAGGGCCACACCAACACTGCACCCACGTCACCCACAACAGCAACAGCCCGTCCTGAGGCCAAGCCCTCCCCCCCTGCCCCTGGGATCTAACCAGAGACAGGGAATCACAGAATCACAGAATGGTTTGGGTTGAAAGGGACCTTAAAGTTCATCCAGTCCCACTCCTTGACATGGGCAGGGACACCTTCCACTAGTCCAGGTTGCTCCAAGTCCCGTCCAGCCTGGCCTTGGACCCTTCCAGGGATGGGCAGCCACAACTTGTCTGGGCTCACCGCCCTCACAGCCAAGAATTTCTTCCCAATATCCCATATAATACTACTCTCTGGCAGTGGGAAGCCATTCCCCCTTGTCCCCAGTCCCTCTCCAGTTCTCCTGGAGCCCCTTTAGGCCCTGCAAGGGGCTCTCAGCTCTCCCTGGAGCCTTCTCTTCTCCAGGTGAACCCCCCCCAGCTCTCCCAGCCTGGCTCCAAGCAGAGGGGTTCCACCCTGGGAGCAGCTCCGTGGCCTCCTCTGCACTCACTCCAACAGGTCAACGTCTTTCTTGTGTTGAGGGCCCCTGACCTGGACACAGCACTCCAGGTGGGAGTACTGGAGAAGGTCTCCACAGAATAAACTGTGGAGACCCCTGTGCCAGGCAGGCAGCCCAGGGGCTCAGTGCCAGGCTGGCCATGGCCCCAGTCCCTGGGGCCACTTCTGCCAATGGAGCAGCTCCCGGGGCTGCCCGGCAGTGACGGCCCCACACCACGCCAGAGATAAGCACTGTGATGGCATTCAGCTCTAAAACTGGGACAGAGGCTGCAGTTACACTTTGTTTGCACATAGTCCAAACCCTGACCTGCGTCTCACTGAAATCCTGCTGCTCTGCCCTGTCCTGTCCTTGGGCTCACCTGGAGCTACAAACCAGCTCCCCCTGAACTGACAGTCCTGAGGAACAGAACCCCTGAGAGGCACAACCAGAGCCAAACAAGGTGTGTAGGCACTGTGGGGACCTCTGTTCCATGACTGTTGGGAAAAGGAGGGAATGCAGTCCCCACTGAGATCCAGGGGACGAGTCTTGCCAGGAGGCAGAGCAGGTGCCCGACCCATCCCTCTGGCTCCCCCCTCCTGTCAGGGATTTGCAGCAAGTGAGAAGGTCCCCCCTGAGCCTCCTCTTCTCCAGGCTGAGCCCCTCCAGCTCCCTCAGCCAACCCTGGTGCTCCAGTCCCTTCTCCAGCTCCGTTCCCTTCCCTGGACATGCTCCAGCCCCTCAATGTCCTTCTTGCAGTGAGGGCCCAACACTGACTCCCACAAGAAACATTCCCAGGCTTCACTCCCTTCCAGTTTTCAAGCAGCTCTGTGTCCTCTGTCCCTCCCACAGGACAGTGGAGCCAGATGGGGATCAAGCTCTGCTCCCAGGGAACAAGGGACAGGACAAGAGGAAACAGCCTCAAGTTGTGCCAGGGGATGTTTAGGTTGGATACTGGGGAAATTTCTTCCCTGAAACAGCTGTCCAGCCCTGGCACAGCTGCCCAGGGCAGGGGTGGAGTCCCCATCCCTGGAGGGATTTCAAAGCCCTGTGGATGTGGCACTTGGGGACATGGTCAGTGGCGGCCTTGGCAGTGCTGGGGGACCAGGTGGATTCGCTGGTCTTAGAGGGCTTTTCCAACCCAAATGATCCTGTGACTCTGAACCAGGACTCTGAAAGGCCTCCAGGCTTTTAGAAGAGCTGCACTGGCCGGATGAAACCCCGGAACAAGAGATTCTCAGAGGTCATGGAAAACATGGGAAAAGGGCACTTGAGGAAGAACTAAAAGCTCTGGGATGGTTTAGCTGTCAGCATGGCTTTGCAGCCTCCAGAGCCTTAACGTCACATGGAACAGCTGCGGGAATGTTTTTGAAGACACATTTCACAGGCAAACTAACAAATGCATATTCAGAGTTTGTTTTGATTTTCACTTCACTGCAGGTAAGAGACACTATGGCAAGACAGTGCTGGAATGCTTTGCAAAAAGAATTTTGATCTTTTGTTTCTTGGAGTAATATTGAAAAAAGTTAATCTTGCAAAGGTTGAAGGGAGAAAAGGCCAAAGGGAGAAAGGGCAGAAGGAGACACACCATGAGCCTGCACAGGGAGCTGAGGGCTGGCACAGAGAGCGCGGCAAGAGCAGAGCAGGGGAACAGATCATGGAGGGCTCCGAGAACAGACACAAATGAGAAGCACCCGCAGCATCCTGCCCACCCTGACATCCCCTCCAGGCCACCCCAGTGCCCACAGTACTGACCTTGTCCCATCCCAAGGGGCTGTGCTGGGGGCAGAGGGGGCAGAGGCAGCCCCCAACCAGAGACCACATCCCACAGGATTTGGGGAACCAGGGGTATCCGAGGCACGAGTACTCACCACCTTCAGCTCAGGCACCGAGCGACTCAGGGTCCATTCCTGGCTGTTCACAAACGAATCTGCAAAACACAGAGGAGAAATCACAAGGTCACCACGGTTGCCATCAAGGGCCTTGCCATGCTCTCCCTGCTCCCTCCAGGCAGGTTTATGGCTCTTCCCTCCCTTACACCCTATCCAGAGACACGAAGCTGCAGGAGGTCCTGATACTGCCCATGCCCAGTCTCTCCACAGCCGGAGCCCTGGGCAGGGAGGAGCAGCCAAGCCGAGGGCAGCGTGGCAGCGCAAAGCCCGGGCACCACAGGATGGGACCCTCCCTCCTGCCCTGCAGGAGCACAAAAACCTCTTTAGCATCCCTTGCCCTGAGGCACAAAGGACAAGGGAAGACACCCTTTTCAGAGCACAGGCTGCACAGGACCCCAGAACCGAGGGCATAGGCCAGCGCCCCGAGCCCTGCCCTTGGCGTGCCGCAGGTTGGGTGGGTGAGGAGCTGATGGCAGCACATCATCCATGTTTCTGACTGAACGCAAACACAACAAATTATTGCGTGTTATGGAACTGGCAGCGCACTGCAACAGGCTTACGGAGGCTGTGGCGATTTGGCACGGCTGGAACGGCGCAGGAAACACCCCTGGCCTGCCGCAGAGCTCCGAAACACTCAGTTACATCCCAACCAGCTCCAGAAGCTGATGAGACAGACTTCCCAAACGGAACCAGACTCTAGGGGAGGCGCAGGAGTCTGGAGAAGACCTTGAGCACCAGGAGCAGCAGCAGTTCCTCCTGACAATCCCGGGTCCCTCATTCACCTTGGCGAGGCCGGACGTTCCATCCAAGGCCTGCTCCAGGGCAGGGCCCGAACGTGCATGGTTGCATGTTCATCGTGCATAAACAGAAAGGATTTTTGGAGACTGGAAACCTGTGGGAGCTCTGCAACTCCAGGAGCCTGTAGGAAACCTGCTGAATCTGTGGCCACGGACTATTGCAAGAATAGGAATCTGAGATGGGAAGTGGTGAATCCCCTCACAAGGGAAGTGGTGAATCCACCAGACCCAACCATAGTTAGTGATCAGACACAGTGGCCTGGGCTCACGTTCTGGCCCTCAGAACTGCTGAGGGGAGGTTGGACACCCAACAGCTCCAGCTCTTCCTCCATTTCCAGGCTGAAGCCTTGTCTCACCTCTCCCACCTCAGTGGGCACTGGTGGGAGACACGCAGCCCAAAGCCGTGGGCAAGCGGCCGGCTGGGCTCCACCCCTCCTGGCCCACAGGTGCTCAATGGCCACGAGGGGACAAACAGTGACCTGATGACCAGCACCGTGCCTTCACCCCAGCTCTGTGCACCCCCGGGCCTGTGGGGTGCGTTCCTCTGGGGCAACACGGTGCTCGTACCTGGAGTTCACCTTCCATGGCTGATTTAGGAACAATCCTTTTCCAGGAGCTACAGACAAATAATGCCCAGGTCTGCTGCAAGAACACAAGGTTATTTATAGCCATCCTGAGGATTCTGAGGAGGAATCATTTCTCTGCGGCGTCTTTCACCTGCCTTTTCTTTTTTTAGGCAGAGGTAAATTTTTTATTAAAACAACCCATCAATCAGGAGGAAAATGATACATTCTTGAGCCCTTTCCAAAAGGTAACAGCACACCTGTGTTTCCAACTGCATCACTGGATCTAAAAAAAGCTGTCACCTTCACCTGGGACTTCTGTGCCACTGAGTTCCTTTGACAGGTAAGGTGACGGATAAAACACCATCCAGGCCTTCTCCTTCCCAGCACTCCCTGAGGGGACAAAGCACCACATTCATGCTGTTTCACTACACACAGCAGGTTTTTGAGGGGTTCTGAGCAGAGCATAAGACATGCTCTCAGTGACTGGCCTTGGGAAAGAGTAGAGGGAGGGAGAGCCCTGGAGAGGACAGGCTGGGCTCTCAGGTGAGCTGGATCTGCTCACGGGTGCCCATGACAAACTGCTCTGACTGTTGCCAACTGCCTCCTGTGCCAGCTGTCCCAACAGATCCTTGTTTGGTTTTTAACCTGGGTTCAGGAGTTTGTTCTCAACACTTTGATTTTTGACTTGCTGTGAAGGCCTCTGAATAAACCTCAACACAAACAAATGCCAGTGACACAAGGCCAACGGGACTGTGCTCAGCCACAGACACACCCCCAGCTCCTCACTACCCTCAGCACGCTCAACCTGAAACACCAGGCACAGCCTGTGCTTCAGCCCGCCCGCTCCCACCCGCTCCCACCGTCTGCCAGGTCTCAACGGGACCTACCTGGCACACATGGCACCGGCAACCCACGGGCCCAGCACAGCCCACGGGCCCAGCACAGCCCACAGATCCCAGCACAGCCCACGGGCCCAGCACAGCCCACAGATCACAGCACAGCCCATGGGCACAGCACAGCCCACAGATCCCAGCACAGCCCACGGGCCCAGCACAGCCCACGGGCCCAGCACAGCCCACAGATCCCAGCACAGCCCACAGATCCCAGCACAGCCCATGGGTCCAGCACAGCCCACGGGCCCAGCACAGCCCACAGATCACAGCACAGCCCACAGATCCCAGCACAGCCCATGGGTCCAGCACAGCCCACAGATCACAGCACAGCCCACAGATCCCAGCACAGCCCACGGGTCCAGCACAGCCCACAGATCCCAGCACAGCCCACGGGCCCAGCACAGCCCACAGATCCCAGCACAGCCCACAGATCCCAGCACAGCCCACAGATCCCAGCACAGCCCACGGGCCCAGCACAGCCCACAGATCCCAGCACAGTCCACGGGCCCAGCAGCCCACAGATCCCAGCACAGCCCACAGATCCCAGCACAGCCCACGGATCCCAGCACAGCCCACAGATCCCAGCACAGCCCACAGGCCCAGCACAGCCCACGGATCCCAGCACAGCCCACAGATCCCAGCACAGCCCACAGATCCCAGCACAGCCCACACAGCACAGCCCACAGATCCCAGCACAGCCCACGGGCCCAGCACAGCCCACAGATCCCAGCACAGCCCACGGGCAGCCCACAGATCCCAGCACCCCACAGATCCAGCACAGCCACGCACAGGCCCAGCACAGCCCACGGGCCCAGCACAGCCCACAGCCCATCAGCAGCACAGGCACGATCCCAGCACAGCCCACCCAGCACAGCCCACGCACAGCCCACGTCCCAGCACAGCCCACGTCCCAGCACAGCCCACGGATCCCAGCACAGCCCACAGATCCCAGCACAGCCCACGGATCCCAGCACAGCCCACGGGTCCCAGCACAGCCCAGTACGCTGCTTGCACCCACACTGTCTCCGCCCAGCACCCTGTCAGGGTGCTGGCACAGCTCTGCACAGTGCAGCTGGAGTCCCCATTCCTTCACAGTCACCTGGAAAAGCTACCAAGACACAGATCTGTGAGGGGCAAGTTCCCTCTGCGGCCCCCTCTGGAGCCAAGGTCACAGGCATCAGCAGCAGAAGACCCCTGTGAGTCTCTGCCATCCTGCCATCCTGCAGGGCCAGACCTGCACACACCAACCCCTCCACTGAGGAACTTCTTCGTGAACAAACACCTCTTGTTCAGGTGGACATCCCACCCTGACTCTGAACAGCCCATCTGGAGCACTGCTCGCTCCTCGTGCCGCCCCAGCCCACCCTCCTGCCCCGCTGGCTGAGCGGGTGGAGCTGCCCGAGGCATCTCCTCCTGCAGGGACGGGGATGAAGACAGCAGTGCCTGGGAGGTGAGGAAGCCATGTGTGTCCAGAGGCACTGTCCTCTGCCTGCAATCCCCAGGGAAACTTCCCATCCAGCACCTGGACAAGGTACTGAACACTGTCAAGACCTGACAGGACAAGAGGAAATAGCTTCAAGTTGTGTCAAGGAAGGTTTAGGTTGGATATTGGGGAAAATTTCTTCCCTGAAACAGCTGTCCAGCCCTGGCACAGCTGCCCAGGGCAGGGGTGGAGTCCCCATCCCTGGAGGGATTTCAAAGCCCTGTGGATGTGGCACTTGGGGACATGGGTTAGTGGTGGCCTTGGCAGTGCTGGGAGAATGGTTGGACTCCATGGTCTGAGAGGCCTTTTCCAACCACAACGACTCTGTGACCATGGGCCAGTCCGGGAAGGTCTGAGGGTTTGGAGCACAATCCACTGCCACATGTCAGGGTGGGGCCCACACAACAACTGAGTCTGTCACTGCAAGGGCCCCCAGTCCTTTTTACATGCCCTGCTCTGCCCCAGGACATGCCAACTGCCCTCCTCTCACCACAAAAGGGACACGCACATGTGTGCACATCCCCCTGGCACCTGGAGGACCCACACCTGTCTGGATGTGCCCATCTGCAGGCCCAAAGTCACCTTGTCACTCATCTCTCACATCACCTGTGCCCTGTGTCCTGCAGCCGCCTGCACCCACACTCACAGGGGCGGCTCCAGGTCTCAGACACCCCCAGAATGGATCCCCCTCGATTTCTCACACTCACTTCCCTTGTCTGCTGGCAGCTCCAGCAGCTCTGTGCACGGGCAGGCATGGATGGCACCACAGAGCTGTCAAAGGGTACTCAAGAGCAGTTTCTCAACCTAAAACAGCCACAGGCCGAGCACCCAGCTGCCAAATACCAGTGACACGACTCTGACATCAGCTCTGTCCATCCAATCTTGATCCTTCACTGCTAAAATGCAGCGCGTGGCAGTTCCCTGCACTCACGGCTACGAATCCTGTTGGTGTGACATTACACACCCTGTGTGTTGTGCAGCTGTTACACACCAGAGCAGCACTGGGAAGGTCTGAGTCTGCAGCTGCAGGAGGGTGATTTGGGGGTGGGAGCTCCCCTCGAACAGCACCATTCTCTCCAGGGCGGCCAGACCCTCCCCAACCACCCGCCATGCCTAGGGGGTGCAGGGGTGCCCAGCCCTCGGGCACTGCTCCCCACTGGAACAGGCACGAGATCCCCATCATCTCCTGGATGAAGCAGTGACCACGTGGATGCACTCAGAGAGCCGCTGGTGACCTGACCGGAGCAAAGGCACCACCCAAAATCCCAGCAGGCAGGTGAGTGTGAGCACCTTCCCCACATCCCCTGGGTCCTGGTGCCAGCTTGCCCAGCAGGGATTGCCTCCAGCAGGTGACACCTCCAGGGACTGTCCTCCCTCTCAGCACTGGCATTCATGTAGCACAGGAGGCACGATTTACTCGCTCAGCTTCACTGCTGGACTGGCTGCATACCCTGGTATTCCACAGGAAAGCACACGTGGTCACTCTGCCTCCCTCTTCTCTTTGTTGTTTAATCACACAGAGGGGACTAGACTGTCTGTGCTACAGTTCAACACCTTCCCAGGTGTATCCAAAAGAAGCAGTGGGCTCAGGGCACCACTGTCACAAGAGCCTCAGCACAGCCCAGCAGTGTCCTTGGCTCCACGACTCAACCACACGAGAGGAGATCAGTCTGGCCTGGCCTGGGAAAAGGAGATTCAGGCCAATTCCGTTATGCTCAGAATCTTCTGCTGACGGAGGTTTCCCGGTGTAGGTGGCTCTGTTGCAGAAGGTGGAAATTTGGGAGGTAGGGCAGAAGAGCAGACAGGGACATGAAGCAGACTCCCTGTAGCTGACATTCCTCAGTCAGTTATCCTGGACACCAGCAGGACCCTCAGACCAGGCCCCAGATATGGGACAGCAGCATCACACATCAAGGAGGCACAACCAGCACCTTCATGGCACAGCCCAGACACTGCAGCCCTCGTGCCCTGCAGAAAGCTTGGAGGGGGTTCAGCCATGGACCCATGGCTGCTCACACACACGTGCTGCAGGAAAACTGGGAGAAGGAAGGGGTTGGCTGGGCAAACCCGACTCCTCACCTCAGCTGCTCCCTCCATGGGATGACGTGCAGCAGGTTCATCTACCCTGTGCTCCAGAAGTGCCAGTGCCAGACACATCTGGTCTCCCCACACAGCAACTAATAATTAACCAACTCATTATCCAAGCCACGGTGGAACTCCCTTGGACACTGCAATCCTGGACACTAAACCCAGCCTTGAAACCAGGTCAGAGGCTGAGCAAACACAGTAGAGGCCACACAAACCACGTCCAACGGATCCACCTGCCCGCACACGTAGATGAAAGGGCGGCAGAGGCAGCGTGCCTGGGCACAGCCACCCTTCCTGGGCACAGCCACCCTTCCTGGGCCAGGCTGATAAAGCCTCAGCCCTGGCAATGCTGGCAGGAGAGGGATTTCTCCAGGTTAAGGACCAGCACAGGCATGGCCAGTGTCCCAGTCAGCACTAAGTCAGTGCGAGAACCCACTGCAGGACATGATCTCAGCAAGGATTACCTCACCAGAGCTTTGAATACTTTGCAGCAGTGAAAGGAGATAACTGTGTGTCTCCTGGTGAAACAGGGCACGACCAGGAACTGCCACCTTCGCTCCGTCATCACACCGCGCGGCAGCAGTTCCTGTCACCAGGCTTTGCTGTCAGTGTGCACTCAGGAAGATCCAGGTGTTTCAATCTCTCAGCACCTGCTGCTTTCCAGTCCCTGTCCGAACAGTGGCAGAGCAAAGTCCCAAACCAAACCTCCCTGTGATGGAAGGACAGCGTCTGCTGGAAGGCAGAATCCAGCAGAGTGACATGGAGAGACACTGCTACCCAGCACAGTGAGGACCCATCTTACCAGCAAAAACCTGTTCCCAACATGCCTGACCTCAGCTCCAGCTCTGCAACCCCACAGGTGCTGGCAGATGAACACTGAAGGTGCTGGGGTTGGAGTTCCCTCTCCCTGGGGCTGCCTGTGACTGCAGTCAGACACCTCTGCACCCACTGCACACTCTCTGACCTCATCCTGAGAGCTGGGCCTTCCAGAGCATTGTCCCAACAACTCCTTCCCTGACACCTTCTAGACCTCCCAAGCTTTTCCGAAGCACAGACACCATTCTGGCCTCAGCATCTGAGGCATCTCTAGCCCCACCAGTGCTCCCAGCTCAGCCGAGGCAGGTACCAACACGAGGTGATACTTATCATGACCTACCCAACTCACTATGCAAACTTCACCTGATCCAGGAGAAAACACACCCCTCTTCTCCCAGGAGCTTTCCCTCACTTGCCCTGCACATCAGTCTCCACACAAGAGAGTGAACGGAGGTACCTCAAAGCACCTCAAAAAGCAGGGCATGGCTCCCTGGGAGAGGGGACAGGCTGTGATCACAGAATCACAGAACATCCTGAGCTGGAAGGGACCCATACGGATCATTGAGTCCAACTCAGCCGCGCCCAGGACATCCCAACAAACCCACCCAGTGTCCCTGAGAGCATTGTCCAAACGCTCCTTGAGCTCTGTCAGCCTTGGGGTGGTGACCACTGCCCTGGGCAGCCTGTTCAGTGCCCGACCACCCTCTGGGAAAAGAACCTTTTCCTGAGATCCAGCCTAGATCTCCCTGACACAACTTCAGGCCATTCTCTTGGGTGAGGAACACATCCTGAGCCATCACAGATGCTGTACCCTTCACACAGTCCCTCCATGCACAGGGACAACTCCAATCCCTAACAAGTCCAGTTTTCCCAAGCCCCTGCCTATTAGAGAGCCTCTTTGGAACGGCACCAGCCAACACCTGGATACCTAGAAGCGTTCCTCTGAACCACCAACCACGATCACCTGGGTCAGTCTGAGCTGGCTGGACTATGTTCACTTTGCTCTCCAGTCCCAAGGGCTGTTGCCCTCCCTTGCCTGTTACACAAGGACCATCCCTTTATGTTTTTTGGGTAACAAACCCCGAAAATCCCCCATCACCCCTCCTTGTGCTCCATCCCAGTCGAACCCCTCCAGGGCTGGGAGCAGCACTCAGAGCATCCTCCTGGCTCTCTGTGGGTATGTCTGGATGCAGAGCACAGTGCTGGGTGGGTATTGCAGCGTGCTGTAAACAAACCACTCCAGGTTCTGGAAACAGGGAGAGTGCTGGCTTGGCTCTCTGCTGGGACTCCTACATCCAGCTTTTCCAAGCGCTGATAACCACAGCTGCAGCTGCACCCCCCGGGAGGGCGAGCTGGGGCTGCACCAGCAGCTTTCCCAGGGCAAGGTGGGCAGCACCCGCACGGACCATCAAAGTTTGTGGGATGTCAAGAAGGTTTGGAACGCCATCAGCCTGCAAGACTGGAACAGGGATGGGGCAGAGATGAGACCTCCTGAGCAGCTCCACCAGAGCAGCACTAAGGCTGTGCTCCTCCAGCCCTGGCTCAGAGGCCCACAGCTGGAGCGAGCCATGGCCCAGGGACCAACGTGCTGAGCAGAGACACAATGGGGAGACAGGGCATGAGACAGGACAAGCAGCAGTTGCTTTGCTCTGCAGACTTCCCTGCTGTCTCTTCAGACCTCACTGTCCGCAGGAGGACACAGGTCTGGTGGGTACAGGGGCTGTGCAGATACCTGCAGGTAATGCATGGTGTTCGCAGAGTGACCAAACCCACCGTGAGCTCTGCAGCCCCAGGGCAGGGCTCACTCTGCCACAACGAGCCACAGTGCCAGGGGCAGCCTGGAAAGGTCATCCCTGAGCCTCTGCTTCCAGCACGAGCTACGGTGGCAAACACTAACCCTTGTGACAAGCAGTGGTCCCGCATGATCTGGCTGGTCACAGCTGGAGGGGCCCCAAGCCCCCCACAGCACTCCCCATGGAATCCTCAGCAAGGTCTCCCACAGATAGGCCCAACGGGAGCCCCTACCTGTTCAATGGAGCAGGCAGGTGAGGGCAAAGACACCAATGGAGTGCTCAGCCTTGGCTGCTCCTCTGTGAGTGCGGCTGCCGGGCCGGCTGCTGCTGGCGCAGCTCCCACTGGAAGCTGCCGGCAAGCAGGAACAGGCCCCCCGCTGCAGGGGCAGGGCCCGGCCCTCCCTGCCCGCGTACACCCACATTCCCCAGCCATGAGCGCAGCCTCCCCTCGCCTGGGAACCTCCCGCCACCCAGCCAGCACCCGGCACCCGGCCCGGGCTGCCCTGCCAGAGCGGGGCCCCCCGCGAGCGCAGAACATCCCAGCCCTTTGCCTCGTGGCACACGGCAGCCCTCGCACCCACCGGAGCCTTCAGACCCTTCCCCTGGAGCACAGCGAGCCCCAAGGGTGCGAGGGGCTGCAGGAAGGAGCCCCCTGAGCTCCCTGGGCAGCAGCAGAGCTGCTCCCGTGCTGGTCCCTGTAGGCCAGCCCTCCCAGAGAGTGTTCTGGGCACAACGCTGCCCTGGGCAGCCGCTGGCTCAGGAGTGTGCAGGTTCCCCGGGAGCGTGCGGGTTCCCTGGGGAGCCTGCCAGCCCCAAGCTGTCCCTCCAGCACACGAGCCAAGTGCAGAACTGCCTCCACAACGCCCGGATGCAGAGCAGAGCGACGGAACCCGACGAGGCCCCACCGGGAGCGGGCGGCGGGGCCCAGCCCAGCCCCCAGTTCCGCACGTTCCATGCCTTAAAAAGCTGTGGATGCTGCTCTCGCCTCCCAGCCCTGCCAGGGCGCAGGGCTCGCCCATAGCTCCTTCCACAGGGTTGGGAAGGGGACAGAGCACGGAGGCACACAGCTCATACAGCTCTGGCTGAGGCCACACAAAACCCTGATGCTGGAGAACCCTCCACCAGACACTGGAATTGAGCACCTGAGAGCTGCTTCAGCTGCCAGTGCCCATCGAGTGTGGGTTCCCTGGGGAGGACCACGGGTCCTGTCCCCCTGTGCCATCACCGGGGATACCACCCCTGCTCTCCAGAGGCTGCCCCACACATAGTGAGTGTCCCATGCTCACAAACATCCGGCCTCCACTCGGCCCCGAGAATGATCCCAGCAAGCATCCTCTGGATGGCCTGGCACCAGGGAGCTGCTCACAGGAGGGGGGTGCAGGACCATCTCTGTGCTCCCCAACCCCCCATGCTGCTCCACACCTCTGCTCTGGCAACCTCCCAAACGGTCCCACTTGCTCAGGAGCCCACCAACAGCACTCCTCTTCCCCTCCCACCGAGCTCCTGCTCCCCCAATGCCGCTGCACAAGGCTCAGCCCTCCCTGCCCTTGCTGGGACACCACTGGGGCAAGAAGGACGTGGACCATGTGTGCTTGACTCCCAGGTGTGTGGCCAGCAAGGGAACTGGACCCTGGAGCATCTCCTCCCAGGCAGCTACACCACAGCTGCTCCAGCACCGCCGACCCCACGGCACCAGGAATGCTCACCAGGACAGAACCAGGTGCCCGTGCCCGTGCCCAGCCCAAGACCTCGGCTGGGAGAGGCCACGGCAACCTGTCCCTGCAGGTCTCACAGGTGCAGGGGGCTCTCACCAGCCCAGCACCGCTCCTGCGCTCACTCACCCAGCGCCCGCAGCGGGCCCCCTCCCAGGAGGACGGGCTCGACACCGCCGTGGGGGTCCTTGGGGCACGTGCTGCCAGCGCTGCCACGCTCTCGCCTTCGGAAGCGGCTCGTGAGGAGTTTCCAGAGTCCTCCCGTCTGTGTGGGGTCGGTGGGCAGCCGGCCCCCGACCCTGGCCAGCTCCGGGTAGAGTAGGTCCCGCTTGCTGGGGCAGGTGTGCAGGGAGCTGGCGTCGCCCTCGCTCTTGGTGCGAAGGCGCGCGGGGCGCAGGAGCCCCCCGGACTCCGACCGCCGCAGCTCGTGGCCCCGGCGCAGGCGAAAGCTGAAGCTTTTCCGCAGGGAGCTGAAGTTCTTCCTGGGGCTGGAGCCGCTCCAGCCGCTGCCCCCGAAAAGGTTCCAGCGGCGGCTGCCCCAGAGGGAGCCGCCCCGGAGGAAGCCGGGGCTCTCGGCGGACTGCGGCGGCCGGGCGGCGGGCAGGAAGGTCATGCTGCTGGGGCGCGGGCGCTGCGCCCCGTCGGGGCCGTCGCTCTCGCCCTCGGGGCTCTGCCTGCGCGGCGAGCGCAGCCGGAGCAGGTCCAGGAGGCCGCCGCGGGCGCGGGCGGGGGGCGGCGGCGGGAGCAGCGCCCCGGGCAGCCCGTTCCCCGCCGCGCAGAAGCTCTTGGGCCGCCGGCGCTGCTGCTGCGCGGCGCCGAGCGCGGCCTGGACGGCGGGGACGCCCTGCAGGTCCAGCGACTCGCAGACGCTGACCGCGCGGCGGGGGCTCGGCCGCGGGGCGCCCCGGCCCGACCCGGCCCAGCGCCAGCCCTCGGCCATGGTCAGCGGCGGGGCTGCCCCATGGCCCCGCGCCCGCCGCTCTCCGCCGCCGGCGCGGGGCTCCCACGCCGCGCCCGCATGTCCGGGCCGCGCTCGGCGCCGCCGGCGCGGGGCTGGGCCGGCCCGCCCCGGAACGGGCCGGGGCCGCGATGGGGATGGGGCGGGGGCCGGGGCCGCCCCGCCCGCCGCGCCCTCCGCGGGCACCGACGGCACCGAGCGCGGGGGACGGGCGGCGGAGCCGTCCCGGGGCTGCCCGTCCCTGGTCCCTGTCCCCGGTCCCTGTCGCCGCCCGGCCGCGCTCGGTGCCCGCGGGAGAGCCCGCACCGGGGAGCGACGGCGCTGCCCGGCCTGCCCGGAGCCGGGGCGGGGCGCTCACCGGGACAGGGCCAGTCCGGGTCCCGCCGGGGCAGCGCCGAGCGCTGGGACCGGGACTGGGCCGGGCCCCGCCGGGGCAGCGCCGGGACCGGGACCGGGAACGGGCCCGACGTGTCCGCCAGGGGGCGCTGCGCCCACGCTGGCCGCTACCGCCCGCGGCACCGGGAACGGCACCGGGAACGACACCGGGAACGACACCGGGAACAGCACCGGGAACAGCACCGGGAACGACACCGGGAACGGCACCGGGAACGACACCGGGAACAGCACCGGGAACGACACCGGGAACGGCACCGGGAACGACACCGGGAACGACACCGGGATCCCGGCAGGGCCGGCACCGGGAACGGCACCGGGAACGACACCGGGAACAGCACCGGGAACAGCACCGGGAACGACACCGGGAACGGCACCGGGAACGACACCGGGAACGACACCGGGATCCCGGCAGGGCCAGCACCGGGAACGGCACCGGGAACGGCACCGGGAACGGCACCGGGATCCCGGCAGGGCCGGCACCGGGAGCGGCACCGGGAGCATCACCTTGTTGGACTTCACCCTCTCTTTGATCCCTCATCCTCCTCCACAGTCTCCAGTTCTCTGGAGGCATCCAGCTCTGGGACACAGCCAAACCCCACCTTCAGTCCTTGCCCTCCCCACAGCATAGTCGGTGCCTCAACCAAGCCCCTTCCCCTCCCTTCTCCATCCTCTCCTAAGCCCATCGGTCCCACTGTCTGCCTTCCCTCCCACCCCATCAATACCATAGACCCCCATGCCAGTGCATGGGAGCAGAGCTTCCACCCAGAGCCTCTCCCAAGGCTGCACATCCTGCTCTCCTCTCGGGTGTTCACACCTGCCAGACAGTTCCAGCTTACCCCGGCAGTTCCCCTCCCCAGTACCCGCTGCCAGACACACGGAGCAGCAGCTCAGAGCTGCCCCTCCCTATGCCATGGCCATGCTCTGTGGGCAGAGGTGGACACGTGCTGCTCCCCTCCCTCCCAAGCCAACGGGCACCCATGCCCAGGACTGAGCAGAAGGCGCCTGACAACCCGCCAGAGCTGCAGCTCTGCCATCTGTGCCAAGGTCACAGGAACACATGAGCTGCCAGACTGGATCCGACCCGCATCCACAGCATCTGCCATCCCGTCTCCAGGAGCAGCCACACTGCAGCGAGGACGAGGAATTCTGCAGGAAGCAATTATGAAGGAACGTCTTCCAAAGCACTGAACACCCAGCGGGGCTGGCTACAGGGACTGGGCTGTCAGAGCCGACCTGTCAGGGACACCTCAGGCACACGTATCTGCCCTGGGCAGGGAACCAGGGCAGAAGGCTCGTGAGCTCCTTCCCACCACGCCTGGCACAGCTCTGTGCTCCCAGGGATGCAAAGTTGTTCCTACAGGGAGACAGGACTGTCTATATTCATCCCTTCCCAAATCCTAGGTTTAACGTGTACTCCGACAGCACCAGATGGTTTCCCTTCCACATGAGTCTCAGCTTTTTAAAATATTCTGGCAGGTTCTGGCTGTGAGGTGTTGCTGAAGCACAGACTGTCTGCTGGAGAGATGATGCACCACACGCTGCCCACCAAGGTGGGACCAGACATGCTGGGTCCCCCCGACAGGGTCTGTCTGACCCACCCCTGTGACCTCCCCAACCCTCTCCAGTCCTGTGCCCTCCTTGCTGCTCCAGCTTTTCCTTCTCCAGTGACCCCATCCAAAACTCCCTTAAGCCTATTGAGAAACACAGAGAGTTCTCCTCAGCTGATGACGTCCTCGTCCCTCGATTCTCTGCAGTTTGTCACCACCTTTCTTAAAGCCAGAATGCAGGCACAACACTCAGCTGGGGCCTCCAGCATCCCAAAAAGAAATACAGGTACAACACCTGTCCTGCTGCATCCCAGTAAGATACTGGTCCTTACCACAGTAATGGCACAGTGGTGTCTTTACCTAATGAGGCTGTTTTGCAGCACAGGTTTCCATCTGCTCTGTGCACTGATATGTGCACTGACAGGATCCCCTCTGTGTTATTCCTACATCTGAAGTAGACTAAAATGGAGCCTCAGTGCCAAGTTCTGAGGCCAAGGGCTGCGGGGCACCTGCACCCACGGACAGGTTCAAACCCCACCAGGTCTGGGCAGCACGTGGGCTCTGGCTGCCCCAGCCCTCCACCAGCGGAGGAACTGCTCTGAGAACAAGACCAGAGGCCACCAGCGTTTGGAGACAGCCACCACCGAAACGCCCCACACACCTTCACACATCTCTTCTCCAGCAGTTCACGCCACGAGCACACTGGGTTGGACTGGTGCTGTGTGCGTGTCTCATGCAAATGACAGGTGACAGCTCACCCACCCGGTGGGCAGCGGCTCAGCTGGAGCTACCAGAGCCATGCAGGGCTCCAGAAGCATCTCCAAGAGCCAGGAAGTAACACGGACATCAGGCTTTGGCAATCTGACCCATGGCAGGTGCCTGGGGATAGAAGCAAGTTGGTCTCCTACCAGCACTTCTGTGAGTTACACGCATGGTGCAAATATTATGGCACGAACATCTGGCTTAATTAACATAATCCATGAAAGGCTCAACAACAGCTGCACGGGAAGAGTTCGAGAGCCAGGGAATTTTCCAGTGCTGGCTGGTGCTGGTGGGACGTTCAGGGTGGAGCCCCGAAATGGAAAAGGAGTCTGAACCATGGTCAAATGCTCCACTGCGCTCCTCCAGAGCCCATGGCACTGGTATCCCTGTGCTCCCCCAGACCTAATGCACTGGTATTACTGCTCCCCCAGACCCAACAGGTATTGCTGCTCTGGAGGTCTGCAGATACGCAGGTTGTGTTGTCAGGGGGATGCCCAGCCAGGAGGGTGGGACACCTGCACTCATCATCCCTCCTGGGTTTGAAAGTACTGTCCGTCTGCAGAGGGGCCTGCGTCTGGGGGACCCCCTGCAGCCCCACACATCCTGTGTGACCGAGGGACTGGCACTGCCTCGGCAGCCGGGGATGAGGGATGAGGGTCCCAGTACAGGTGGCCCTGCAGGTTCCCAGTGCCCTCACCGTGGGCAGATGCCAGAGGCAGACCAGGAGCACACGACAGACACCAGCCAGCCCCAGGCCCTACATGCTATCGGGACTGCAAGTGCCTGAGGCCGACAGCCCCACACAGAACGTGCCAGCAGAGGGACCGTGGGCAGGGGACCAGGCTGAGCACCACAGCCAGGAACAAAATCGGGACAGGGTGCAGGACAGGTGACCACCGCATGTGATCAGGCTGTGGGGCGCCCAGAACCCCCAGCACACGCTGTGCAGCCGGAGCAGCGGAGCAGGAGGGCTCCGTGCAGTGCCACGGACGGCGGCTGAGCCCCCGCAGCTGCAGGAGGACCCCGAGCGCTGTGCCAGGACAGCGCTGGAGCTGCCGGGCTCTGCAGACCAGCTCCAGCTGGCTCGGTCATGCACCAGGAATACTGATGAGGCTCTGCCAAACCGGAGCGTCCAGGGGCGCAGGCTCGGCGACCCGGCCGTGGGGTGCAGCCCCCGCAGCCCCGCGTCACAGCCCGCGCTGCCACCGCGTCACAGCACCGTCACTCGGGGGCGGTGGCGGGGGCCAGGCCCTGCCTGCTGCCCCATGGGGCGGGACAGAGCCGCCCTCAGCCCAGGCAGGGGGGAGAAGGAGACGGAGGCGTTCCCTGGCCCTGAGCAGGGGGACACGTTCACAATGAGTCCTGCGACAGGCTCTTGGCTCAGCTGTGGGGCTCAGCACCCAGCACAGCCAACATTGCTGTGGGGCTCAGCACCCAGCACAGCCAACATTGCTGTGGGGCTCAGCACCCAGCACAGCCAGCACTGCCATGGGGCTCAGCACCCAGCACATCCAACATTGCTGTGGGGCTCAGCACCCAGCACATCCAACACTGCCATGGGGCTCAGCACCCAGCACAGCCAGCACTGCCATGGGGCTCAGCACCCAGCACAGCCAGCACTGCCATGGGGCTCAGCACCCAGCACATCCAACACTGCCATGGGGCTCAGCACCCAGCACAGCCAGCACTGCCATGGGGCTCAGCACCCAGCACAGCCAGCACTGCCATGGGGCTCAGCACCCAGCACAGCCAGCACTGCCATGGGGCTCAGCACCCAGCACAGCAGCACCACAGACCACAGAGCTCCACTGTGGTAACCCTTTCTGGTCACCTCAACCACCCCAACAGCCTTCTCTGGTCACCCCAACCACCCCATTCACAAGAGACAATGTCCTCGCCCTCTCCACTGCCAAACCCCTGCCTGCCCCTCAACCCCCGCACATGCCAAGGGTGTTGGGACGAAGACATGAGGCACTGCTTTCAGGTTCAAGGTCCACGCAGGCCCTCACTGCCAGCTGGACCCCCGTGCCCTGCCCTGCTCCTGCCCCGTGCTCCCTTCTCAGCGCAGAGCCCCAGGTTTGACACCTGACCGGCTGACTGACTTTTCAAGGCAAGAGGTGCCTCAGAGCAGTTTGTTCCCCCCAGTTTCCAAAGAGAGGAGGAACGGGCCCAGCCAGCAGAGAGTTAACACCAGCTGGGAAGTAAACAGCAGGCACAGGAGAGCCGACTCCAGCACCAGCTCCCTCCCTCCTCCCACACTGCGCACCCCCAGCTCGGGTCCTGCCGCAAACCTCGAGCAGCTGACGAGGAAATTGCCACCTTCTCCCCACCCCGGGATGCAGCACTGAAGCAAACGCCTCCCTCCCACGCACGTGAGGTCATGCCCATGTCACCCAAACAGGGCACAGCCTCCCGTGCGGGGACAGCCACGCTCTTGCCCACCAAGGACAGAAGCTGAGCACCAAATCGCTGCCAGCCCTCTGGCAAGGGCAGCCGTGCCATGGACCCTGTGAGGGCAGCTGTGCTGCAGATCCTGCACCCACACACTGCAAGACAGATGTAGAGACGACACTTCCTAAGCCATTCCAGACCCCAGTGCCACAGGGAAGCCCTAGAAGGTAACGCTTCAGGGTGTTACCTGCGGGGTGTAATACAAGATCAAGGCAGCAGCGATCACTTCTGCTCCTCAAGCCACCCCCAGGCCCTTCTGTGCACAGGAACATTCATACCAGTACCCTGACTAAATGTGCAGGTAGTCTGGTACCTGCACTCTGGGGCATGGGCAGTCCTGCCGTGCTGTCAGCCACACACCAGGCTGCTCCCGGGCACAGGGCTGTCCCCAGGCACCGGGATGCTGCCAGGCACCGGGATGTTCCCAGGCACTGGGATGTTCCCAGGTACAGGGACATTCCCACGGAACCAGGCTGTCCCCAGGCACCAGGATGTTCCCAATTCCCAAGCTCCTCACTGGTGATACTCCAGCAATGGCTGCAGGTACAAGCAGCCTTAGCATGATTAGGTCAGACATTGGGAAATCTCCTAGGGATTTTGAAATCCAAAGACAAAAGGCCATGTGAAAATTTGGTTAGAGAACTAAAGGAGACCTCCTCTGGTCCTTGAACCTCACCCTGGCTTTAAAATTCCTCCCATAACGATCATTCAAACGGTGAAAATCCTCCACCTTATTCCAAAGGTAGGGGAGGAAAGGAGAAAAGACAAGAAAAATAGCAAGGGGGTGAAACTAAGATGTGAACAGTGCAGCAATGGGACACAGAGGACAGAAAAATCCATGTGGCGGTTGGAAGGAGAACAGGGCCTCCTGGGCAGGAGATGGAGGAAGCTGGAAAATCTCTTCTAACTTGACAAGAAGGCAGAGGCCCCACAGCAGCCTGCAGAAGATGGCCAAGGAGCTGTCCTTTAGATATGGCCGTGGAGCTCCTTCAGACGTGCCCGTCACATTCGCGTGCCCAGCAGACACAGGACATTCCTGCACCCACTTGCAACCCCCCCGACCCACCCCAGCAGCGGATGGAGCCTGAGCCCCCCAAGCCAAGTGTGCACTGACCAGACAGACACCTGTCCTCAGGTCCTTCTGGCTCTGCACACACGGCATCGCAGACACCAACGACACGCACAGGAATTCCGAGAAGAGCTGACCCCCAGCAAGCGGTAGGACCAGAGAGACACTGAGCTCTGTGGAAAGCAGAGAAGCCCAGAGCTCCAAAGGGATGTTCCCAACAGTGCTTCCCAAAGCTCTCTGAGATCGCTCCTCCCTCCCTGGAAAACATGCAAAACAACCAAAGCCACGAAAAGGTCCTGTCCTTTCGCCCTGTTCCCTCAGGCATCTGCTCAGGAACAACAGAGGAGCAAAGGAAGTATTTTCAAAACACAAGCTAAAAAGCTCCCGAGACTGACAACAACACGAGATGCTCACGTGGGCCTGAGCACCCCAACAAACGCTGTGTTACTGCTGCTCCCACCTCGCCATCCTCCTGAGGCGAGCGTGGTGACTAATGGCATCCACACACGGGCAGAGATTGTTTTCCCACAAACAACGAGAGTCAGCGGTGAGAACAGCCTTAGTAATCCCCCTGTATCCCACCTGGAGCAGGGGGATTGCAGCACTCCAGCCACAAACAACCTTCTCCAGGAAACCCAACCAGCTTCCTCCCTGTGGACAGACCCCAGATCCCATGGCAGAGCTTCAGTGCTCACAAATAATGGATTTAGAGAAGGAAGTATCAGCCTTGGGACGTTAAAGAATGGAGATGTCACCTGGCACGTGACACTCACCTTCACAACAAACGCTGTAGGTGAGAACATCCATTTCAATGAACCCACTCACACAGCAGGTGCTGCCCCCAGGGTCTGGGGGAGATGGAGCCAGCCCCAGCCCACGAGGGTCCTCAGCCAGAGCCCCTGCTCCAGGCTGGCTGAGGGTTTGGTGTTTCCTCCTGCTCCCACTTTCGCACAAGGGCTCCAGCTCTGACCCCTGGAGCAGCCCCACGCTGTGGAGCACAGAGCCCTGGAGCAGCCTCCCCCTGCCATCCACCTCCAGCACTGCTCACCTTTGCAGACCCCGGCACCCCAGTGAGCTGAGCTCTGGCAAACCTGGCCATTTTGGGTTCCTCCCCGAGGCCTCTGCACAGAGACCAACCACCAACCACAGGCAGCAGAAAAACCCAGAAACCGAAAGCCACAAGCCACAGCCAGAGGGTGGGACGGAAGGTCTCACACCTGGCTCGCTGTTCCCACCATCCCACAAGGCTCCTGCTGCAGCCACAGACACCTCAGCCTGTGTGGGCTCGTGCCCCCAAAGGGGACTGAATTTCACGTCCCACCCCAGGGACCCGGAGGGACCAGTCCCCACGTTGTTCTGCCCAGCCCACACCCCCGGCCTCGCTGACCCTCGCTTTGTGTCTCCCCACCAACACCGAGTCCTGACAGGGCCCGAGGGGCTCCCACTGCCTGACCAAGTGCCAGCACGGCCCGAGGGGTCCCGGCTCCCTGACCGAGTCCCAGCAGTGCCCCTGCCTGAGTGACCACCGAGAGCACCAAGGGAAACCTCAACCCCCCACCGGCACTGACACCAACTTCCCCTGTGGCTGGGGCAGAAGGGCATGGTTTTGGGCACCTCACACCACCCTGGATCCAGCGGGGGGAACCATTCTTGATGACTTTTCTGGGAACTGACACAAACACTAAATGCTCTCAGGCAAGGACAGATCCCCGGAATTCACCCAAACCTGCCCCAGTGCAGTTTGTGTTCACAACTACACACTGAGGCCCCAGTTCTTACTCCACACGTCTCATGTTGACCCTTGGCTCTTCCAGTTCCTTCCTCAGGTCACTCTGGCCTAACCCAAATACCACAAAGAAGCCTCAAAGTGTTATTAAATCATTAGCACCTTTCACTAATCCCTCTGCTCAGAAGCTGTTCTCAGTGTCAAGGAAAGCAGATCCCATCAAACCACGTCACTCGGCACTCACTTCCCTTCTTTAATTCTCCACTAATTCGGATTATGTCAGGCACTCCACTGCTTTCCCAGGGATCGATATCAGCCTAACTGTATCCTAAATACCTGAGTCATCCACGGATCCTGCTGAAGGCTGGCACAGCGTCAGCCCACTCCAGCCTTGCTCATCCTCTCACAGCCAGCTCCCAGGGAGCTCTGCAGCCAGCTCCCAGGGCTCCAGGTGCCAGCTGCCCAAAGCTGGGAATCTGAAAACACCTGCCTTTGGCAGCTGCTGTTCAGCCCTGACAAACCATTCCAGAGAAAAGATTCCATCTCTCCAAGCAGAGATGGAGATGCTCATGCTGCACAGCTCCCAACTCCCTGTGTTTCAGCCAGCACAGACAAACACCACAGCTAAAAAAAACATCCCTGTTCCAAATAAACCTCCCAATTCCCAATGGGCACTGTCCAGCTAGATGCCAACAGCCACTTCTGTCCCATCCCTTTCGTTTGCTCACTTCCACTCTTGGTCTGTGCTCCACAACACCAACTCTTCCCCTATTCAGGATCAATCCTGTGCCAGTCCTGCTGTTCAGATGCACCACCCCCTCTGTGTGCCAGGCTGGCTGTTGGCACAGCTTCCCTCATTAACAGGGCTTTGGGTGGTTTGGGCACAAACACAACATTTTTGAAATTACTGCGTTTGCTATCTGTGTTCTCTCTCCCAAGTCCTGTGGCTCATCATTTTATTGGTCTTTTGGCTTTAGTGACACAAAGCTCCAAAACGGAACAGCAGTGGCTGAGTGTCACCCAAACACTGTCACCAGGACCACCCTGTGCACCCCAGGACCACCCTCTGTACCCTAGGACCACCCTGTGCACCCCAGGACCACCCTGTGCACCCCAGGACCACCTTCTGTACCCTAGGACCACCCTGTGCACCCCAGGACCACCCTCTGTACCCTAGGACCACCCTGTGCACCCCAGGACCACCCTGTGCACCCCAGGACCACCCTCTGTACCCTAGGACCACCCCGTGCATCTCAGGACCGCACTGTGCCCAAGAGCACACTGTGCACCCCAGGAGCACACTGTGCACCCCAAGAGCACACTGTGCACCCCAGGAGCAGAGAGCACAGCCTCCCTCCCTGGGGAGGCGCCTGCACGGCTCTGCTGCACTGCTGGAAGGTCAGCAAACAGGAAACCTGCCCGGGCCGGGGACACGCAGGGAACGGCCGGCTGGCTGGAAGGAGCCTGGGACCAGGGAAAGATCCAGCAGGGCTCAAGACCAGGTTTGGGCTCACGGCGAGCTCTGCCACCCGGCTGGGTGCGCGGCTCTCGCCGGCAGCACAGGCCCATCTGCAGCCCCAGAGCTGCAGGGGAGGAAGGTACAGAGCAAGTCAGGGGGTGCAGCAGCCACAGGGAGAACAACACAAACCAAGGAAAGCCCATCAGCTCAAAGTGCTGCTCAGGGTGGCAGAAACCAAAAAAAAAAGAGAAAGCTTTGCAAAAGGACCCTAAAATCCTGAGTGTCCGGGTGATGGAGCAGCAGGTGACCGAAGAAAAGTGGGATCATCAGAAACAAACAACTCTGATTTTAAATCTGCAAGAACAAGCTGCAAGTTCTCACCATTCAGATGAAATCCTGGCATTATTCTCAACAATTTCATGGAAACATTTCCCAGAGCAGCTGTGGCTGCCCCACCCTGGAAGTGTTCAAAACCAGGTTGGATGGGGCTTGGAGCAACCTGGTCTAGTGGAAAGTATCCCTGCCCACAGCAGAGAATGGAACCAGATGAGCTTTAACATCCCTTCCAACTCAAACCCTTTCCATGATTCCATGATTCTGTGAATGTTGGTTCACTGCTCAGCAGCAAAGAGCAAAGGGGGTACCAGCCATGACTAGGGGAAGGATGGAGAACAAGACAGGGAATACTCTGATGCTCTCACCCTGACCCACATCCTCAGCCTCCCCAGCGCTTCTGACCTGGGTCTCCAAAAAGGATGGGAGGGAACTTGAAAAGGTGCTGAGAGGGGCTGGAGATGACTGACAGGATAGAACAGCTTCTGCACAGGGAGCCTGGAAAGGAAGATGGCAGAGGGGGAGTGAAGCCTTCCATGCCAGGAGAAGAAAGGAAGAGGCCACCAGGGAACAATTTGTTCACTGTTCCTTCCGAAACAGAAACTTGGGGACACCACATCCAATTAGGCAGGTCCAAAACAGGAGGAGGTTTCTTCCCATAAAGCATGGCTGTGAAACGCCTCGCCGGGGCTGTGGCAGCACTCAGAGGATGGCTGGTCAAATTCAAGGACAAAAGCTCCGTGCGAGGCTACGGAAACACGAGATGTAGCTTTGGGCCTGGGAATGGTTCTGCGCTGGGAGCAGGAAGGGCAGCAGCAGAGGCCAGGCTGGGGGGCAGAGGAGCTCCTGGAGCCCCCTGGGCAGTAGCAGAGGAGGGGGCTCCCCTGGCCCCTCTCCCCGTGCCCCCCGTGTGCGCCCGCAGAGCCGCCGGCAGTGCCGTGGTTGGGGCTGTCACACCGTCCCCACGGCAGCCTGGGGCTGCCAAACCTGCAAACCCACACTCCCATTGACATTTTCCATGCTCACTCGCCGCATTGGGCTGGTATTTATAGAAGTTTCAGCAAAAGCAATTCAGACACTTCCAAAAAGGAGGTTAGGGAAAAACACGGCAGCTTGGCCAAAGCTGTACATTTTTCCAGCTTTGAGTGAGGGATTGAGGAGCTGATCGACCTCCCAGCTCCGGGCTGGAGCCCAGCGCTCCAGACTTTGATCTGCCAAGCCACAGTGTGCTTTGCTCGGGGCCCAGCAAGTGTTTCCTGCATCTCCAGCCCCAGCATTTCCACAGCAAGATCCCTCTGCTAGAAACAGCCCTTCCCAGCTGAATCCACGGAGCTGTGGACTCTGCCCCACAGTTCACCAGCAGTCTCCAGCCTCTGAACTGGGGTGTCACACAGTCTGCACCAAACTCAAACACACCTTCCCCTGAGCTTTAAGTGATCCTCTTCCCTGACAGGAAAGCCAGGAAAGGCAGAAATACAGAAAAACAACAGGGGAACAAGGGTTCACACAGAGAGTACACATACCTGTTACACTCCCTGTACCTATGCGATGTCTTGGTGCCCAAAGCCACAGGAGCAGGTCCCAGGAGGGGATGGAATCCTCCTCCCTGCTGATCTTCCACCACGACATGTACCCCACAATCAGCAACTGAACCCACCAGCCCAGCACAGCTCTCCCAAGGCAGCAAATAGACAGAGGACTCAGATATTTGTTTTTTGTGGGACTGGACCTACCTCCATCCCCTGGAGACCACCAAGTTGATGCTCCAAAGGCTGAAGCCCCTCTGCTCTGGAGCCAGGCTGGGAGAGCTGGGGATGTTCACGTGGAGAAGAGAAGGCTCCAGGGAGAGCTGAGAGCCCCTTCCAGTGACTAAAGGGGCTCCAGGAGAGCTGGAGAGGGACTGGGGACAAGGGATGGAGGGATAGGACATGGGGGAATGGTTTCCCACTGCCAGAGGACAGGGTTGATGGGATATTGGGAAGGAATTCCTGGCTGTGAGGGTGGGGAGGCCCTGGCACAGGTTGCCCAGAGAAGCTGTGGCTGCCCCTGGATCCCTGGAAGTGTCCAAGGCCAGGTTGGGCACGGCTTGGAGCAACCTGGGCTGGTGGAAGGTGTCCCTGCCCACGGCAGGGGGTGGAACTGGATGAGCTTTAAGGGTCCTTTCAAACCACATCATTCTGGGTTCTATGACCACACAAGCTGCAGTATCCTCCATGTCAGCCCAAGGCATCACCTGAGATGGAAGCAGCAGAAACGCCAAGGCTGCTCGGCCAGGTAAGGCAGCTGGGGGACTTGGGAGAGGTGGGCTGCAAATCCCTGCTGCCCCAGCCCCCCCAAGAATGGTTCTGCTCTGCAGAGGCTGGTTTCCCCAGGCAGCTCTGCAGGAAGAGGCTCTGCTGAGCCCCACCAGCCCCGTGTCCCCTCGGCACCACCACCCTGCGCAGGAGGCTGCCAGAATTAAAGTGGGTCCCCTTGCAACTCTTCCTCCTCCTTCTCTTGAGCTGAACTCCAACCATCTGTGGTTTAACAGCTCTGCATCTGATCCAGCACCCTCGGCTCTCCCACAGCATGGAGAGAAATCAGCACTTTTAGTGCCCAAGTCACCAACCTACTTCTCACTCCTACTTCAACCTGAGACCGATGACGAGGAGCCCGGGGGAGCTGACTCGGGTGGCATCACCTCCATCCAAGCCACCTGACACTGTGTTTGCCAACTCCCCCAACTTTTGGATCCCACATCTCCTGTTGGTGACAGCCCACTCAGCTGACATGGCACAACCAATACTGTCCCTTGAGGCACCTGAGTAGATTCTGCCAGGATCCTCAGGGCGAGGCAGGGGGTTCTGGACACCTTTCTGAGGGCAGGTGCCTGGATTCCTGTGCAAGGGTAGGTGTGCATCTCCCCTCACAGACAGACATGAGTGTGGGAGTGAACAAGGCCCTGCAGCTCCAAAGGACCAGGGAGCTGCCACCTCAGCCTCACATCTTAATCACAAGATCATTCTATTTCCATGGAAACAGCAGAATTAGAGACTTCGGTGTAATGACAATTAGCAACATCGGGAATTTAACTGTTAAACCCATGACACTCCCGTCCCCAGCGCCAGGAGAGGGGACGGTGCTTGCCCACACCACCACCCCGCTCCCGGCCACACTCAGGTGTTTGCTCCTGCTTCCCTCAGCAGCCAGACGGGCTTCCAGTCTCTCCCAGCTGGGCTTCCAGTCTCTCCCAGCTGGGCTTCCAGTCTCTCCCACGTCAGCGCGTCAGGAGACAGAAGCTCCCGGCTGATGGTGGCTCCGTCCAGTGCCAGCTTGTCCGTTGGCAGCTGATCCTGGAGGACGTGCAGCGATCCTGCTGACCAAGGCTTCCCTGGTGCCTCAGCAGCAGGAAAAGGCTTTATGTGCTCCTGAGTCACTCAGAGAATGGCTCCAGGCACTACGGGAAGGACCAGCCAGTGCCTCCCCTTCCCCTGGCACAGCGAAGCACTGCAGTGGTTCTGGTCAGCCCGGGGACAGCGCAGAGCTGACAATTACCATCGCTGGCACAGGGTACCCTGTCCCACCCCACTGTCATCACCGTACAGCCACGAGCCTTTCCTGAAAGCAAGGCTGGGAAGGACTCGGCAGCACCACAAGGCTCCCAAGACATGTATCTTGGGTCTGCAAAACACCACGGTGAAAGCTGCCATCATGGCAGCATCACCAAGGATGTTGAGGTAGATCAGGGGAGCTCCCTGTGCCCAGCAAGCCCTCAGGTTACCCAAACCCATCTCCCAGAAGAGGGGAGAAGAGCTGTCCCTCTGCCTTCTGCTCAGCCAGGGAACTACCTTGAGGGGTGGCTGCCCCAAAATCCCCCCTGAGTGCTCCACGTCTTGGTCCTACTGTGGTCAGCAGGACCTTTAGCTGACAGGATCAGCACAAGGAGCCTCTCCTGGACTTTATGCCCAGTCCAAGGATTGAAATTGCTCGGCCAAGCTCTGATCATGTACCACCACACGGACCAACAGGCAACATGCTGATGGAAATTTTCCATGGCACGTGCATTCCGCTGCCTTGCCCATGCCTGGACACCTGTGCACGAGCCATGCTCCTGCCATGATTACAGCCACACTCCTAAAGCCCTTCCTAGGGGTCAGGACACCAAAATCCAGCCTCGAGGAGAACAACTTCCCACCCACAGAAATCCCAGCCCTGCTCTGAGACCAGGGGAAGCTGGAGAGAAATCATTTTCTACGCTGGAGGCTGTGGGACAGGGCAAGCGCCTGCTCCAGCGGGAGCTCACGTGGAGCCATCCCCACCCTCGAGCTGGCAAAGCTCCAGGGCTGAAACTGCATCTACAGCTGATCTCCCGTGACAGCCGGGTGTGCTCCAGGCCAGACTCTCTTTCAGCCTCTGAAGAGAACTCCCCGGGGCACAGCTGCACACCTGCCCACCCAGACTGCCTGCACAGACAGGTACCAGCAGGAAGCACTGCTGCGACCTCGGGTCCCTCCTGCTGCTCTGCACACGGAGCCCGTGAGCACCCCGAGCCCCACGCTCACCCCCCGAGCTCCTCGTGTCACACAGGCGGCCCCGCCACACCACACGTGGGACTGGGGAGTTCCTGCGGAGGGGACACGCTGTCGGGACACTGCCAGGACACCCAGCAAGGTTACACCGACCCAGGGCTCACCCCACACCCACACTGGGACCCCGCACCCCATAGCTCCAGCAGCTGGGGGAAGGCTGGGCTCCTCCTCCATCCTTCCCAATCCTGCCTGCAGCCTGCCCATGCAGGGAGGTGGGGGCTGGCAGCCCTGGGCGGGCAGGGGGCTGGCACCCTCAGCAGGGTGGGGCTGGCACCCTCAGCAGGGTGGGGCTGGCACCCTCAGCAGGGTGGGGCTGGCAGCCCTGGGCCGGGGGCAGCGGCGGGCGCTCAGCCCCCCGGCAGCGCGGTGACTCAGGCGCGGAGCCAGCGCTCGGGGGAGTCTGGGCTGAGTCACCGCGTGGCCGTGACTCACCTCGGACGCGGCGCTCGGGCCCGCGATGCGGCCGGCACATGCGGCCGCTCCAGCTGCGGGTTTGCTCCTGGACGTGCTGCTGCCGGCGGCTCCCCGGGGCCCGGCGTGGGGAGAGCACTGACCGGGCAGCGGCAGGGGCAGGGGTCTCCCGGGCTGCCAGCGCTGCTCCAGGCATGCTGAACAGGGGCACCGCTCCAGACATGCTGAACAGGGGCACAAGGGGGGCCCTGCTGCGGATCCCTCGCCGCGGCAGATCAGGTGAGCCCTCAGCCTGACCATACCTGCCACCCCCGCTGGCTCCGGGGCCAGTCCGGGGCTCACCCTGTGCCCCACAGACCCCCCCGTCCTCAGCCCCAACACCCCCTGCCCGGGGCATGGGGCAGCCCGACGGCCAGGCTGTGCCAGGAGCATGGCCTGTCATGGAATCACGGAATCACGAAATCATTAAGGTTGGAAAAGCCTTCTGAGACAATTGAGTCCAACTGCTCCCCCAGCACTGCCAAGACCACCCACCGTGGTGCCATGTCCCCAAGTGCCACATCCACATGGGATGGGGACTCCACCACTGCCCTGGACAGCCTGTGCCAGGGTTGGACAGCCCTTTCCACGAAGAAATTTTCCCAATATCCAACCTAAACTTCCCCTGGAGCAGCTGGAGTCTGTTTCCCCTTGTGTGAAGCACATTCCCGGGTGCAGGCAGTGCCAGGGGACAGGGATGTGCCCCTCGGTGTGGGGGGACCAAGGGGACCTGACCTGTTCAGTCCCTCTGACCACTGTGGCCTCCTCACCTGGAGGAAGCCACCCAACACCTACTTCAGCAATAAAGTAACCCAAATTCTCACTGACTGCACTTATTTTAGCGTGACACCTAAATCCGGCAGCACCGACGCGCTCTGGGACCGGCAGAATTAGCTCAAGGAGAGGAGGGGACGTGGGGCTGGGCCAGTGCTCCGAGAGCCCGGCGGGCCCGGTGAGAGCCAGGGACAACAGGGGAGCAGCAGCAGGACCTGGCACCCGGGGAGGAAAGCGGGGACAAACTGGGGTTTCCCACAGAAGCTGTGGCTGCCCCATCCCTGGAAGCATCCAAGGCCAGGTTGGATGGGACTTGGAGCAACCTGGGATAGTGGAAGGTGTCCCTGCCCATGGCAGGGGGTGGAATGGGATGGGGTTTAAGGTCCCTTCCAACTCAAACCATTCCGTGATTCTAAAATGGGGTTTGGGGGTTTGTTGTGGTTTGTTTTTTCACATTTCCACAATAATTTATCAGACAGCCCAAACCCCAACATTCCATAAAAACACCAGGACAACAATTCTACTAAAAGCCCTGAACCAGCCTGGAGGCGAGGGACATCCAAACTGCCCAAAAAAGGGTAAGAAGTGGGAAGAAAGAGGAGGAAACAGATGTCAATGTGATCTTGAACACAGGAAGTATCAAAAATGGTGTAGGAAGCTGAAGCCCTCAGGAAAAGGAGTCTGTAACAATGCTGAGAGCAGCAGGAAGCGGCTGTGGGGAGCACGGACCTGCACGGGGGGCACGGCTCCCTCCTGGGCCCGGGGGCTGCCGGGCCTCACACCCAAACACCGGGGAAAAGCAAACACGGACCAATGCAGAATGGCAAAACCATGAACAGAAACAACTTTTAAAATGTCATTAAAACAATGTAACTTTAATTTAAAGGCACAGACTTGAATGCAATGGCGTGAGGAAGAGTGAGGAAGAGTGAGGAAGAGTGAGGAAGAGTGAGGAAGAGCTAGCTCACACTCCTGCTCATGCTAATTTTTAATAAATATTGAAATAATGGAGATCTTCAGGAATGCCTGGAACAGAGCAAAGTGACCTTGTACCCCCCCGACCCTCAGGCAGCCCTCGCCGACACCAGTCCCTGGGAAGGGGTCGGAGTCAATGGAATTGGATGTTTTAAACAACAACTCACGTTACAGCCGATCCCACTCCTCCAGGTGGTTCAGGTGTTGCTGACACAGGGTTGGACTGGATGACCTTGAAGGTCCCTGCAGCCCAAACTGCTCTGTGGTTCCATGACACAGACAACTCTGTTCATGTTTCCATGGCCACGTGACTCATTCCCACACGACATTCCCTCTATCAGTGAACACTTTGCAAAGTCAGTAACAGTAGAGACAGTAAGAACTGGCTACAGGAGCAGGCTCAGAAGAGCCAGAGATCCAGGCCAACAGGTAAGAGGATTTCAGTGACCCCTGGCGCCATCCCAGTGATGTTGGGAAGCTCCACACAACTGGGAAAATGCTCTTGCTATGCCAGGTCTGAGACAGGCAAAGCGGCAAATGGTGGGAACACCAGGACAGTCAGATCCCCCAGCCCCACACCACAGACTACATCCTCTTGGGGCCATTTCCAACACCAACGAGGGCATGACCAGGAACCACTGGTGTGGATTCACCACCATCAGGAGGGGGCAGGTGGATGTGCCAGACAACAGAGCTCTAACACACACAGACCGTGGGGGTGGAACAAGATGATCTTTGAGGTCCCTCCCAGCCCAAACCACTCTGGGAGTCCATGAAAAAGAGCAGTCAGGAGAAAGGAGCTGGATTTACAGACCATACAACTGTGGCTGGGTCAAGTGGGAGCACACTGCCTATAGTCTGATGTTTTTCATTTTAAGGACACTGGGTAAGGAAGAGCCATAAAAATTCTTTGAAGACCACAGGAAATGAACTCACAAAGAGACTTTCAACGAGCATTATGTGATCAACTTCCCAAAAAGAACATCAAGAGACAAGTGATGATAAAGTGACAGTAAACTTCTCAGGGAATAATGCTCAGGTAACAAAGTTTTATTTAGACCAATCTAAAGAAACAAGTGAGAAAATGGAACTTTAAACCAGATAAATGCAAATTGGGAATTAAATGGGAATTATCAGCAGCTGGAGGAATTAATGACTGGAATAACTGACTGAAGCAGCAGTGGTTGGGCTCCGTTCAATGTGTTGCCCAGGAAGGGTGTGAAGACCTCCAGGAGTGGGGGATCCGAGACCTTTCCAGACAGACAAAGCCCTTCCCAACCTGCCTGGATGGCAATGCTGACCTCATGGGAGCAGGATGTTGCACTGAGACCTGCCAAGGTCCCTTCACCAGGAAGAGTCGGCCCTTCTCCAACTCCTGATGGTTTTCAGGCTGAACCACACATTTGTCTGGGAAGTGCTTCAGCCAAACAATCTGTTAAGCTGAAGAGGGGATGATGACACCATTTACTAGTTCACGATACACAGCCAGTAACGGAACAGACACTCCAGCATCGAAGTCTGTGTTTAAATCCAAACACCACACACTCCACACAGACCCTCGGGGTCCTCACAGACCCTGAAAACCAGGTGACTGAGCTCAACACGCTTATGCATTTTCTCCTCCAAGAGGAATATTTTGGTCTCTCCCCTTGCTTCTCACCACCACAGCCCCCCAGCTCACAGAACACCACACTGCCTTGTGCAATGCCCTCCCCAGCAACCCACCCCAGCCCTGAGAAGGGGCTGGGCGCCTCTGCCCAAGCCCATTTCTCATTTGCACCAGGCCATGTGCCATTTGGCCTCGATTTTCTCTCAGACTCTCTCCAACTCAATTTTCACATCTCACAGTCTACCAAAGCATCCTTCAGCCAATCCTCTGAGGGGAGCTGTCAGGACAGGGAAGAGTAGGAAGAGTGACCACAAGTTCTTAGGATTTCTGGGAGGAAGGACAGCAAACTGCAGAGACTCCACCAAGGCAGGCACTGCCCAGAGGGGCTGTGGACTCCCCATGCCTGGAAGTGCCCAAGGCCAGGTTGGGGCTCTCAAACCACAACAGACGGGGCTTGGAGCAACCTGGGCTAGTGCAAGATGTCCCTGCCCATGGCAGGGGGTGGGACTGCATGGGCTTTAAGGTCCCTTCCAACCCAAACCATTCTATGATTCTATGATTATTGAGCTCCATAGGCAAGATCCTATGGGAGGTAAATCCACAAGGAAAATAGAAAAAGAGAAAACAAAAGGAGATTACAGAAAGCTGCTGTGTCCCTAAGCAGCAGTGGTGGTGGCATACACTGAAATCATCCCTGTGCAGAGGTAACCAGTGTGGTAGGAAACCAGCTTGGCTCACCCAAGCTCCGTACTGGGCTTGGCATGGGAAGGCACACACAGGGAAACTGGAATTGAGGTCAGATTAATAAGGATAAAGACAAAGGAGTGGCAGCCAAGCCTGAGCCCAGAGCAGCTACACAAGGAGTGAGAGGTGACCAGTGAGGAACTGCAAAGACCAGAGGTGATTCCAGGGTGCACCAGGGACCAACATGAGAGAACGGGAAAGCTCGGCCTGTTCCGCAGGGGGCAGAGGAGCCACTGAGAAATGACACTGAGGACTGGGGGGGTTAAGCCTTTTTGTCCAAGTCTCTACCACAAAGAGCAAAGAGGGGGCCAGCACAGGCAGAAGCCAAAGAACACACTGGAGCTTCCAGTAAAAAATGCAATGTCAGGTGTTTCACATGGGCAGATGGGGACAGGCAAGGGATGATGGTTTAAACTGAAAGAGGAGATTTCAGTTAGATATTAGGATGAAATTCTTCCCTGGGAGGGTGGGGAGGCCCCAGCACAGGTTGCCCAGAGAAGCTGTGGCTGCCCCATCCCTGGAAGTGCTCAAGGCCAGACTGGATGGGGCTTGCAGCAACCTGGGCTAGTGGAAGGTGTCCCAGTCCGTACTGGGAGAGATGATTGCCCCAAACCAGGTGCAGGACCTTGCACTTGGCCTTGCTGCACTTCATGAGGGTCCCACGGGCCCCCTCCTCCAGCCTGTCAGGGTCCCTCTGGATGCCATCCCTGCCCTCCAGCCTGTCACCTGCACCCCTCAGCTTGCTGTCACCTACAAACACGCAGAGGGTGCACTCAGTGCCGCTGTCTATGGCATTAATTAAGATATTAAAAAGCACTGGTCTCAGTATGGACCCAAGAAGGACAGCACTCATTACTGGTTTCCATTTGGCCACTGACTAAACCCTCTGGATATGTCCAGCCAATTCCTCACCAACCCAATAGTCCAGCCACCATATTCACCTCTCTCCAAACTCTCTGCAGTCTCCTGGGAAGGTGTAAGATGTCACTGACAGGCCTTTAAACGCCGGTCCCTCGTTTCCCAGAAGGACAGACATCCCGACCCCATGATCTCCCACCGCCCTTTCCCATCCCACCAGGGGACTGCACAAGGTTGCTCCTGCCTCACCTGCAGATTCTGGGCTCTTCTGGACCCTGCCAGCTCCTCCCTCAGGAACCAAACTGGCCTCAATGCCTTGTCCTCGTTGATCCCAGCAATTCTTTTATCCTCTTTGTTCTCCTCCCGGTTCTCTACAGCTTTCTTCACCAGCCTCAGACAGACCATCCTCACTCTCCACCTCCAGTGTTGCTGTTTTTCGAGTGTCTCACATGGCTCTGCCCATAGCACCTTCCCTTCTCCCTCCACACTTCCTCCAGCCAGCCTCATGCTTTAATTTAACGCCATCCCTCAGCTCTGGGTGATGATTCATAGTTCTGCCTTTCTATTCCTGGACTGTCTCCTGTCCAAAATGAAGTCTCAGCTTTTTTCCCCTCCAGCATTTCAAGTGTGCACCCACAAGCCCGAGCTCCACATGATTAAAGAGAGCTGCTGCTAATCCCAGCTTTGTCCCCTCTCCCCTCGAGCTCTCACTGCTCAGGGCCTTGGGACATTGCTCAGATCCTGTCTGAGACTTGAGGACACAACTCAGACAGTA
Organism: Pipra filicauda; assembly: GCF_003945595.2. Taxonomy (NCBI): domain Eukaryota; kingdom Metazoa; phylum Chordata; class Aves; order Passeriformes; family Pipridae; genus Pipra; species Pipra filicauda. Next base: position 66,054 of record NW_024104964.1, on the reverse strand, counting down.
ACAGAGCTCATGGATCTTCCTCTCCCTCTCCTCCTCATCCTGGCTGTCCCTAAACCCCTGTGGAGCTCCACAAGCTCCAGTCCCTGGAGCCTGCCTTGTCCCCTGGCCATGCAGCCAAAGGCTCCCAGCATCCACTCAGCATTGACCATTATTGCCCCTTTCCCCCAAAACTGCCTATAAACCATATAATCCTGCCTCTTCCCTATTCAGCCAGAACACTGCTGCAGCTGGAATTATTTCCCAATCTCTTCAGCAGGCCAACACTCCCTCTGAATCCCACTCCAGGCCCTCCTCTTCTGTCACGTCAACCATGAGCTGTATGTCTTCCCCCTCCCAAATGCCTCATTCCATAACAACCATCCTTCCTCTGCTGTCTCCCTCCCAAACCTGGCAGAAGCTCCACTTCCCAGCTGCTGAATTCCAGCAAACACCTCCCTGCTTCCTCCTGTTTGTGCTTCATATTGAAAAAGCTCTCTTTAAACCACCTGAAATCACTTTCTTCTCCTCTTCCAAAGAGCTCTTCGAAGCTCTCCCAAGCTCTGTGCCCACCAGGAACACCCAAGTCGCGCCAGGGGAGGTGGCTGCCCTGGGAGGTCCATGTCCTCATGCAGCCCCCCACTGTCCCACGATCTCTGTGCTCCCCACGTGCTCATCAGCACCTGCCTCTCACCTTTAAACCAACTCTGAGCCCCCACGGCAGGGCTGGCCCTGCCCTGTGCTCCCACAGCACCTTCTGCAGGAGGGACCCGGCCAGGGGAGGCTCCAAGGGGTGACTGCCATGAAAATCCAGGAACAGAGCAGCACCTCCCACCCAATCACTCCCAAACAAAGAGCCACAGCACTACCAGCCCTGAGCCCCCACCCCCAGGGACAGCACAGGCCTCGGGCACCCACCACCAGCAAGGCACCCTGCATGGATGTGTGTGTGCTGCTCCAGCTCCCATCAGGGCACCCTGCATGGATGTGTGTGTGCTGCTCCAGCTCCCATCAGGGCACCCTGCATGGATGTGTGTGTGCTGCTCCAGCTCCCATCAGGGCACCCTGCATGGATGTGTGTGTGCTGCTCCAGCTCCCATCAGGGCACCCTGCATGGATGTGTGTGTGCTGCTCCAGCTCCCAGCACAGCACCCTGCATGGATGTGTGTGTGCTGCTCCAGCTCCCATCAGGGCACCCTGCATGGATGTGTGTGTGCTGCTCCAGCTCCCAGCACAGCACAGCACCCTGCATGGATGTGTGTGTGCTGCTCCAGCTCCCATCAGGGCACCCTGCATGGATGTGTGTGCTCCTCCGGCTCTGCCCAGCCATCCAGAGGCTGGACATGGATGGCACTCACCAGAGCCTGATCATAGAATCACAGAATAGTTTGTGGGGGAAGGGACCTTAAAGCTGAACCTGTTCTAACCCCCCTGCCATGGGCAGGGACACCTCCCACTAGCCCAGGTTGCTCCAGCCTGGCCTTGGACATTTCCAGGGATCCAGGGGCAGCCACAGCTTCTCTGGGCAACCTGTCCAGGGCCTCCCCACCCTCCCAGGGAGGAATTTCTCCCCAGTCTCCCACCTTTGGCAGTGGGAAGCCATTCCCCCTTGTCCTGTCACTCCAGGCCCGTGTCCAAAATCCCTCTCTGAAGGCCAACCCCCCTTTCCCTACCACAGGAGTCACTGCTGGGGTAAATACCCAACACCTGCCCAAAGCCAAGAGCAGGAGCCAGTGTGCACTGAGCCTGCTGTGGCAGCGAGCATGGGACAGACAGCCCACACTGGCCACCGTGGCAACCCGGATTCGGTGGCTCCCAGCCCGGGACTCTGCAGCAGCAGAACTCAGGCGGGATTTCAGACACAGCAGCTGGGAATGAGGCACAGAGCCCCCGGGCTGGAGTGGATTTCATCACCACAGATCACATGGCCAGAACCAGATGTCACACATGACCCCAAGCAGGAATTCCCCAGTGACTCACAGCCAGGACTTCCAGAGCAGAGATGCAGCCCCACGGCAGCCAGACACCCGGCACAGATGCAAACATCCTCTGCCCTCCGCGTGCCATGAGCTGGGGCACTCTGCTCTGCCTGGATATCTGTTTCCTTGGGATTTGGGGGAATTCAGAAGCAGCAGGGTTTGAATGGAACTGGACAGCGGGTCTGAAAGTCACTGGGGCAGGAGGGACGAGCAGATACGCAACAGGTCTTAATCACACAAACCTCCTTCCAGCTAGGAAGCAGCTAAAATTATCTTGATTTTCAGCTTTCCTGCCCCAGAAGATTCCTTGCTGTCACTACAACACTTCAGGAAACCCACCTGAAGAGGCACCCACAGGCTCTGCTCCCAGGGCTGCCCCGAGCTGCAGGCAGCAGCAGGAGTGAGACCACAGGTGCCTCTTCCATGCAGGACACTGCAGGAAGGAACACAACAAGTCATTGGAGACAATGACTTGCAGGAAGTCCTGGAGGATTAAAAAAAAACCAGATGCCAAAGCAGGAAGGCGGAATCAGAGGAGAAAAGGCCTCCTCCTGCCAGGGAGAGACACCATCGGGCATCGTGTCACTGCCGAGGTGCCCATCAAGGTGCAGAGCTCTGATCACAGGCTAGGACAGCTCTCACATCCCTCAGTTCCCAGGAGCCAGGCTTCTGTGTCAGCCCTTCAGCCCATGGCTGCTCGTCCAGACCTCATGGCCACTGCCCACATCCCCCTCACATCCACTCCAGCTACGAGGGGATTTCAGCCCAAGGGCTGGACACCACCGCCCTGGGCAGGAGAGCACCCAGTCCCAAGAGAGGCTCAGGTCAGTGGGATGTCACTGCCCGGACTGCCAGTTGGTGAGGAATGTCCCTAAACTGGAAAAGGCTCTATGCAACCAAACTGTGAAACTCCTAAAAAAATTGGGAGTTTGTGCTGGGACAAGGGAGGGCAGAGAGCCACCAGGGCCACCACACCGACCCACAGCCAGTGCAGGGACACCAGCCAACGTCTGCAAACACCCAGAGCGTGTCCCTGGCACAGGCACTGGCTCCCAGCTCCTTCCCAGGCACTGACTGTGCTGCTGTCATGGCCAGGAGATCTGGCACACAGAGCTTTGCTGTCAGCTCTCACACAGCTCGGATCAGCACAGTCCAGGCCCATTCTGACTCCTCCCAAAAACCAGGTTCTCCAGCTGCAAGCTTGGTGAGGCGAGAGCTGCACCTGGCAAAGGTGCCTCCAGATGAACTGGGCCACAACATAAAACTGCCTAAAAACAGAGGATGTATTTGTCCAAGTGTGCTACCCCAGCCATGCTTTGGTTCTGCCCATCACTCCCAGGGGACCAAGGTCTCCCCTCACACCAGTACCTGCTCCAGGACTCTCCCCAGGAAGATCCTTCTGCTTGTGCCACCCATGCCGAGCAGTGCCAGCCCTGCCGACAACTCAGCCAGGCAACAACACACATGGCAGTGCAGGACACAGGGCTTTCCTTTCCTGCAGGTAAGGCAGCTTGAGAAGCATTTCCCACTGCCCTCAGGAATCTCTCCTGAGAGTCTTTGCCCCAGGACTGCAGCACCCCCCATGCAAGCCACAGAGAGCACGTGACCAGAACACGAGATGCTGCCAGGGCTGGAGCCCCTCTGCTCTGGAGCCAGGCTGGGAGAGCTGGGGGGGTTCACGTGGAGAAGAGAAGGCTCCAGGGAGAGCTGAGAGCCCCTGGCAGGGCCTAAAGGGGCTCCAGGAGAGCTGGAGAGGGACTGGGGACAAGGGATGGAGGGACAGGACATGGGGGAATGGTTTCCCACTGCCAGAGGACAGGGTTGATGGGATATTGGGAAGGAATTCTTGGCTGTGAGGGTGGGGAGGCCCTGGCACAGGTTGCCCAGAGAAGCTGTGGTTGCCCCTGGATCCCTGGAAGTATCCAAGGCCAGGTTGGATGGAGCTTGGAGCAATCTGGGGTAGTGGAAGGTGTCCCTGACCATGACAAGGGGTGGAACAAGATGGTCTGTATCCCAAACCATTCTGTGGTTCTACAATTTGCCCAATCTCCCACTTCTGTGCTTTTTTAACCACCTTTGCATTTAATTTCCAGCAAATCTGGAGACCACAGAGCCAGAGGAGCTCTGCCCCAACCTGCATAGAGAAGGGCAGCACTATGGGAGCTGTGCAGATGCCTGGAATGCCCAGCTGTGGAGCTGGATACGCCGATGGCTCTGGAGCTCCCCCACAGCACCCCAGCACCGTGCCCTGCGGTTTCCCAGCCCTCGGGAACTCACAGGCACACGGAAACAGGGCAGTTCTGCAGAGGTCATGGAATTAGCAGGAAAAAGCTGGCTAAGCAGAACACTCTCCTTCCCAAAGGGTGTAATTTACTCGAGGCTGATTCAGCGGAGAGAGGACACAGCCAGCCCCGAGTGTGGCCTGGCAGCACGGGGCTCCCCGAGCCCACGGGACCGGGGGGCTCCAGAGGGGAGGGTCCTCCTCATCTTCCTCCAGAGGATCCTGCAGCAATGGCAACTCCTGCCTGTGAGTTCGCTTTGTGAATCAGCACATCAGGAGGAGCCAGTTTCAAAAGATGTTGGGAAAGGATGGAGCATGGAGCTGAAAGACTCGTGCCGGAACTGAACAGAATGATGAGGTTCAGGTAGTTTAACTCATCAGAGAGACGGCAAAGTGACCTCATTAACTGGTACAAGCAGCTTTAAACATAAAAATATCCAGTATCAAAGGAGTCCTTCCTCAGAGAGAAACGCAAAAAATACCCAGGATGTTGGAGATGTCAATTGGAAGAGTGACGCCACTTACTGACAGCAGGACGGGTAATGATGGAAAAATCTCCTGAAGCAGCAGGCCCAGGGCTTTGCCTGTATCTCAGAGAGGCCTTATTTTTAAGGCTAAAATCCTGAGGTGAAGTGATCACACCAAAACCCTGGGATGGACTGTTCACACCAAGTGACCCAACAGCCCATCCTGGTCTCACAGCCCGCCAAAGTCTGGCCCCAGAGCGATGCAGAGCCAGCATGCCAGGACAGCCCCTGCCCAGCAGAGCAGATGTGGAGCTCTGGGATAGCCAGGCTGCTCCCAGCTATCACAGACGTTCTCCAGGGCTTCCCTCATCCCCAGCCTCTGCCAGAGCAGCAACAGCTGGAAACAGTAGAGGAAAGCTTTCCTAAAGTAACCCCACTTCTTCAACTGCAGAAAGGAACCCACATGGCTTTGGAGGCGTCTGGGAGGAGTATGGAAGGACAATGAAGGGAAAAGCACATGCTCTGGGTAAAACTGTGACTACAGAGATTCCTGCTCCCTGGCTACCGAGTCCTCACCACAGCTCAAGCCCTCTCCAAGCTCTCCCAAGGGAGCTGAGCTTTAGGTGGGCTGCAAGGCATGTGCACGACCATGAAGGTCAGGAAACAATTCCCGTCATGTGGCAAAAGCTCTGTTAAAGGAATCTCACCTACTTCTCCTCATCTCCCTTCCACCTCTCCCTCCTTCCTTCACCGCTTCATGCATCCAGAAGACCTCTGTGTAACCATCCTCTCAGCCCTGCACCATGATGCTCTTTCCCTATTCCACCTTCCTGGTGCTCTCTCCCCTGTCTGTCCATGGATCTGTGCTGGCTCCTGTGGCCCCTGCCACTCACAGCCCTGCACAGGGGCATCGCTCGCCCTCCTCAAACCCACCTTCTGGTCACTGCTCAAAGTTTTCTCTAGGAAAGAAATTAAGCACTGTGCAATTACTGTTCTAATTACAAACTCTATTAATACAGCTCTGTCTGTAGCCTGTCCCAGAGTCACAGCGTTCGAGGTCACATTTACTGTGAGCAGGGGCTGCACCAGCCCCACGTTGGTATCATTTTGCTTTATGCAGATATGAAATCTTTGACGGAGCTCAGCAGCTTGCAGCAGTCTCTGAGATTTGGCAAGGGAAGCAGCCTGGGATGAGGGAATCGCTTTTTGCAAGCCCCCTGAAAATCTGTCCAAATTTGGTCGTTAGAAACCACCAAAAACCTCCGGGTCCCGCCTGCAATGCAGCTGACGCTGGCGACCGGCCCGACCTGCCACCCCCAGCCCTGATGCCCAACAGCCCCTCCGTCCCCATCGTCACCCTGAGCCCCAGTGTCCCATGGCCCCTCTGCCCCCAGTGCCTCCCCAGCCCCATGGCCCCACAGCCCCTCTGCCCCCAGCGCCTCCAAACAAAGCTCCAGCTCAAGGAGGAGACCAAAACAGAGCAGGTTTCCCTTTTCCCTTTCCTCCCATGGCAACGACACCAAGGCTGACCCGTGAGCAGCTGCAGGTGGCTCTTGCCCCATCGTGGGCTCCAAACTCCTCACGGAAGGTTTGTTCCCCCAAGCCCGGGGGGTTGGCAGGGCTCCAGCTGCAGCAGCCCCCAAACACCCGCTCCACCTCCCTCCCTGGCAGCACCTCACAGCCACAGATCCCCTCAGCTCAGTACAGCTCTGCCAACGCCTCCAGCTCCACCACCGGCTGTGGCAGCGACACCCCCCAGTCACACCCCACAGTCACACCCACAGTCACACCCCCCCAGTCACACCCCCCAGTCACACCCCCCCACAAACCCCAGTCACACCCCCCAGTCCACACCCCCCAGTCACACACCCCCCCAGCGACACCCCCCCAAGTCACACACCCTCCCAGTCACACCCCCCAGTCACACCCACAGTCACACCCCCCCAGTCACACCCCCCCAGTCACACCCCCCAGTCACACCCCCCAGTCACACCCCCCCAGTGACACCCCCCAGTCACACTCCGGTGGTGACACTGGCAGCCTCGGCCCTGGCAGGGGATGGGCAGCTCAGTCCCACCATCCCCACTGCAGCACAGAACTGCCCTGCCGTTTGCCTTTCAAAAATGAAGGAATTGCCTGCAGGAAAAGAATCTGGCATGAGGACGCGAGCAAGTCCTGCAAGACCCAGCGCTCAGTTTTAGCAAGTTGAATTTGAGATTTCACTGGCAAGTTCCATCACGGATTTTTGGACCATGAGCCATCGTTCCGGTCACTGACTCTGATCTTCAAATCAGGAACATCAACAAACAAAACCCTCTTCCAGGCATTTCTGTATCAAGCCCCAAACCCACAGTTTAGAAGGAAATTCTCCTCCAGACCCAGGTGCTCCAGAGAATGATAACATCTCCAGCAAGGTTCTTCCAGCCGTTAATTACCCCGTTAACTCACACACGCCTGGTAACGGGTCTCGGGTAACTGTGTAATCACGGCACACGTTTCTCCGGGATCAGGATTTATCCCGGTGTCTGGCAGGTAATGGGGGAATGCAGCCCAGATAAGGAAGTCTGTGGGATTCCTGCTCCAAATCCCCAGAGAAGGCCCAGAGGAGACAGGACAGGGCTGTGGCCGGAACAGGCAAAGCCCCCGAGGACACACAGCCTCCAGCCCCATTCCAGGGCCCTGTGGACACCGGGCGAGCTGTGCCACGGCCAGGTGCCGGCCACCCCTCGCCCCTCATTTGGGGTCACTCTGGGTGCTTTGGGGAGCCCCATGTGCCTGAGCAGTGCACCAGAACCCGGTGTGTGTTCACACCTTCCCCAGCAGCAGGAGGATCCACGCACCAGAGGAGTTGCTAAGAGACGCACTCGGCTCCCACCAACGTGCCCAGCACCCGCTCCCACGGCCGGGGGCGCGGGACGGGACACGCGACACCACGGGCGGTGGGACGTTCCCACGTGGGGACAACGGGCAGGGACACGGTGTCCGGAAGGGCTCTGCCCAAGGAGGTGACCCCGTGAGCACCTCAGGTGTGGCCCCACCGTGTCTCAGCCAGCAGTTCCTCTGCCCCACAGCGTGGGAATCACACGCAGGATCAGACCATGTCACCAGGGACCTCGGGGCTCCCACCACAGCCCCCATCAGAGGCACAAACAAGGGAGAGCTGCAGAAGGCCCAAGGGAACAAAGGACGGTCCTCCCCAGTCAGCCCACCCCGAACCCCAGAGGGACCAGGAAGACCCTGATACGCTGGCTGAGCCACTGCCATGGCCTGTGCCAGCCCTGCACTCCCACCCATCTCCAGCACAAGTCTCTCCCCTCCTCTCCTCAAATTCCATCGATCCAACAGCCTTCCATGGCTGAAGACCTCCACAGAGGTGGCAAAGCCCCCTCCTCTTATGGGTTTAAAATTGACCCTGTCCTGACCCCACGGAGTGTCCTTTGTCCTTGCACTGCGAGGCCAATGAAACAAATTCTGGGATTTACATTCCCTGGACTATGCAACCTTTCAGACTTTTGTTAAGGTCCCTCTTCCTTCCCTCCTTTCCACAAAAACCCCAAAGACCCAGGCGGGGTGCAGGCTTCCAGGAGGCACCCAGGGTGGCTGCCACCCCCATGCAGCATCACTGCTCCTGCCGGCACCCCTTCAGCAGGGCCACTGCTCCCCAAAACTACTTGCAGAGCCCCTGCAGTGACACTCCCGGTGTGAGGCAGCAGGAGAAGAGCTGAGCACGCTGCCAACACCCAGCAGGGACAACAAAACCCAGGGCAGGGAAACGGCAGCGCTCGGCGAGCACCGAGCCAGACCAGTGGCACCAGTGGTCCTGCAGCTTTCCCTGCCTGGGGTAGTGCCGGCTGCAGAAACCTGGAGCTTTGGGCTCACCGAGGGCAGAGGGACCTTTCGCGTGAGGGGCTGCAAGAGCCTCCTGGCCCACTGTGGGCCTCAGCACAGCACTGCGAACCTTCCCCTCCCCTGGCTCCACCGCAACCCCTCGCCCATCCCGGTCCCCCGGCTCCATCCCGGCCTCCAGCTCCACCCCGGCCCCCCAGCTCCATCTCAGTCCCTCGGTTCCACCGCAGTCCCTCGCCCATCCCGGCCCCCCGGCTCCATCCCGGCCTCCCATCTCCACTGCGGTCCCTGGCCCATCCTGGTCCCCCGGCTCCATTGCAGCCCCTCGGCTCCACTGCAGTTGCTCGGTTCCGTCCCTCCCCTCGCTGCCGGTTCCCGGGCTGCAGTTTTCTGCATTTCTGACGTTAACGGGCTCCGGCACAGCCCGTTCCCCGCCGACGCCGCGGCCGGAGCCCCCCCGGGTGCCGGAGCCCCCCCGGGTGCCGGACCCCCGCCCGCCCCCGCCCGCCGCTCCCGGCAGAGGCCGCGGGCGGAGTCCCCGGCCCTGCGCAGGCCCGGCCGCGACCACCATCGCTGCGGGGCCGGGCCCGGGGCGGGGGCGGCACCGAGCGCGGCCTCCCCGCAGCCCCCGGCGCGGCCCCCGCGGCCCCGGCCGTGCCCGGCCCCGCTGCCGGCGGCGGGGCCGCAGCGCCCGCAGGCCCCGGCCCGGCTCGGGCCGCGCCCGGCCCCCCGCGCCCCCGGCCCCGCCGCTGCAGGGCCCGGCCCGATCCCGATCGCGGCCCCGCGGGCAGAGCCGGGCCGGGCCCCGCCGGGCCCCGCGGGCAGCAGCGGGCGCAGGTGCGGCGGCGGCGGGGACAAAGGCGGCGGCGCGGCCGGCCCGGTTCGGTGCGGGGTACCCGGTTCGGTGCCCGGCACCCGGCGCCCGGTGCCCGTCTCTCGGTGCGGTGCCCCGTGCCCGATGCCCGTGCCCGGCTCGGTGCCGGTGCCCGGTGCTCACCCTCGATGGAGATGACGTGCTCGCGGATCTGGCTCTGCAGCGCCAGGTCCTCCACGCGCTCGATGAGGTCGTAGATCGCGTAGATATTGGGGTGCACGGACTCGAAGCGCCCGATCTCGGCGCGGATCGCGGCCGAGTTGGAGAGCCCGAACTGCGGCGGGGGCGGCCCGCCGGGCTGCGGCCCCGAGGGCCCGGGCACGGGCACGGGCACCGGCCCGCCCGGCGCCGCCAGGCTCTGCTGCTGCCCGGGGCTCTGCCCGGCGCCGCCCGGGAAGTTCATCGCGGCGGGGCCGGTCAGCGGCGCGCTCCGGGCAGCAGCTGCATGGCCGCGACCACGTCCGTGCGCGGCTCCGCCGGGCTCTGCCGGGCTCTGCCGGGCTCTGCCGCCGCCCCCGCCCGCCCCGCCCCGCCCCGCGCGCGTCACCGGGACCGGCCCCGCGGCGGGCGGGGAGGGGGCAGCGGCGGGGACGGGGCGGGCGGGATGGCGGGGGGAGCGCGGGGAGCGCGGGCACCGGGACCCGGACCGGGAGGAGCACTGGGGGACCGCGACGGGGAACGGGGGAATCGGAGGGGGAGTCCGGGACTTTGGGGGCGGGACCAGGGAGTGGGAACGAGGAGGCGGGGGCCGGGTGGCAGAGTGGGGGCATCGGGACCGGGGGGACCGGGAGTGGAGGGCTGTCACTGCCCGGCCCTGCCCGGCCCTCGCCTAAAGGCAGGTCGCAGCTCCCCTCCCTCGACACCCCACCGGGACCACCCCGACGGCAGAGCCAGTGTTGTGCTGCTGCCCCTGCCCACGGCCCCCCAGACACCCTGTGCCAGCCCCGTGGAGCACGGCTAGGGGTCCTCTGTGCCAGCCCTTCCTCACGACTGCGTTTTGGAGATAATGTCATCGTTAGTCACCCCAAGGTCGTTAACGAAGCTGTAGAACATGGCCATTCCCAAGAGGTCCTTGGATGCCCACCAGCTGCTGCCCCGCCGTGGCGGGGTCCCCTCCCGGGTCACCCCCTGCCCACAGGGCCCACTGCTGTTCCCTCACTCACATGCTCGGTTCAGGCCGCTCCAGCGAGGTCTGGCAAGGGCACGGGACTGTCTGGGGGACCATCATGGTAATGAAACCACCCAGGGGGCCATCACAGGGGATGGCTGTTGGGCAGGGGCCAATAACAACCCCCACGCTGTGCCCACCCCTAAAACAGCCTGCAAGGGGTGACCGGAGGCACAGAAAGGTTCTGATGGGGCACTGGGCTGACAGGTCCTGGCAGTGCCGTGGGAGCCAGTGGAGCTCACTGGGGATGAGCTGGCATCTTCCAAAAGGCTGAGAAACATAAAATAAGTGGGATCATGGGCCCTGGCAGATTAAATGAGAAAGTGGAATTTGGGAAAAGAGGAAGGAATGAAAAAGCAGACAGCTGAGAGAGCCAAGATCCCAATGGATCGCCCCCCCTTACCCCCAAGGACCAGCGTCACAGCGGGCAGTGATGCACTGCTGCCAGTGGGGCTGGGGGGGCAGTGGGGGCTGGCTCCCACCCTCCACCCTTCTCTGGGTGATGGTGGGAAGGGTGGGAGATGAAGATGAGGAGGAGGACAAAAAGGAGGAGGAGGAGACATCTCTGGGAGGTTTCTAAATGCCTCCCGGCTCCGGAATCCTCTGGGACGTGGCAGTGGGTGCTGGGTTGCGTGGGTGGGACAAGCACCTCCCTGCCCTCCCCGTCTCCCTCCTGTGCCCTGCCAGGATTCCTCAAGTGCATCCCAGCCAGCTCGAGAAGGGGTTTATTAGAAAACAGCTTTTTTGGGTTTGGTTTTGTTGAAAGCTTTCAGAACATCTGCGTCTGTTACAGCACCAGGCTCCCCTCACCTGCACACTCACCGAGGCTTCCAAAGGTCCCTAATGGCTCTGTGAGTCACAGCTCTGCTGGGCTGGCCCTTTCCTGACGTGTCCGATGGGTCCATGTCCGCTCTGCGGAGCCGTCCTGGCACCGCAGTGCCTGGCCATGCCCTGGACTTTCTCCAGCCCATTTTCGCTGGGGGTCTCTCTGTCCTTGCTCACAGCCATTTTCTTGATCTGCTATCATCATCATCATCCCAGAATGGTTTTTGTGGGAAGGGACCTTAAAGCTCATTTCATTCCACTCCCTGCCCTGGGCAGGGACACCTCCCGTTACCCCAGGGCTCCCCAAGCCTTGACCAACCCGGCCTTGAACACTTTCAGGGATGAGGCAGCCACACAGTCTCTGGGCAACCTGTGCCAGGGCCTCCCCACCCTCACAGGGAAAGATTTCTGCCCAGTACCCCACCTAACCCTGCCCTCGGTCAGTTTGATGCATAAACATTTATAAATTGCCTCCATTTCAGCCCCTTGGAATATCTGGACGCTCCATGTGCTCGCAGTTCCCTCCTCCACATCACCCTCACAGACAGGGATTCTGGGATTTATTCCTGGTGAGGGATAGGACATTGTCCTTCATTCTTACCTCACCCTCATCTGGCTGAGGTGGCAGCAGGGACAGGTTGAGGTGACTTTCCCCTGACAGGTGGGCATTGGTGGCCACCCCCACATCTCCTCCTTCTCCTTCTGCTCCTTCTCCTCCTCCTCCTCCTTCCCCTTGTCCTCCTCCAGCAGAGATGTGTGATGCCCCCCTGCAGTCCTGGCCTCTCACCCCCTGTGTGGGTGTTCACAGACCACCCTGAGAGAACATTTTGTGTCCCTTTGGGCCACCAGTGTGTCCCAGCACTGGGGGTCCCTCAGGTCCCCCCCACCTCCCACCACACAGCAGGACACAGGGCACAGGGATGGGATGAGGCACAGCAGGCACTGGGATAGAGCATCCCCCGGCCAAAGCCTGCACAGGGGTCGAGGGGATCCTGTCCCTGACAGCCCCTGTGGAGCAGGACTGGGGCTGGCACTGGAGAACGGAGGAGCAGAGGGAGCAGAACAAACAGATGGAGCTGGGGCTTAGTACAGGGATAGGATAAAACCTGGAGGGAACTTCAATGGAAAACAAGAGGAAAAGTTCAAAGGCGGGAGTAGCTGGGGACCAGCAAACACTCCCTCAGGGATGGCCCGCCGGCCACTCTCTGTGGACAGGAGACATGCAGAGATCGAAACTGCTTTTCAGGGTGAATTTCACGTTCAGATCTTCAACTTTCTCAGCTCCATCTGCAGCGTCTCCCTCTGACGCTGCCGTTCGCGTGTGCCTCAAACGGCGCCGCTGCCAAGAGCAGCGATGCCGCCTCCTCCTCCTCCTCCTCCTTCTCCCACTCCTCCTCCTCCTCCTCCTGCCGCTGCTCCCACCCCCAGACCAGCCGCTCCAGTGCCTCTGGTGTCCCTGCCCACGACAGGGGTGTGGAACGGGATGGGTTTGAAGGCCCCTTCCCACCCAAACCATTCCGTGACACCAGACAGTGCCAGAGCCCATGTGGGGCAGCAGGAGGGTCCCCACTGCAGCCCCCCGATGCCCACGTGGGGTGCAGGGCTGGGGAGCAGCCCCCCCAGAACAGAGCCGAGGGGAGGCCAAGGCCCGGGGCTGAGCTCCAGAGGGTGTCTGGGCCCCATGGGCCGAGGGGGGATCCCAGAGGGCTCTCCAGGGGTTTTAGGCTTCTCAGGGCACTGGAGGCCCTGAGGTCCTTGATCATTCTCGCAATAGGAACTGGGGCTTCATCTCTGGAGACATCTCTGTCAGGAGAGCCAAGGGCTCTGCTGGGGGACAGCGCTGGGGACACTGCTGGGGACACTGCTCCTCTTCCCTGGACCGAGGGGAGCAGGAGCCCCGTCCCTCCCCGAGGGGCTCGGGCTGCCCCTCCTCCCGCACACCCCGCACGGCAGCGGCTCCTGTTCCCAAACCCATCGGCACTCGGTGCACGGCAGCAGCAGCTCGGTGGGAGGGAGCTGTTTAATGTCACCCTCCGGTGACAGGGACCGTCCTCTCCGGGCCGGGGATCAGCCAGGAGCTTTCCCCGGAATAGCTGCAGCTCGTGAATCTCGCTCTGGAGCGTGGAGGTACCAGCTCCACCGTTAATCCCATCCGGATCCGCACCGTGCGGCCGTCAAATTGCAAATCCAAAATCCATCACCCGGGCGCAGCATCCCGCTGTGCCCTCCCCCCCGCCCCCCCGCGAGGCTCCAGCAGCTCTGGTGTGGAGCAGAGAGGAGCAGAGCATCACACCCGGGGCTGTGCCAAGGGCACGAGGTGGCCACTGGCCTGGTGAGGCGACCTCAGTTTGAAGGACCACGATTGTCTGTGTCCCTTGCTGTGACCCCTCATGACACCATCAGCCACCTCAGGCCACCCCGTGGGGCTCAGTGACAGCTGGGACATGTCCTGCTCCCACAGGTGTCCAGGTGCTGCACCCCAGGGCTGGGGTGGTCACAGGAACCTGGGGCAGGATCCCTCTGTGACCCCCCTCTGGTCACAGACCTCAGTTCACAGGACCTGAACCATGCAGGCACCTGGGCTTTGTGAAAAGAAGCTGAAAATGGAGCAAGGTGGATTAAACTCCCCTGGGCGCCAATCAGAGGGAGCTGGGGGTTCCAACCAGGGCACAGGGCCAGTGAGTCTGGAATGCCAGCAGGGCAGGAGGGGTCTCAGCCTCAGTGTCTGTCTGAGAAACACTGAGAAAAGGTGAACTGGTGAGTAAAGAGGAAATGGAGGGGACTATGAACCCCGACAGATTAAAGGCAGAAACACAACAGGGCAGCCCTTCTCATGGAAATGTTCTCCCAATATCCAGCCTGACCCTCCCCTGGCACAGCTTGAGGCCGTTCCCTCTCCTCCTGTCCCTTGTTCACTGGGAGCAGAGCCCGACCCCCCCAGCTCCCCCCTCCTGTCAGGGACTTGCAGAGAGGGAGAAGGTCCTCCCAAGCCTCCTTTTCTCCTGCCAGCTCCCTCAGCCACTTCTGGTGCTCCAGCCCCTTCCCCAGCTCCATTCCCTTCCCTGGACACACTCCAGCTCCTCAATATCTTGTTGAGGGGCCCAAAATGACTCCAGGATTTGAGGTAGGGCCTCAGCAGCACCCGGCACAGGGGACAGGCACTGCCCTGGGCCTGTGCCCACACTGGTTCCTCCTGTGTTGGAGGGGCCGTAAGGAGGTGAACAGTGTCACATCCCTCGGGCCCAGGACAGTGGGCATTGTTGCACTGGTTGGCAGAAAGCCGTGGGAACGGTAAGCAAGAGAAGAAGACACAGAAGAAAGAAGATACAAGACTGCAAGAAAGACCTTGGTTGCTAAAAACTGTAGTTAATTGTATCTGTTAAAACCTATGCTGAATTATGTAGTTTGAGAAAGTAAGCAAAAGTAGAAAATTACCAATTGTTCGGCTTGAATTATCTGTTGTTCTGCCCAGGGTATATAAGCTTATGCATCGTTAAAATAAAGGTCTTCGTTTTGCACCAGAACGGAGTCTGGACCCCTCGATCGCCACAGGGCCGGAGCCCCCAGCTCATCCCCCAGCCCCAGTGGGGACAGAGCTGCAGGAAGGGGCTGGGGCACCTTTGGGTGCTGCTGCCCAGGAGCCCCCAGGGCCACCTCACTGCCACTCGGGGAGCCCAGGCAGGGGAGGGGGGCCCCACCTCTGGAGCAGCAGCTCCAGAACCAGCCACTGCTTTATACCACTGATATTTTGAGAGAACACTGAAAAATCCAAGGGATTGGGAGCAGCCCCCAGCAGGATAACTCGAGGGCTCTGTGGTCCCTCGGCAGTGGATTTAAGGTGCACAGTCTGCTCAGCTTTCCCAGGAAACTGAGGGGTGACTGGATGTACTTTCATGGGAATATTAAATGGCTCCTTAATCGAGGCTGGGAGGACGGAAAAGTCTCAACCTCTGGGAGCTGAAGCCAGACAAATCCACAGTGACAACCAGACACCGGATTTATCGGAGAGGGGATGAAGCACTGGATAAACCCTCAAATCTGAGCAGCCACAACCACTCTGATGGCGTGTTCGGGCTCATTCTGACATCGGGAAGGGATAAATCCCAGTTCTCCACCCGCACAGATCAGTCGTGGTTGAAATCTGCTGCTGCTCTCACATCCATCCCTGCGCCAGCCCCGGGATCCGCTCAGCAGCTCCAGGCTGACACAGCCTCACCTGTCCTTCCCACCCAGGCAGCTCCCATACAGGATCCTGGAAGGGAAGTCGTGACTTCCCTCCTGGAGCCCCCCAACCCCCCTGGATTCCCCCAGCAGGAAGGGGCTGCCCTTGCATGCTGCTGCCTCCTGATTTTATCCTGGTTTGTGATTGGTTTCATACTGGGAGTCACTGGAATAACACTGGGAGCATCCGGAAAGGACTGAGATCATACTGGTAGTGACTGGAAGTGACTGGGATCATACTGGAAGTGACAGGAGCCATACTATGGGTGACTAGGAGCAACTGAGACCATGCTGGGGGCAACTGGAACCACACTGGGGGCAACTGGGATCATACTGGGAGCAGCTAGGCCAATGCTAGGATAACACTGAGATCATACTGGAACTGACTGGAATCAGACTGGGAATTACTGGAATAATACTGGGAATATCTAGGAGAGACTGGGATCATACTGGGAGTGACTGGAAGTGACTGGAATCATGCAGGCAGTGACTGGAGCCCTACTGGAAGTGACTCGGTTCATAATGGGAGTGACTGGAGCCATAGCGGGGGTGACCAGGAGCAACCGGGAGCACGCTGGGCGCAGCTGACATTTGACTGGAAGTGACCGGGATCGTACTAGGAGTGCCTGAGCACAGCGAAGGGGCTGGGCTAAAATTCTCGGCGTCCCCCCGCCCGACGGGACCACAACTCCCGGCGTGCCCCGCGCGGCACAACCCCGCCATGGCGCCTGCCGGCAGACTACAGCTCCCGGCGTGCCCCGCGCCCGAGCGCCCTGCCGCGGCGCAGGACTACACGTCCCGGCGCCCCCCGCGCCCGGCCGGAAGCGGCGCGATGGCGGCCCGAGTCCGGCCCGGTGCGGCCGCGGCTCCGGTTCCCCGCGGCCCCGCGGGCTGAGGCCGCGCCCGCCCGGAGCCCCCGCTCGGAGCGCCCTCCCGGCCCGGCCGCCGCCATGGCGCTGATCGAGGGCGTCGGCGACGAGGTGACGGTGCTGTTCGCGCTGCTGCTGGCGGCCGCGGTGCTGGGGCTCGCCTGGGCCTCCACGCGCGCCCCCGAGCCCGCGGCGCCGCCGCCCGAGGCGGGTCCGAGCGCGGCCCCCACCGAGCGCAAGGCCCCGGCCCCGGCCCCGTCCGCGGCCCCGGCCGAGGGAGCGGCGGCCCCCGATGAGGCGGCGGGGCTGCGGCACCGGGAGCCCCCCGCGGCCGCCCCCGAGGGCCCCGCCGAGCCCACGCTGGTGCTGCGGCTCAAGTTCCTGAACGACACCGAGCGCCTGGCGCGGGTGCGCCCCGGGGACACCGTCGGGGCGCTCAAGAGGTGAGGGGGGCGGGCAGCGCCGACGTGTCCCGGCCCGGGGGCCCCCGGGAGGGGACAGCCGTGCCCGGGGCAGGTGGGCTTGTCCCGGGTGTCTGTGCCCGGCGCTGTGGCCGTGGGACAGCCCGTGCTGGCAGGTGAGCCCTGGTGCGGGTGATGAGGATGTGCGGGCACAGCTGCGCAGAGGGGCAGGGGTGGACAGAGGGGAGTGCCCTGGCAGGTGACAGCTGCAGGGACACAGGGGCACAAGTGTGCGGGGCAGGGTGGAGGTCACAGTGGGCACGTCCACAGGAGGATGGAGGGGACTGTGCTGGCGGGTGGCACTGGGAGTGGGTAATGGGGACATGGACTCAGGTATGCAGGTGGGGCGGGGGGTCCGAGTGGGCACAATGGCACAGGGTGGGTGGAGAGGCCTGTCCTGCCAGCGGTGACACCCCTGTCCTTGTCCAGAGGCAACACCCCTGTCCTCGTCCCCTCCAGGACCTACTTCCCCGGGCAGGAGCAGCAGGTACGGCTGATCTACCAGGGGCAGCTGCTGCGCGACGATGCCCAGAGCCTGGCGGGGCTGCACCTGGGCCACCTGAGTGTCCTGCACTGCCACCTGTCCCCGCCCAGTGCCGCCCCCGCCGCGCCCGGGCCCCCCGGACCCCGCGGCCCCGCGCCTGCCGCGCTGGGCGTGGGCAGCCTGGCGCTGCCACTCTTCGTGCTGCTGCTGGCCCTGCTCTGGTACCTGCAGCTGCAGCACCGCCACGTCTTCACCGCCACCGCCACCACCTGCCTGGCCGGGCTCACCCTGCTCGTCACCTTCGTGGCCTTCGCCATGTACCGCAGATAGCGCGGCCCGGACCCGCTCCCGGGCCCCAGGCCACGCTCGGACACCTGGGGAGCCCCCCAGCCCACCTGGGGCTCTGCGTTCAGCTCACCCAATACATCGGAACCAGAGGGGCCGGGCTCCGGACTGTGTCCCCCAGGGGCTGTAGGCCCAGGGGTCCCGGGAGGTCCCCTCACCTCGTGCTGGGGCTCCGGGGCCGGGGGCTGTTGCAGGAGTGGAGGCTCAGCTACCTCTAGGGGGGTCCCGGTGCCCCCCGGCCCTGCACGGAGTGTCCCACGGCCGCTCCACGGGTGGCTGTGCCCCCGGCGCTCCTTCCCGCGGGGGTATGGCCCAACCCCTCCCGGGGGCAGCTCCCGGGGGTCCCGGTGCGGGGGGGGACATGCTCCTTGCAGTGCCGGGACTCCTGGTGCCGGCAGGATATGCTCCAGAGATCCCGAGGGTGCCAGGCGGAATGTGCTCCCGGGGTGCCGGGAGTCCCTGTGCCGGGGGAGCGCGCCCCCCGGGGGTCTCGGTGCCGGGCGGGATGTGCTCCCCACTGTCCCGAGGGTCCCAGTGCTGTGCTGGGGGATGCCGCCCCTCACCGCCGTAACAATTAAAAAGGAAGGACTGTGACCGGCCGCGGCGTCCCGGCTCTGCTGCGCCGTCGGGGAGCGGGAGGGGGAACGGGCGGGAAGGGGGTGACGGGGGACCGGGGGGAACCGGGACCGGGGGGAACCGGGACCGAGGGGCGGGGCTCCGGGAGGGGGCGGGGCCTGCGCGTCCAGCCACGCGCTCCGCAGGACCGCAGCGCGCCTGCGCCGGCAGCCCCTTCGCGGCGCGCTCCCTCATTGGTTGGGGCTCAGGGGTGATTTGCATACGGCGCGCGCCGGCCCCGCCCCGGAAGGTTCGCGCGCGGGGCGGGGCCGCGAAGATGGCGGCGGGGCCGCGCTCCCGGTCCGCGTCCGGGGCCCCGCAGCGCTGAGCGGCGGGACCGAGCGGCCGCCAGCGCCATGTACGGACGGGACGGGTCTGGGGGGGAGCGGGGAGGCCCGCCGGGGGGCCGCGGCGGGCCCGTCGGCGCCCGGGGGTCGGTGTGTGCCCGGGAGAGGGGAGAGGGCTGTGGGCCGGGGGACACCGGCCGGGCCGGGGATCTCGGGACCGCGGCGCTGGGCGGGACGGGGACCCGGGCAGGGCCGAGGCCCCGGTGCCAGGGGCTCGTGCGGGTGGAGGTCTCTGTGGATGGGGGGACCCTGACAGGTCGGGGGTCCCCGTGGGTGGGGCGGTCCCTGTGCCCCCGCCGGCCCCGGCCGTCCCGCAGCCCCCCTCACTGCCCGCACCCCCGCTGTTCCGCAGGGTCCCCCGGAGCCGCGGAGCCCCCCGCGCCGCGCCGCCCCCGCCATGCTGTGCCCGCTGCTGTGTCCATGGCTGCGCGCTCTGACCCGGGCGGGCCCGCGGGGCCCGGCTGCCCGTGAGCGCCGCGGCGCCGCGATGTTCCCCGCCTGCTGCTGCGCCGGCAAGGCCAGGCCGCGGCTGCTGCTGCCCCTGGACCCCTACGGCCATGGGCTGCTGCCCCCCGTGCCCCCGGACGGCGGCCGGGGCCGGGCCCACGGCAAGAGGAAGAGCTGGAACTTCATCCACGAGAAGATGAGCTACGACACCTTCTTCACCATGAAGCGGCTGATCGAGCGCTCGCGCAGCGTGGGCGAGGTGCTGCGCTGGGTCACGCAGAACCCGGGCAAGGTGTCGGCCAGCCACTACCCCATCGCGCTGCACAAGCTGGGCCAGCTCCTGCAGCAGCAGCCGGGGCCGCCCGCGGGGGCCGGGGCCGGGCACGGGCCCGCGGGGCAGGTGCTGGAGCAGCCCGAGTTCCACGCGCTGTGCCAGGCCATCGTCAGCGGCTGCGCCAAGTTCGACAACTTCAGCATCGTCAACTGCCTGTACGCGGCGGCTGCGCTGGGTGAGCCACCCCCGGGGCGGGACGGCACCGGGGCCTGGGGCCGGGTGGGTGTGTGGCACCTGGAGCTGTGCTCTTCGAGGGGCACGGACTGCTCAGACCAGTTCTGCTCTGTTTGGGGGGCAGGAGGGCTGGATGCCCCTCAGGGAGGGCTCTGCTCAGGGGGCAGCACTGCCCTGGGGCACCCTGCTCTGAGGGTTCTGCTTGAGGGGCAGGAGAGCAGGGTGCCCCTGGCTGCCCCGGGAATCAGTGCTGGAGCCAGCGGGAGCCAGGATGCTGGGCAGCACTGCCTGGCCAGTGTGGATCAGCTGCTCCTGGAGCCCAGTTCCAGGCCCTGAAACACCTGAGCACTGAGGTTTCAGCCTTGACTGAACCCTTCCAGGGCACAAGCCCTATGTCACCCGGGCTGTGTCACAAGCCCTATGTCACCTCTGCAGGGAAGAATGTTTGAGGTGTTTGGGTTCCTGTGCAGCTGCCTCTGGATGTTACGGAGCTGGGGCTGTGTGCCAGGGGTTCCCCCTTCACTGGGCACAGAAGACCCTGCACGTTCTCCTGTCACAAGGAGGGGATTGGGGTCTGTGTAAAAGAGGAGTGGGCAGGAGGGCCGGGGGGAATCCTGACCCACTCAGGTGAGACCTCACCTGCAGAACTGCCTCCAGCTCCAGGGAACAACAGCAGGAGGACGTGGAGCTGCTGGAGCAAGTCCAGTGGAGGCCCTAGAGATGCTCCCAGGGCTGGAGCCCCTCTGCTCTGGAGCCAGGCTGGGAGAGCTGGGTGGGGTTCCCCTGGAGAAGAGAAGGATCCACAGGGAGAGCTGAGAGCCCCTGGCAGGGCCTGAAGGGGCTCCAGGAGAGCTGGAGAGGGACTGGGGACAAGGCCTGGAGGGACAGGACACAGGGAATGGCTTCCCACTGCCAGAGGGCAGGGTTGATGGGATATTGGGAAGGAATTCCTGGCTGGGAGGGTGGGGAGGCCCTGGCACAGGTTGCCCAGAGAAGCTGTGGCTGCCCCTGGATCCCTGGAAGTGTTCGGGGCCAGGCTGGACGGGGCTTGGAGCAACCTGGGCTGGTGGAAGGTGTCCCTGCCCGTGGCAGGGGGTGGAACAGGATGATCTTCAAGATCCCTTCCAGCCCAAGCCATTACAGAATTCCATGATCTGGCGGGTGCCTGCCCTTCCGTCTGCGGCTCCCCCCAGCCGTTCCCGTCCCCGGCAGCCCCCTCGGGCCGGGGCTTGGCGGAGCTGCCCGGCCGCGGTTGCCGCAGTAACTCGAGCCCCTGGCGGGGGAGGGGGGCCGGTGCTTTTCTTCCCCCTCGAGCCGGCGGCGCCGGCTGTTTGTTGACGCTGAGCCGGGGCTGCCCTTGCCGAGACCCCCGTGCCGGGCACCCAGCTCTGCTGTTCCCCGCACTTGGTTCTCGCCCCTCATTAACACAAACTCCAAGCCCCTTTTGAGGCCTTTTTACAGAACAAAGCAGCTGCTCAGACCAATTCTGCACGTTCCCCCTCCTGAGTTGTGGTTAACGATAACCCACAGTGACTCGCCCTGTACTGCCCGTGCCAGCTCAGCCTCGGGGGGGACGGGGGACTCTGGGGCCTCCCAGCACTCTGTGCCTCTGCTGAGGAGATCCCTCCTGACAGCCGAGGGCTGGATAACACTCCCGAGCTGCAGGGAAGTGTTTCCCTGGGAGCCAGGTCGGACAGGCTAAAGCTGAGCCGGGAAATGGGAGAAGGTCAGAAAAGCCAAAGGATTAGTCTCTGCCGGAACAAACAGGGTTTAGTCTGGTCACGTGAGAAGTCTCAGTTGTTTTCCAACCACAACTGTTTTTAAAGAACTTTTTGAGGTGAATTTTTTGGTTGCCCAGAGTATCGTGGCTGCCCCAGCCCTGGAATTGTTCAAGGCTGGGTTGGACAGGGCTTGAAGCAACCTGGTCTTGTGGAAGGTGTCCCTGCCCTTGGCAGAGTGAGGAACTGGATGGGATTTAAGATCCCTTCCAACTCAAATCATTCTGGAATTTTGGGATTCCATGAATTATTTGTCCTGAAGATGTTTGAGACTTAGGAAATGAACCTCTCTCATGCGGGTGAGCCGCAGGGCTCCCATTCCGGTGGGGTGGGTGGGAACGACCCCATAGCTCCACGTGGTGTTTTCCATGGTGCGGGTGCGCTGATGTTCCAGCCAGGCTTTGCCTTCCCTTCCCCTTCTGCTACTTGGTTTGGTCACTGACGCGGCACATCCGTCCTGCCCCGGCGGTGGCCTCGTGCCTGAGCTCCGGAGGCGGTTGTGCTGTGGGGCTGAGGTGTGAACTGAGCTGTCTGTGGCGCTGATCCGTGCCCAGTGTCTGACCCGTGCCCGTGCCCCTGCAGGGCTGCCCGGGGAGTCGCCGCTCGTGCGGGTGCTGGAGGACGAGTCCCGCAGCCGCCTGGGCCGCTTCAACCAGAAGGACGTGTCGATGGTGTTCAGCAGCGTGATGCGGCTGCACCCCTCCAGCCCACACCCCCTGGTCGAGTCCTGCCTCAGCAGCCTGGAGCGGCACCTGGAGAAGGAGCGGCACCCGCAGACCCTCTTCCTGCTCCTCTCCTACTACCGGCTGCGGGCGCAGGCGCTGCAGGGCCACGCGGCCTCCGACCAGCAGCTCATCAACAACCGCAAGATCCTGCGGCTGGTGCGGCACACGCTGGGCCAGGTGAGCGCCATGCGGGAGCACGAGCTGGCGCTGCTGGACGAGATGCTGGCCCTGTGCGCCCAGGAGGCCAACAACAAGGCCCTGGAGGCCATCTTCAGCTCCCAGCTCTTCTACGAGAACCGGCAGGAGCGCTTCATCCGCAGCATGGCAGGTGAGGGGTGCCCGGGTGGGCTCCCGGCATTGCTGCTGCCCACACAGGGGACACAGGGCTCTGGCTGAGCGGGGGACACGGAGGGCTCTGGCTCTGCAGCCTTGCCTTCCTGGGCCCCGGGGACGTTGGGGTGGTGAAATCCCTGGCTGGGGCCCTGCTGGGCTCCGGGGGCGGAGCAGGAGGAGGTGTCATGGCCACTCTGTCACCAACTGCCCAGCCCAGCCCTTCCAGAGGGGTGGGACCCCCCATTTCTCCAGGGTTTGGTTTCCCACCGTGCCTCCAGGCTGGGTACAGTGGAATTCCAGTGGGATTTTACAGAAGGGCTCCACCCTGTGCATGCTCCTGCTGTGCTCCAGCTGTGCTTTGGCTGTTCATGACAGGAATCTGCCTGAGCCTCTCACCTGGCCCATACCTGAGGGTTTTTGGGAGCTGTCTGGGTTTTGGGAGGGCTGGTGCTGCTGTCCGGTCCCGTTCCCCTTGCCTGCCCTGGGCCTGTGGTGGGGCAGAGGCAGCCCCGTGGCAGTGCCCGTGCTGTGTTGGCAGAGTGGCTGCCCCGGAAGGCGGAGAACCTCACCCCCTACACCATGGCCCTCATCGCCAAGTACGTGGCGCGGCACCGGCTGCGCGAGCCGCGGCTGCTCGACACCATCGCCAACTTCCTGCTGAAGCGCGGGGAGCAGCTGGACAGCAAGGTGAGCTCCTCGCTGGGCACACCTGGCCTGGGGGAGCCGTGGCCCTTCTCCCCAGCACAGTGGGGTGTCCCAGGGGATCAGGGGTCATGCCCTGACCCTGGCAGGCTCTGAGCTCCCATCTCTGCCCAGTGCTGGGCAGGTGGCCCCGGCCTGTCCCTCGTACCTCCCCGACCCCATGCCCTCTCCTCCTGCCACAGGTGATCCAGAAGCTGGTGTTCCCCTTCAGCCGGATGAACTACCGCCCCTCCAACCATGGGGAGCTCTTCCCCAAGCTGGAGGCCATCCTGGAGCAGAAGGCTGGCAGCTCACCGCTGGCCACCGTCAACATCCTCATGTCCATGTTCCAGCTCAGCCACTTCCCCCAGACCGTCCTGCACCAGGTCTTCTCCCCAGCCTTCATCACCAACGTCATGAGTACGTGGGGCCTGTGCTGGGGGCTCCCAGCTGGCAGAGGGCTGGGGCGGGGATGGGTGGGGGGTGCCCGTCCCGGTGGGCTCCATCCTGCTCCCCCCAGGCAGCCCCTACGCGCTGATCGTGCGCCGGTACCTGTCGCTGCTGGACGCGGCGGTGGAGCTGGAGTTCCGGGAGTACAGCGGCCCCCGGCTCGACCCGCGGTACCGCGTCCTCATGTTCGAGCACGCCCTGACCGCCGACGAGGCCAACAGGAAGTACAGGTGAGGGGGCAGTGCCCCTCCACCGGTCCTCTCTGGGGACGGGGGTCTGTGACCTGCCCCGGCAGGATCACAGATGGTGCCGGGGGAAAGGCCCCACGGCAGCTCTGAGGCCTGTGGGGGAGCTGTGTAGAATCACAGGATCATTTTGAATTGTAGAGTTGTTTGGGTTGGAAAAGGCCTCTGAGAACTCTGAGCCCACCCATCCTCCAGCACTGCCAAGGCCACCGCTGACGTGTCCCCAAGTGCAACATCCACACAGCTGTTAAATCCCTCCAGAGCTGAGGACTCTCCCCTGCCCTGGGCAGTGGTGCCAGGCCTGGGGAGCCCTTTTGGAGGCCTATAGTGTCGTGATTTCTGGAGGAGCTTTTTTACAGAAGGAGCCAGGGCCTGGCCCCTCTTGCCCCCCAACAACAGAGCCCAAAGCTCCTGTTCTTTGCTTCCTGCTCCCGGGGGTTCCCGTCTCTGCGTGGATGTGCTTGGCGGGAGGACGTGTCAGCTGTGTGTGGGGACACAGCCCCCACAGTGCCCCCCTGACTGTCCCCTCTTCTCACAGCTACAAGGGGCTGGTGGCCGAGGCACTGCGGCAGCTGGTGGGGGAGGAGTGCTACCGACAGGACGAGGTGCTGCCCCCGGGGTACTGCACAGGTAACCCCCTGGGCCCTGGGGAGGGGGCTGCCAGCTGGAGGGGGGGTGTGTCAGGGCCTGATCTGGGAGGTTATTTAGGGCAGAACAAGTCCTGGCTGTTTCTGTCACCCCCTTCCCTCTATTGCTGCCTTCTGTGGCGCTTTGGGAGGAAGCTCCTTGAGTCCTCCTGCCACAGGAAGGGGGGTTTTCCTGTGCCTCTGTTCCCTGGCACAGAGTCCCAGCTGGGCCACAGGGGCCCTGAGCCCGTGTTCCAAAAGTCGGGGGTTCCCAAAGCCTCACTGATCCCTGTTGCCTCTCCACAGATTTCCTGCTGTGGATAAACCGTTCGGGCACAGTGCTGCCTCTCTCCCGCGTTCCGGCGGCTTCCAAGGCTCCCCCGGCCACGTCCCCTGCCGCCATGTCCCTGCGCTCCAGCGTCCTGGCCCTCACCTCGGACTTGCAGGACTTTGCCCCGTTTGCTCCAGAGGCGCCCAGCAGCCCCCCAGGCCCCCGGGAGAGCGGCCGGGCCGGGCGGTTCCTGCCCGCGCTCTGCCCGGCCCTGGGGGGCCCCTGTTTCCAGCCCCCCTCGGACTATTACTGTGGGCTGAGCAAGGAGCCATCCCTGGGCAGCCCGGGCAGCTCCACGCTCAGCAGCCCCTCCGAGTGCCTCTCGGCTCCGCCGCCGGGCACCCCCGACTGCTCCCCCCGCGCCTCCGCCGCCTCCCTCTTCCAGTTCCCCATCGGCAAGATCCTGGAGGAGGAGGAGGAGGCCGCCGGCCGCCCTGGCCACGAGCACGGCTGCTTCCAGGGGGAGCAGGCCCAGGAGGACCCCGAGGAGCGGAGCCCCCCCGCCGGTGACGATGCCGGCCCCCCGCCCTCGCCGTGCCGGCCCAGCCCCAAGAGGGGCCCGGGCGAGGGGCCACAGGGCACCGAGGAGATCCAGAGGTACAGAGCGGGGCCCTGTGCCCGGTCCCTTCTGGCACTGCCACCCTGGCACTGCCTTCGGCTCCCGCCCTCTGCGGCACTTGGCCCCGGCACTGTGGGGCACCTACAGACCCCCGTCCCCACCGCCCCGGGGTGCTGGGAACAGCCGGCCCTGCCACCAGCAGGGTCTGTGGGGGCTTGGAGTGCTGCCCTTCATCCGTCGTGGTTCTGGGAGCAGGGTCTGTGGGGTGGGGTGGCACTGGGACGTGGGGTGATGCTGTGGGGTGGGGTGACACCGCCATCCCTGCTGTCCCCTGTGCAGGGTGGTGCTGTCGGTCAATGACAAGTGGCACTACTGCCAGAACTCCGACATCCTGGTGGGATCCCGCGCCATGAGGGACCGGCACCTGCGGCTGCTGGGATACTGTCTGGTGCAGGTGAGCGCCGGGGCCGTGGGGTACGGTGGGTGTTGGGCTGAGAGCTCAGAGCTGGCATCTGACGGGCCTGCAGTTGGGAGCTGGCATCCCCATGGATGGACGGGGTCAGAGCTGGCATGCCCACTGTAAACACTCCAGTCCCTGTGAGGGGAAGCAGGGATGAGGGGAAACTGGGATGACTCATCCGCACAGCTCCTTCTTGCCCTCCCCCACCCCACCCAGGACTTTTTCCATGTGGCTGGCGGGTGACACCAGCTCTGATGGAAAGCAGGGACAAGGGACAGTCAGTCCTGGGCAGCGAGATCTGAACCTGAGGGAGGGGAAGGGGAGGGGGCTCAGCCCAGGCCAGCAGACCAGTGGCAGCATAGGCTGCCAGGGCTCAGGGTGAAATCAGGTGGGGACACACAGGTCCCTGTGCTGTGACTCGTGATCCCATGTGCTGGGGAGAGGGAGGGAGGTTGGACCCTGCCCACCCTGGTGCCCACCCTGGTTCCAGCCCTGGCTGCTCTATGCAGAGCACTGGGGCTGGAGGAGCCCTCGGGCTCCAGCGCAGCCCTCACAGGTGTCTGCAGCTCCCTCAGGAACCTCCAGGTGTTGGTTTAGGGTGTGCAGCTCCCACACACCTGTTTATGGTGGTTGTAGCCTGAGGATGAATCTTTCTGAGGTAAACGGCTCGGAAATGAGCCCTCAGTCCTGCTCACTCCGGCATGGCAGAGTTGACCGGAATTACAGCCATTCCCAAAAGCCGTCCCACAGCCGTTCCCAAGCTCCTCACCCCCCCGCTGCCGCCGGGCCATGCCAGCACCGGCTCCTCCTCATTCCACAGCTCAGCAGCCCAGAGCCCCTTGTTTGTGCAGAGCTCTGGAGTCCTGTGACTCTGCTGAGGAATTGCCTGGGAGCTGCCCAGGGCTGGGAGCACGGCCGGGAGCAGGGCTGGCTCTCCCTTGGGCAGCATTTGGGCAGGGCTGGCCATGGCCCCAGAGCAACAGCAGGGCCGAGCCCCCATCACGCTGAGGGGGCTTCCCAGTGCCCACCACTGGGCTCCAGCTGGTGCCACAGGCTCTCTGGGACGCCCTTGGCTGTGGAAAGCACAGCAGGGACCCACCTTAAGGGACCTTAAAGCTCATCCAGTCACCCTTTGCCATGGGCAGGGACACCTTCCACTAGCCCAGATTGCCCCAAGCCGTGTCCAGCCTGGCCTTGGACGCTTTCAGGGATCCAGGGGCAGCCACAGCTTCTCTGGGCAACCTGTGCCAGGGCCTCCCCACCCTCACAGCCAAGAATTCCTTCCTAATATCCCATCTATCCCTGCCCTCTGGCAATGGGATGCCATTCTGTCTTGTCCTTGTCCCCAGTCCCTCTCCAGCTCTCCTGGAGCCCCTTTAGGCCCTGGAAGGGGCTCTCAGGTCTCCCTGTGGAGCCTTCTCTTTTCCAGGTGAACACCCCCAGCTCTCACCTGTATTTCAAGGGGCTCCAGCCCTCAGAGCTTTCCTGATGCTTTATCCCTCCCCTGTTTTGCCGGTGGTTGGAGTGCAAGTCCCAGTGCCCCTCATTCCTGCTCTGTGAGCGCTGGTGGTGCTCTCAGGGCTGTTGGGCCAGCAGAACTTCCAGTTCTCCCAGTACTCCTTCCCCCCTCATGGAGGCCTGAGAGCAGGGCTCGAGATACCTTCACGAGTGTGCCAGGCTCGTCCTGGCTGCAGTGGGGGCTGGAACTGGGGCCATGGGTGCTCCCTGGGCCTGCCCCTCCCTGCACCCTGTCCAGGGCTGAGCGGGGGCTTGTCCGTGCTTCCCGTGCCCTCCATCCCCTTGGCAGGAGCTGCGCTGGCCTCCTTCCCAGGGGGAGCGTCCCACATCCTGTTCCTCCTCCCACCACCGCCCACAGCTGCAGCGGGCTGGGGGCTGCTGGCACTGGGGGTGCAGGTGGTGCTGGAGCTGGTGTCACTGCTCTGACGTTGTCCCTGTCCCCTGACAGCTGCCCTACACGGAGCTGGAGAAGGTGAGTGGCATCGAGGAGGCCAAGCACTACCTGCGGCAGAAGCTGAGGGAGCTGCGCTTCTGAGGGATGGACCCGGGGGGGGCTGTGGGGGGCCAGGTGGGTGCTGCCAGCCCCTTCCCCTGGGCAGGGGGATACGGAGCTGCCCCCCATCCTGGGGGGCCAGGGGGATATGGAGCTGCCCCCCGTCCTGGGGGGCCGGGCTGTGGGCCCAGGCTGTGGGCGCCTGTTCCCACGGGGGCGGGGGCCTGTGAGATTATTTATTGCCGTTACGGGGGGCTGGGGTATGACTTGAGGGGTGCGGGGGGGTTGGTGCTGGGGGTGGGGGGAAGGTCCCTCATGGCCCCCCTGCAGTGGCTCTGCCACCCCAGCATCGCTGCAGGGGCCAGGCCTGGGCTCCCCTCGGCACCGGGGGTGTCCCTGTGCCCCCAACAGCTGCCGGGAGGGGGTTTGGGCCTGGCCCCTCCCTGGGGTGCTGGGGGTCCTGGGGGGCTACAGCAGACCCCGCAAGGGCTGGGAGCGGGTGTGCACAGGGGGCTGTTCCCAGGGCCTGGGCCAGGAGGAGGGGGGAGCTTGGGAAGGGGGGAACTTTCCAATAAAACTGGTGAAAAGTGTGCAAAGTCCGATCTCTTTATTAGTCGAAGGCAGCAGGGGGCCCCCGGCCCCCCCCGGGCTGGGCCCAGCACAGGGCAGCCCTGGCCCCCTCCCTGGCAGCCCCCCAGGGACCGGCCCCCCCCTCGATGGGGGGGCACAGGGTCACCCTCCAGCCTCAGCCCCGCGCTGGGAATAAAGCTGTTTATTGCCATTGAGTTCCTGTTCCATGACCCCCGCGGGGCTCAGGTGACACCTGCGTGTCGGGCAGTAGCTGGGGGGCTGTGAGGGGCTGTGGGGGGACCTGCAGCGCTGCTGGGGGGCCAGGGCCCTCTGCCCCACGCCGTGGGCAGGAGGTGCCCGAGGGGGCTGTACCGTGAGGGGGGTCAGGGGCCTCGGCAGGGCAAGCCTGGGGCCGGTGTCTCTTTGGCAGGTGTGCCCCCCGAGGGCCCAGGGAGTGTGGGGGTCTGGCCACGCAGCTGCTGCCCCCGGCCCCGCGGCGCGGGGGTCTGGCTGTGCCCAGCCTCCACCACGGGCTGCTCACCGCCGGCACCATCACACGGGCATCGGCATCTCGTTGTACTCGTCCACACCTTCCCGCTCATCCAGGATGGGCTCGGCCTCAGCCGCGTCCAGCTGCGGGACACGGCGGCTGAGGGGCAGCAAGGACTCCCTCGGCCCTGCCCACCCCGGGGGTCCAGCCCCCACTGCCCCCCAGGGACGACAGACACGGCCACTTACACATTTCATCTCCCGGTCGGTGAAGATGCGGCTGAGCAGGCACATGCGGAGCGGCACGGTGAGGATGAGGATGAAGGGGAAGGCCAGGGAGGCCACGGTGGACATGACGGCCCAGAGCACGGCCAGGCAGCCCAGCTGCAGCCCGGTGAAGAGGTGCATGCGCAGCGTGCGCACCTGGCACGGGCACGTGTCAGCGTGGGCCGGGCTCCTCGTCCCCCTCCCACCACGGGCACAGCCTGCCCAGGGGTACCCACACCCCAAACACGGCCCATGGCCCTGCCGGGGTCTGGCTACCCCCGAGGAACTGCCCTGGCCCCCTCTGCCCCCCTAAGCAAGGCTCTGCCAGAGCCTGCCCTGCGGACACCCCAGTGCCCCCACCCACGCGTGCCCCAGGCTGGCTGCTGCCCCAGCCAAGGGTCCTGCCCCCAGTGACTCTCCCGAGGGCCCCTCCCCACCTTTTTGACATAGGTGACGTCAGGGTGGTGCTTGGGGGGCATCAGCAGCAGCTGCAGGCGCTCGTAGAACTGGATGCCGTTGAGGGAGGTGACACCCATGTAGAGGAAGATGCCGAAGAGCACAGCCAGCGGGATCTGCCGCAGCAGGTCCCCGATGACGATGGACAGCCCTGGGCCAGAGCAGGGTCAGCCTGGGCAGGGGGGTCAGCACAGCCCCCTCACCCCGCTCCACCCTCCCTGCTCGCCCCCATCACGTGGAGAAGGTCCTGCGTTCCTGCACCCACAGGGAACAGGACGGCCACGACGATTTGGCCAGGGCTCAGGGTGCCCCAGCTCCACTGCCCACACTGCCCCTGCACAGCCACAGCCCCCTAAGGCTCCCCAACCCCTCCCCCTGCTGCCCTCACACCACCGCAGCGTCCCGGCTTCCCCCAGGGCCAGACCTACCAACGAGCACGGCCACCAGCAGCCCAGTGACCCGCTGCTCCTTCACCTCCTGGATCTTGGGCTTGTCCCCGGGTGCCACGGCCTTGCTCATGACGGTGAGGGCATTGGCGTGGGTGACCGAGCGCACGGTGGCCGCGGCGAGCCAGGGCAGCCCAAAGAGTGCAAAGAAGCCACCCATGGCCACGATGAGCAGGAGGTCGAGGTGGAACCCGGAGCCCTTCTGCAGCATCCGCTCCTTCTTGCTGATGATCAGCCTGGGCACAAGGGCAGACGGTTGGCACAGCTTCCCCCGGCCACACCGATGACCCCACCCAGCCCTGCTGCGCTCACGTCGTGATCTGGGTCTCCATGAAGATGAGGATGAAGACGAGGACGGCAGGGAGGCCACTGGCCACCATCATCCACACGGGGAAGTCGCTATGCTCACCCAGGGGGTTGATCACCCAGCCCCGCTTGTCCGGGGCCGTGACCGAGAACCCGCTGGGCACGCTCAGCTTCTGCAGGGGAGAGAGACGCTGGGTGGGGGTGCTGGCTGTGCCCTCCAGGGTGAGGGGGGGCACGGAGTCACCCCCCACAGTAGCTGGACTTGAAGAGAGATGGAAGGTAAGACACTGGGAGCTGGAGGCACCTGAGTGGGCACAGCCATAGCGGGGACAGATGGAGCCACTGACCCACACCCAGGACAGAGGGAAAGGGCACAGGGACCCTGCAGGAGGAGGCGGGGGGGGCCCCTGCCCAAGGGGTGGGTGGGTGCTGACCTGTGTGTAGGTGTCCTGGATGCTGTAGTCCACCAGCACCATCACCAGGATGGCGATGGGCACCCCAAAGTCCCCGATGAGCCGCCGGATCTGGGGGAACGGCCTGGCCTCAGCCTCCCGCCTGCCCCCCCCCGTTCACCCCAGTCCCCCTGGGCTCACTCCAGCCCCCCAGGCCCCTGGCTCAGCCCACCCTCCCCCCAGCTCAGCTCAGCCCAGCCCCACAGCCGCCCCACGGCCCCACGCACCCGTCCGGGGAAGAAGCGGCTGTTCTTGAACTTGCGCAGGAAGAAGGCGATGAAGAAGGTGCCGGCCATGAGCACAAGCGAGAGCAGCGCCGTGTTGGGCTGCCCCGTGACCTTGGCAGCGCCACGGGCGGCAGTGCCAGTGGCCGGGGCGGTGCCGTTGGCTGTGGCCACGCTGCCATTGCCCCAGGCCTCGACCGAGCCGTTGGCGGGCAGGCAGCCGTGCAGCGGGTGCTCCTGGAAGATCTGCAGCAGCGGGACGGGATGGGACACTCAGCACCACATTCTGCCCAGCCGCCCCGCAGTCCCTGGCCCCACCAGCTCACCTTGGCCAGCTTGGAGAAGGTCTCATAGATGAAGATGAGGGAGATGAGGAAGGCAAAGATCTCCTGGGTGAAGCGGGAGACGAAGCGCACCAGGAAGCTGCCCTCGAAGGCCACCATGACCAGCACGATGAGGATGAGCCAGAAGCCGATCCAGACACGCCCCACCAGGTACTCCAGCTCGTTGGACGTGCAGAACTGCCCAGCCGCGGGGACAGACGGATGGACAGATGAGTGTCAGGATGGCCACAGGGCTGGGCAGGGGCCCGGCAGTGGGGCCAGGGGTGATATGTCCCCCTGGGCCCCGGGGCAACCCCCACCCCCTCACCGTGAAAAAGGCCTCCTCAAAGACGAGCAGCGGCCCCGAGAAGCCGATGACAAGCAGGGGTTGGGCGCCCAGCAGGCAAAAAAGGACGCCCTGCAGCGACGTGGAGATGATCAGCTCCGACACCCCGATCAGGTCCTGCGTCTTCTCCCCTGCGGCAGGACAGGCTCAGGCACACCGGCAGGACCGGCCTCTCGGCCCCACGACGTGGCCCCGCCCCAGGTCCCTGACCCGCTGCATCCTGCAGCACACACGGGGCAGCACCCGGCAGTTCTGCAGCCCTCCATGACTCCACCACCCCTCACAGCCCCCCACAGCCCCCCACTCCCCTCGCACCCCCTGCACTCACCCAGCAGCCCCCCAAAGGTGATAGCTGGTGACAGCGCGGCAAAGTAGATGAAGATGACGGCGGCGATGCACTGGGGGTCCAGCGCGTCGCGGAAGTCGCTCAGGTAGTGGGGGTACCTCCGCCGTACGTCCCGGATCAGCCCCCCAAAGGGCCGCCCCGTGCGCCTCAGGGGGTCGTCGTCCTCTTCGACCTCATCCTCCACCACCTTCAGCTTCAGCAGTGCTGGGGGCAGACACACAGACGGATGGACGGTGAGACCCCAACAGCTGAGACCCCCCCACCCGAACCCTGCCCCAGGTACCTTTCTCCTCAGGGGACTTGGGCTCCAGCAGCAGCCTCCGTTCCTGCTCCATCCTCTTCTTCAGCATCTCGCGCTGGAAGTGGGCGACGCTGCGCAGCAGCTCCTCGCCCTGCACCTCGCTCGGCGGCAGCACCACGCTGCAGTCCAGGAACTCGTTGATGGCGTTCAGCAGGTCGTGCCGGTCGTCGGCCAGGTATGCGGCCTCATGGAATTGCTGGGGGGGAAATGGTAGGGTCAGTGCCCACCCCACAGCGCTGCAGTGCCCTGAGACCACAGCACAGCACAGCCCCCAGCCCACAGCCCCAGCACAGCCCTGAACCCCCATCCTGGCACAGCCACGAGATGCCCACTCAGCACAGTCCTGAGTCCCTGGCCCCAGCACGGCCCTGAGATCCCCGGCCCCAACAGGACACCCAGCCCAATCCTGGCACGGCTCTGAGGCCCTGGTCCCAGCACAACCTGAGCCTCCCCCCCCATCCCATTCCGGCCCTGAGCCCCCACCCCAGCACATCCCTGAGCCCCCCGCCCCGGCAGGACCCCGCTGCCCCGTGGACCTTGTCAGACATGAGTGTGGAGATGGAGCGCCCTATCTCGTGATAGTCCATGTGGGTGCTGCTGGGGCCCAGCAGCACGAAGAGGAACCGCACGGGCACGGGCACCTCCAGCACCGCATCCAGCTCCACGGCCTCCTGCAGCCGCACAAAGGCCATGGTGGGCTGGTCCAGGAACTCCACACAGCCTGGGGGGCACAGAGGTCAGTCAAGGGCCCAACACACTGTCCCCACCCCCCTGCCCTGCCCACCCCTCCGTACCCACAAGCACCACCGTGGCCTCGGCGTTGTCCGGGATCTTCTCCAGCAGCTTCAGCTCATGCTTGGACTTGGAGCGAGTGATGCCGGCTGGGGGCGTGGGGGTGAGGACCTCCCTCTGCAGGGACAGAGCGGGGGCTGGGGTCAGGCCCCTCCCGAGGGCACGGGCAGGGCTGGGGGGCCGTGGCACCCACCTCCCGCTCCACGTCCACACGTGCGTCGTGCTCGGCAGCGTGGCCAGCGATGAGGGGCTCGGTGACAGCCGGCTCGGTGCCCTCAGCCACGTGGTTGGTGCTGTGGTGGTGCACGAGCAGGGAGCCCAGGCTGCCCGCCGAGATGTTCCGCGGGAAGGAGAATTCCTTCTCATCGCTTGGGTGGCTGCAGGACAGAGCCAGGTCTGTCCGTGGTGGCCCGACAGTACAGCCATCACCAGGATCCTGGGGACAGCGCCGGCCCTGTGGCTTGGGGAGCAGAGCCCAGGGGAGGGGGCTGCGTTCACGCTCCCTGTGCCCACCTGTGCTTGAGCAGCAGCGCCCGCAGCACGTTGGCGCGGTCCTCGGTCCGGATCTGGTCTGTGATGACCATCTGCTCCACCACCTGGTGAGCCACCCCTGGCAGTGTCTTCTGGTCCAGATCCAGGAGCACAGCCCCTGGCAAGGGACAGGGGGCTGAGGGCAGCGGGAACGGGACCCCCCTCACCGCGGGTGCCGTGGGGTGACCCCAGCTCCCTACCGTGGGCCAGGGTCTTGCGGAGCTCCAGGAGGCTGCGGAAGGAGAGGGAGGCCACGTGCGGTTTGCCCCAGCGGTCGGTCTCCTCCTCCACGTCCTCCTCAAACTTGATCCAGCGAGCCGTCTCCTTCCACTGCAGCTCCTGGTTCTTGTCCACCACCAGCTCGTTCAGCTCCACGAACACCTGCGGCACGGCCAGGTCAGCGCCGGGATCCCTGGGACCCCCATCCCTGCCTGCCCCCCGCCCCAGGACCCCGCACCTCGTGGGGCTGCCTGTCCTGCTTGCGCTGCCGCATGCTGGGCTCCTTGTGGTCCTTGCTGACGTGGACCACCTGTGCCTTGGCGCTCTTCCGCACCAGGTGCCGGCGCACGCCCGGCACGTCCTCGAAGCGGTGACCTGGTGGGGAAGGGTCAGTGACGGTGTGGGGTGGGCAACCTGCGGGGCTCACAGCCCCGCACTCCAAGCCCTGGCACGGGGGGCACAGCTCCAGCATGGGGGGCACTGAGCCCTGGAAGGGGGGACACAAGGGGCTGTGGAGCTGTTACATCCTGCCTGGGACATCTCAGGGCAGAAGGACCATCCCAGTGCTGGGGGCAAGTGCTGCAGCACCAGGGGTCACCTGCACCAAGGCCCACATGTGCCCACTGGCACACAGGCTCTGCCATGGCCACACTCCCCTGGGAGCTCTGAGGAAAAAGTGTCACCCGTCACCCTGCGAGTCCCCAAGCTGCGAATCCCAGGGGCTGGCGAGCACCCAGGGGAGCCACCGCCACTGCCATCATTGTCACTGACTCCAGCTGCCCCAGGCACAGCTCCTGGCAGTGCTCCACAGGGACCTGGCACCCGGGATGGGTCCCCTGCTGCTGTGCCCAGTGCTGGGAGTGGGGTCAGCACCTGTCCCCAGCATGGCTTGGCTGCAGCCAAGGGGTGATCTGGCACTGCCAGACCCCCCCAGACCCACCGTCCCAGAGCCCCTCGTCCTGGCAGTGCCACACCCCCGGTCCCAGACCGCCCATCTCCAGCCATGCCCCCCCAGCACTGCCCGACCCACCGTCCCGGCCCCGCTCACCCCGCCCGTGGTCACTGCCAGCGCGGCCCCCGGCACGGGGAGCCCCCACTCACTCTTCATGTAGTCCAGGTCTGCCGAGGCCAACGTCTGCGCCTCCGACTCGTCCGTCGGCATCTTCTGGTACCGGTCCTGCTCGGCAGCCGTCATGCTGCCGATGCACCGCCGCTCGTGCAGGTTGTAGCTCCGGTGCCCCGGCTGCGATTTGGGCGTGGGGCGACCCGGGGACCCGGCCTCGGCGGCTGCCCCCTCTCCTGGAGCCCCCTGCTCCGCATCGGGGCTGCAAGTCAGGAGCCCAGCTCAGCACCGAGCCCCCCTCTGCACCCAGCCCTGCTGTGAGGGACTGGAGGGGGCTGCTCTGCCATGGGGTGACCAGAGGAGGCTGCCCATCCCCAGAGAGCCCCAGCGTTGCCCGACCCCGGCTCACCTGCCTGCCCGGGCATCCTTGGGGGTCGTGGCCCCCCGGGGCTCCGGGGGGGAACCGGGCAGTGCCGCGGGGGTCACCGGCTCCTCTGCCCGGTGGTCGGTCACCTCATCCTCCTGCAGGAAGAACTGGGGCGCGGGGGGTGAGCCAGCTGTTGGGGAGCCACGTCCCCCAGCCGTGGGCAACACTGGCTCCAGCTCCTGTGGTGACCCGGCCGCGCCCAGACATCCCGAGCCAGGGGGGCACAGCGCTGCCCCTACCCCACTGCCCTCACCTGCACTGCCTCGGCCGGCCCAGGCTGCCGCAGCTCCTCCGCCGACCGCTCTGTCTCCGTGTCGCACACATCATCCTCATCCTCTTCAGCCTCCTCGATCGTGGGGGTCTCTCCGGGGACGGAAGCACGCCGGGCCTTCTTCTTGCCCTTTTTTGGGACCCCCTTTTTGCGGCGGGCATCAGGGGGCAGGTGCGTGGAGAGCGGGTGGTGGATGTGGAGGGACGACTGGCGGTGGTCTGGAGGAACGGGGAGGTTGGTGCCCTGTTCTCTGCCCCTTCCCCGCTCCCTACTTGCCCCCTGCCCATTCCCAGCTCCATGCCTGCCCTCGGCCCCGCTCACACTCAAAGTCCTCCTCGCCGTAGCTGCGTCCGGCCTCCTCAGCGTTTCGGGGGTGAGCGTCGCTCAGGATCTCCTCGAAGCGCTCCACGCCCAGCGCCTTGTTCAGGTCCTTCTCCTCCTCCTCCTCCCCAAAGACAGGTGAGCCAGCACCCGGTGCCTCCTGCTCGGGCTGTGGGCCGGCACCGGGGCTGAGCAGGCACTCAGTGCCGCTGGCATCGCCACCACCACACCACCGGCCCCCAGCACACCCCAGTCACACGGCCCCCTGCATGATGGGCACCCCAGACAGGGGGCTCTCCGGGGTCCCCAAAGGCACCCAGGGACCCCGTAGCGTGCCCACTGCGTCATTCACACCCCACAGACCCCATGCACCCCCAGCACACCCCGTACACCCCCATTCCCACCCCACACAGCCCACGCACCCCCAGCCTCAGCACTGTGCTCCAGCGTTGCCTCCAGCCCACGTGCCTCAGCACCCCCAGTGCCATGCCCTGGTGTCATGC
Source organism: Pipra filicauda (assembly GCF_003945595.2). NCBI lineage: Eukaryota > Metazoa > Chordata > Aves > Passeriformes > Pipridae > Pipra > Pipra filicauda. The sequence goes on along the minus strand of NW_024104964.1, from coordinate 29,489 downwards.
ACCCCTGTGCACCCCCAGTGCCATGTCCTGGTGCCATGCACCCCTGTGCACCCCCAGTGCCTGCTCGCCAGTCAGCCAGGACCCAGCACCCCCAGTGCTGTGCCCCTGAACAACCTCAGCACCCCCAGTATCTTGCCCTGGTGCTGTGCCCCACCCCCAGTGCCCCCATGCTGTGCCCCCCACACACCCCCAGTGCCATGCCCGGTGCTGTGCTCCCCGGTACAACCTCAGCCATCCCAGTGCTGTGCGCTGGTGCTGTGCTCCCCCCACCAGCCCCTAGTGCCGTGCCACCCCTGCTCCCCAGCCCCTGCGCCCGCAGGGCCCCCGCACTGTGGCCCCTCCCGGTGCTGCTGCTGCGCCCCGGCCGTGGGTGCTGGGGGGCAACGGGTGGGCTCGGGAGGGAGGGGCTCGGGGGCAGGGGGGCGGGGCTGGGGGGGCAGGGCTGGGGTGCAGGGCTGGGTGGGGTAGAGGGACGCGGGGGGGGCGATGCGGGAGGGAATGCGGGGCGGGGGGGGTGTGCGGGAAGTGCAGGACTGAGGGGATGCAGAGGGGTGCGGGGATGCGGGGAGTGCGGGACCGGGGGGGCAGGCAGGGGGTGAAAAGCTGGGGGGGAGCATGCGGGGGCTGCGGGGCTGGGGGGACGCCGGGGGGGTGCGGGGGGCGCGTCCCCGGCCGGTCCTACCTGAGTCATGGCGGAGCCGCTCTCGCCGCAGCTCCCGCAGCGCTTTATCGGAGCGGCGGGACCGGCCGGGGATGGGGCCGGGAGGGGGGGGCCGGGGAGGGAACCGGGGGGGGCGGCGGCTCCGTCCCGGCCTCGCCAAATATTGACGGAGCCGCCCCGCGCCCGCCTCAAGGTGACGGAGAACGCAGAGGGCACCGGCGGCACCGCGGCACCGGCGGCGGCTCCGGAGCGACCGACCCGACCCCCCCGGCATGCACCGGCCCCTCCGGCTTACACCGACCCCCCCCGGGTTACACCGGCCCCCCCGGGTTACACCGGCCCCCCCGGGTTACACCGGCCCCCCCGGCATGCACCGGCCCCCCCGGGTTACACCGGCCCCCCTGGCATGCACCGGCCCCCCCGGGTTACACCGGCCCCCCCGGGTTACACCGGCCCCCCTGGCATGCACCGGCCCCCCACCAACTCCGACCCCCCGGGACGCAACGACACTTCGGGACGCATCAGCCCCCCCGCCGATCCCGGGATCCCCGGAACAACCGGCTCCCCCTGCTGAGCTCAGATCACCCCCCGGAACGCAGCGATCCCCCGGTGGAGCCCCGACACCCCCACTGCTGCACGCACCCCCCTCCTCGGTAAATCCCCCCTCGCCCCGGTAAGGCAGGAGCGTTGCTCTCCCCGCCCCCTCCGGGGGTTGCACTGCCGTCCCCCCGCCACGGCCCCCCAGTGACCCCGGGATGAGGCTTGTCCCGGACCCGGGCTGGGGACATGGGGATGGGGCACTGGGATGGGGGGGGCACCGGGATGGGGGGCAGGTGGGGCGGGGGACACCCCCCGGCAGGCAAAGGGCGTCTCCCATGCACCCGGGGCAACCCAAGTGAACACCCACAGCACTCGCCCGTCCAGGGCGGTGCCCGACCCCCCTGTAGACCCTCAGCACAGACGTCACATTTGGGCACAGCCGCGGTGCCCCGTCCGTGTCCCCACCGTGTGGTGACCCCAGAGCCCCCTGAGCGGGGTGACCCATGGGGGTGACTGAGGGTGACCCGGGGGTGACCCAGGCCACCCATCACAGCCCCCAGCCTGGCACACCAAGGCCCCCACGTGACAGCAGCAGCGGCATCAGGACATGTCCTGCACCTGTATCCCCCTGCCCTTCCCACCTTCCACCTTCCCCGTGACCCCTTTGATCCCCCACGGCCTCTGAGCCCCTCTGGCCACGGCCCAGCACCCCCGACCCCGCCCCGCGGGGCTCCATCCTGCACCCTGGCAGCTCCCGTGCCCGGCATCACCCCGGCACGGGTGGGACGGTGCCCTGGGTGGGCACTGCACGGGGGGCTCCGCCGGCCTCCCGAGGCCGCAGCTTACCGGGGAGCCCCGGAGGAACTCCATGAGGTCGGGGCCGGTCCCATCCCCGGTCACGTGTGTGCCACGGGGACTTGCCAACGGCACCGGCAGCCCCGACGCGCAGGGGGTCAATCATTAACCCAGCCTGGGACCCACACCGGGGCAGCGCTGGCACCATGGGCACTGAGGGCACCGCCACAGCTGCGGCACCAACGGCACCGGCACTGCGCCAGCCCCAAGGGCACTCACCGCCCCGGCACAGCTGGCCTGGCCTGCCCTGGGGGGCTGCTGTGGGGCACAGCCCTGCCCCACGGCTGAGCTGCTCTGCCAGCACCCCACAGCCCTGCCCACACCTGAGCAATGTGGCGGTGCCACGGGGCACTTCCAGCACCCCACAGCCCAGTGATGGGGCCGTGCTGTGCCACCCCTCACCCCTCCGGGCAGCATCAAGGGGTGCAGCCCCCTGTCCCCCCAGCCGCAGGGCTGTGCCCGCCACCACAGTGGCACTTACGCTCTGGAAGGCTGTGGAGACGATGTGGTGGAGCTCGGAGGACACCTGGGAGTGGGTCATGGTGCCGGCACGGCCCCCGGCACCGCCACTTAGCCCTTCTCCTTCTCGCGGGGGCTCAGGGGTCGCTGTCGGGGCAGCATAACCTGGGGGGAAAGAGGGGGCTCAGGGGGTGTCCCCAGGGCAGTGCCGTGGGCAGGGGCCAGGGCTGCCCCTCCTCGGGCCGTGCTGGCTCCAGGCTGGTTTGTCTTGGCCACTGGTTGGAATGGGAGAGCTGTGGCCAAGACAAACGCCGGGAGGGGAGCAGAGCCGGGGCAACGGGACCCCGGGCAAGCACCCAACCCCGCAGGGTGTGGGCAGGGTGCCAGACCCAGGGGGCCACAGCAGTGCCTGACCCCCCAAAGCCCCACAGTTCCCCTGCCCAACCCAACTTCACCCCACACTTGCCCCTCGGCAGCTCCCTGGGCCCCGCGCTGACCCCTCTGGCACCGGCGTGCCGCGTTTATTGCTGCGGGAGGTGGCCCCACGTGACGGTGGGGACCGAGGAGGGTGGTGACGGATGACTGCGTCTCACATGGGTGGCATCACCGTCCTCGTCACCATCACTGCTGGGGTGCCAGCACGGTGGCCACAGTGAGGCTCGAGGAGTCGTGATCTCAGCATTTGCCAAGGCCGCGGCTTCTCGAGCCCTCACCAAGGCCCTAGATCCCACCTTTTCCCAAAATTCGGTGCTACCCTGCTCCGGCTGCTCCCTAATCCCCCGCTCCCGGGGCCAGAGCCAGCACATCCACATTCCAGTGAGCAGATTATCCGCCCTGCCACGCCGCTCTCCCCGGGCGCCCGCCAAGCCGCCGCCAGCATTCAAAACCCCCCCGAAATTCCGGATGGGACCCTCCTACGGGGAGACATGGTGCTGGGCTACCACCTCGGTGGGTGCTGGGGCACTGGAGCAGGATGGCATTGCTGTTCCCAGTGCTAAGCAGCTTTTTGGGTTTAATCCTGTGGGCAGCTCAGGATTAGTTTGGGAACACACTGGGATTGTTCTCGGGAACATCGCGCTCTCACCATAATGCCCAAAAAGGGGGTCCCAGCCCCCTGACCCCCAGGTGCCACCACAGAGACCCGGTAGGACAGCAGCACAGGGGACACGCAGTCCCTGGGAGCCAGGGGCATGACCTCCCTGGAAAGGGTGACGGCAGCCAGGGGGGCAGAGGGACACTTCTGCTTTCCGCAGGGGTGGCTGAGTCACAGAGAGGCAGCGGCCCAGAACACCACAGGGCTCGTGCCACCCCTGTGGAGCCAGCCCTGATCGGAGCCCCACGGCTGACCCTGCTCCCAGGGCACTTTGACACGCTGGGATGGGGGGACAGGTCCAGTGGGAACACCCCAGGATGGTGCCACTGTCACCACGCGGCTGTGGTGGCACCACCTTGCCCTGCTCTGGGGCAGGAGGGTCGGGCCGTGCCCCCGTGGCCGTGGCAGCGGCGGGACCGTGACGGTGGCAGCGCTGGCATCGCCACCAGCCGCGCCCTGTGCGCGGCCCCCAGCACAATGGCCCCTTGTGCGAGGCCGGGCCGCCCCGATAAGCGGGGCAGGGCCGCGATCCCGGGCGGCTGCCAGCGCTGGCCACGCCGGGAATGACCGGCCGCTGCCATGGGCGCCCAGCGCCGCTGCCACGGCCACTCCCGCGCCGCCGGAGTCACATTCCTGGGACCAGCCCCAGCCTGCCTGAGCCGCTGAGGCGATTAAAGGGCTCGGCCCCGGCCCTACGCTGCCGTGGGGCTGCCCCACCGGGCCCACAAGCTCCTGGACCCCTCCTGAGCTGGGACCACCAGCACCGCTGGCACTGAGGTGGCAGGATGAGTGGGCCAGGACGATGATGCATGAGGAGGGATGGGACTGGGAGTGGGGAAGCCCCAGGGCAGCCAGTGCCCCCCTGCCCCCTCCACCGTGCCGGAGCAGCAGGAACCCCCCTGCCACCAGCAGTGCCGTGACTCCTGTCGCCACGTCTCCTGCCACCACCATGACACCCAGCAGACCCCTGGCACAGGCTCAGTGCACACACACGTGCCACCCACGCTTGTGCCCACACCAGCGGTGAGGCTGACGGTGACCCCTGTGCCACATTCCCCAGCCCCAGAGGAGACACTTGGCTGGCCCCGTGGTGACAGGGGACACGCCGTGTCCCTCACAGCCCCCCTGTTGGCAGGCCCCCAGGCACGGCGTTTCCAGGTGGGAGGGATGGCTGGGGCAAGCCCAGCATGGCTCAGGCTGTGCCCAAGGACACGCCCAAGGAATGGGGGAGTCAGAAGACCCCCAGTTCCCTGCACCCCGAAACAGAGGGGCCTGGTGGGTGCCCCAGCACTCTGCCCACCCCCAAGAGTGGGAGCCCCCTGCAGCCCCTCGCTCCCTGGCCCAGCTCACCTGGCTGCTCCAGGACACACCCGGGAGATGCCGGCACCCCAAATGCCCACCAGATCCCACCTGGCAGAGGGGGTTGTGGTCCAGCACTCCCTCATCACTGTGGGGGACACGGTGGGACGGAGCTGGGCCAGACACCACCGGCTCCTGCCCGGCAGAGCTTCACGCACTGAAACTCTGGAAACCAACACCAAAAATATCTGCCCCCCCCACACCCCTCAGCCCACAACCTCGAAACCACCAGATCTGGAAATGAATCATGGCTCTGCACCCACGTGGTGTCACTGCCACCACTACTGTCACTGACACACCAGGGACCCCCCCGCCGCCTCACTGCCATTTTGGAGAGGCCAGGACCCCCACGAGAGGCTCTTGCCATCACCGTCAGTGGTCCCCACCACCATCCCCATCCCAGTCCTGGGAGGGGACAGGCACAGCTGCCCCCCACAACCCTGTGCACTGGCACTGACCCCTCGGTCTCTTCAGAATGGGACCCCCATGGGGAGGTGGGGGGTCTGGCTGGAGGGACAGCCACACCATCACCCGCGGCAGGGCTGGGGGACACCCCGGCTATGCCACCCCCCGGGCTCAGCACGGGCTCGGCCACACTCACCCCATCGCCCGCCGACCCGGTGAGCTCACGGCTCCAGCGGCTCCCGCGGCTCCCGGGATCGGGTCCTGCCCCAGCGGGGACGACGTGGGACCCGCGGCGCGGCGGGGTTTTGGCCCGCGGGGCCCGGCCGGAGCGTGGCCGGAGCAGCCGCGCTGTGCCGGGAGCTGCCGAGCGCTGCCGGGAGTTTTATACCGGCTCAGGAGGAAAACAAGCCGCGGGAGCAGCGGCGGGAGCGCGAGGCTTTGTTCGTGGAGCGGCCCCGGATCCAAACATCGGCCGTGCCAAGTCCCGACGGCTCCTCGGGCAGCCCCACCTCGCCGCGGCTCCCGTGGCGACCCCGCTCCTGCCCCGCGCGTCTCTGGAGACACAGGGGACACGACCCCCTCCATGAGCGCAGGGACCCACCTCGGGCGAGGGCTGTGCCCATCCTCTTGGCCTCGCGCCCTTGGAATGCCCCAGTGCGGCGCCCTCGGGCAGCCAGCCCGGCCCCTGCGGCCACCACGTCCCCTCTAATGACAGGCTGTGACTGTGGGGGCTGCGATGGGGACACCGCGGGGACACGGCTCCCACGGTCCCCTCCCTTCCGCCGGCTGGGATGGCATCCGTGGGCAGGGGGGCACCTGAGTCACCCCCAGCCCTTCCCAGTGAACGAGGGGCGGTAGGAGGGTTCCCCAAACCATACTTTGGACGCTCCTGTCACCCTCTGTCTCCTGCAGCGTTGCTGCCCACCCAGGACAGGTGACAAACCAGGTACAGCCCTACCTGGGCACGAGGCCAGCCCCGCTCCCGGCCCCCGAGCCCCCGGGAGCGCGGGCGGAAGGGCTGCTGGCGGGGAGGCACAGGCGCCGGTGCCAGCGGATCGTTAGGACGATCAAATCCCGGGATTTTTGGCAGCCGCTTGAAGCGGTGCAGCGACCCCGAAGGGCTCGACAGCGGGGTCCCCACCGGAGGCCCCCCCGTGGGGGGACAGGAGGGGCACGGAGCCCTCCCCGCAGCACCGGGAGGTGCCAACATAATTCCACCACAGAGCAATCCCAACTCCTGACACCGGATCGGAGGCCACGGGGGTCTCTCCAGCCGCGGAAAGGGAGGCAGCCACAGGCAACGCGTCTCCCAAAGCCTGCTCCCCGCCCCCAGACATGCTGCCCCCCTCCCTGAGGGCGCGCTCCGGGGCCGTGGGAGCCCACGCTCCGTGGGAGAGCCCCGGGCTGGAGCCGTGCCCGGCGTTGCTCAACCCCGGCTGGTTTCGCAAGGGGCAGAACCACCCGGCACCCGGCACATGGCAGCTCCCGGCGGGCGCCGTGCGGCCACTGATCCCCCGGGCCCCTCACGCCCTCCGGGGGAAGCAGGACGGTGGCAGCTGCCTGGATGATCCCAGTCCCCTTCCTGGTCCTGTGGACCCTTCGGACCCCTCTGCTCAGGGGGAGCCATTTGGGGGGGGGCTCCAGATAGGTGACCTCGGTCCCCACCCCAGGCCCCTGACTCCTCCTCGGTCCCCTCCCCAGCCCCTCTGCCTGGGAGGAGCGGGATGGCAGCAGCTGGCTGGGTGACCCCGGTCCCCCCCCCGGTCCCGTGGATCCCCCGGACCCTCCACTCCAAGCGAGCCGGTGGGTGCGGGACAGCACTGTCGTTGGCGTCAACCCAGTGACAGGGACACACCCCCAGTCCCCTCCCCGGCCCATGGACCCCTCGGACCCCTGCGCTCCGGGGGAGCCCGTTGTTTCCGGATGGCTCCAGCCCGGTGACAGGGACACACACCCCGGGTCCCCTCCCCGGCCACACGTCTCTCACCTGCCGAGAGCTGCCGGGCTCAGGCACCGGGGGGGAAGCGCATGGAGCAGCCTCGCTGCAAGAGAGAGGGTGATGAGTGGTGAAGGGTCCTGGCTCCCCCACTCCCGCGGGGCCCGGGCCCGCCGTCACCCCGAGAGCAGGGTCTGGGGTCACCTGAGACCACCCCGCACGTGGCTCCGGTGGTGGCGGGGAGGGGCCGAGGTTCGATGCCCCGGGTGGCATCGTCACTTGTTGGGAGGATGGAGGTCCTTGGGGGTGCTGGGGGGTCCTGGGGGGCGGGGACTCTTGGGATATCCAGGAGGGTCCGGGGGGTCCCGGGGGGGGGCCGCGGGATGCCCGAGGCCGGGTGCTGCTCCCTCCCGGCTGAAGGAGCCGGGGTTCACGGAGCGCGTTCTGGGGGATCCGGAGCCGCGGGGCGCGGCACAGCCCCCCGACCCCCCCCAACGCGGCCAGGGGTCTCCGGGGGGGGCAGCGGGGGAAGCGGAGCGGCGGCCGCGCCGGGACTCGGGGCTGCCATGGCGGGGGAGCCCAGGACGGGGACGGAGACCGGGACCGGGGCTACCGCGAGCGGGCAGGGCGGGACGGGAAGGGCCGGCAGGGGAGCGGAGGGAGAGCAGCGGAGGGAAAGCAGCGTGCGCGACACAGCGGTGGGGAGCGGGGACAGCACCGGCGGGGGACGGGCGGGCGGGGCACTGGGACGGGACCGGGACGCGGACCGGGATCGGGACCCAGACGGGACCGGCCGTGCCACGCCCCTCCAGCCCCGCCACCTCCCTCGCCGTGCCGGTCTCGGTGCCGGTCCCGGTGCCGCCGCTTACCGGACAGTCCGGCCGCGCCGGGAGGGTCTGCGCGTCCCCGCGGGGCGGAGGGGCGGGAGCGCGCCGGGGCGAGGTGGGGCGGCACCGGGCGTGTCCGCACCGCTCCCGGCTCCGTCCCCGACGGGCGCGGACACCGTGCCCGCAGGGGATCCCCGCAAGGACCGCGCCCGGAGCCGGTGCCGCGGGAAGGGCGGGCGGGAGGACCGGCGGGAGCAGACGGGCGGCGCCGGGACTCGAACCCGGAACCCCGGGGCGGGGCGGGCGGGGCGGGGGCGGGGCCGCGCGGGGCGGGGCGGGGCGGGGCCGCGCGGGGGCTGCCGGGAGGGGCCGGGGCCGCGCGGGGGCTGCCGGGAGGGCGGCGGGGCCGGGGCCGGGGCCGGGGCCGGGGGGGCCGCGCCGGGACATCGCGGCCATGCAGAAATACGAGAAGCTGGAGAAGATCGGGGAAGGTGCGGCCGGGCCGGGGCCGTGCGGGGCGGCCCGGGGGCCGCGGGGCCCGCGGGACCCGGACCGGTATCGCTAGCGGGGGCCCTGCCGTGACCCCCTCCCCGCGCCCCACAGGCACCTACGGGACCGTGTTTAAGGCCAAGAACCGGGAGACGCACGAGATCGTGGCGCTGAAGCGGGTGCGGCTGGACGACGATGACGAGGTGAGGGGGGGGGGTCGGGCTGGGGCCCCCCGGGCCCCCCGGGACCCCCGGCCCCCCAACCCGGCATGTCCCGCAGGGAGTGCCCAGCTCGGCGCTGCGGGAGATCTGCCTGCTCAAGGAGCTCAAGCACAAGAACATCGTCAGGTACCGGGGCGGCCGCGGGCAGGGGGCTGTGGGGTCACGGCACGGGGGCTGCTCCCTCGGGCTGACCCGGAGCGGGGGTGGGAGGGGGCTGCCCCCCCGGGTGCCTTGGGGCAGGGGAGTGGGGGGCTCAGGGATTGCCGCGCGAGATGCCCCGGGCTGGGCCGGGCGCTGAGGGGCTCAGGGACCACCCCCCCTGCAGACTCCACGACGTCCTGCACAGCGACAAGAAGCTGACGCTGGTCTTTGAGTTCTGTGACCAAGTGAGTGAGCGCCAGGGGCATGGGGGGATCGTGGGGGTCCCTGGGGGTCCTCGGGGTCCCCGGGGGTCACCACTCCTGGCTGCCCCCGACGTGGCCCCCCTTCGCTCCCCCCCAGGACCTGAAGAAATATTTTGACAGCTGCAATGGGGACCTGGACCCTGAGATCGTCAAGGTGGGTCTGGGGGTCCCCAGAGTCCCAGCCCGGCCCCACAGGGGTGCCACAGTGTGGGGGGGGCTGACAGACCCCCCCCGTGTCCCCCACAGTCGTTCATGTACCAGCTGCTGAAGGGCCTCGCCTTCTGCCACAGCCGCAACGTCCTGCACCGGGACCTGAAACCCCAGAACCTGCTCATCAACAGGGTGGGGCACGGGGGGGCTCTGTCTGGGGGGTCACACCCGGGAGCTGGGCCTGTCTGTCTGTCTGGGGGGTCACACCCGGGAGCTGGGCCTGTCTGTCTGTCTGGGGGGTCACACCTGGGAGCTGGGCCTGTCTGTCTGTCTGGGGGGTCACACCTGGGAGCTGGGTGCTGTCTGTCTGTCTGTCTGTCTGTCTGGGGGGTCGCATCTGAGAGCTGGGGGCTGTCTGTCTTTCTGTCTGTCTGTCTGAGTGGGTCACACCTGGGGGCTGTCTGTCCGTCTCTCTGGGGGGGTCACACCTGGAGCCTGTCTGACCGTGGCTGCAGCTCCACGTCTCCTGTGTTCCCGTGATGGGGCCAGAGCAGCAGCCACCGCCTGCCTTGGGGTGTGGGGGGCACCAGAACAACCCTCCTTTGGGGTATGGGCGGCACAGGTGGGGCTCCCCACACTGACCCCCTGCCCCCCCAGAACGGGGAGCTCAAGCTGGCGGATTTCGGGCTGGCCCGGGCCTTTGGCATCCCCGTGCGCTGCTACTCAGCCGAGGTGAGGGGGCTCGGGGGGCTCAGGGGGCTCAGGGGGCTCGGGGTACTGGCTGCCCCGTGCTCTGAGTGTCCCTGTCCCTGTCTGAGGGTCCTGTCCCTGTCTGAGGGTCCTGTCCCTCCCAGGTGGTCACTCTGTGGTACCGGCCCCCCGACGTCCTCTTTGGTGCCAAGCTCTACTCCACCTCCATCGACATGTGGTCAGCTGGGTGCATCTTTGCAGGTTTGTTGGGGGGCCCTGGGGGGCCGGGGGGGCTGCAGGAGCCCTGGGACCCACCCTCTGTCTCCCCAGAACTGGCCAATGCGGGGCGGCCCCTCTTCCCGGGGAACGACGTGGACGACCAGCTGAAGAGGATCTTCCGATATCCTTGGGAATGGGGAACGGGGAGCTTCGGGAATGGGGATCCCTGGGAATGGGGACCCCTGGAATGGACCTCCTCTGGGAATCCCCCTTGGAAATGGGGACCCCAGTTGGGAATGGGGAACCTCCTGGGAATGGAGAGCCCTGTGGGAATGGGGACCCCCGTAGGAAGGGAGACCCCTGGGCATGGGGACCCATCTCAGCTGGGCAGGGGGTCGGGGGGGTCGGGTGCCGGGTGCCCCCGTGGTGGCCCTTGACCATCCCACGCTGCTGGGGACCCCCACGGAGGAGCAGTGGCCGGCCATGGCCAAGCTGCCGGACTACAAGGTGAGGAGGGGGCTGGGGGGAGCTGGAGGGGGTGCCGGGGGGGCCATGGGTCACCTGTGTGTCCCCAGCCCTACCCCATGTACCCGGCCACCACCTCCCTGGTCAACGTGGTGCCCAAGCTGAACGCGACCGGCCGGGACCTGCTGCAGGTGAGACCCCGCCCCTGCCCCTCCAACCTCTGTCCCCCCTGCCCGTCCCCCTGCCCATGCCACAGGGGTTCTGGCTCCCCGGGGGTGGCTGCCCTCTCCCCTCACAGCCCCCCACCCACCTGAGGGGGGCAGTGGGATGGGGGGGCTGTGGATGGGGGGGTGTCTGTGCTCTCCTCCCTCAGCCCCCCCATGTCCCCCAGAACCTGCTCAAGTGCAACCCGGTGCAGCGGATCTCGGCGGAGGAGGCCCTGCAGCACCCCTACTTCACTGACTTCTGCCCACCTTAGGGCCCCCCAACCCTCCCTGGCTCCCTCCCCCTTCAAGGGAGGGCAGTCCCCAGCCCCCCCAGCCAGCCCATGCCAGCCCCCCCAAACTGCAGCATCCCCCTGGTATTTATTAGGTTCTGCCCCAGCTGCAGGGGGCTGGCATGGTGCCCCTGAACCCCCTAGCCCTGGAGGGGACTGAGGGCACTCAGACCCCCCCCGGGGGCAGGGGACCCCTCCAGGGCATGAGACCCCCCCCCAGGACATGGGGCCATGATGCTGGTGGAGGGACAGGACCCTCTGGGACCAGGCATGGGGACCCTGCGGGTGGCGAGACCCCCACCCCTCTTGTCCCTGCTTCCCCCCCAGCCCCTTCCCTGCCTGGGGGGGTTCTGGATACAGCCCCCCTGGGGGGGGCGGGGGAGGACCCCATTTTTTTTCTAGGGCACTGCTGTATGTGGATGATGTGCGTTTGGAACCCCATAAAGAGCTTTCCCCCCCCCCAGTGCCGCCTTCTCCTTCCTGGGGTGTCAGGGACCCCCCTCTGCCACATGACGGACACCTCTCTCGACAACCCCTGCCCCCCAGCTCACCCCTGTGACCCCCTCAGTGCTGCCCCCTCTTTCCTGGAGCAGCCGTGTCCCCCCACCCCCCCAGCAGCCCGGAGCCGGGGCCTGGGGCACCTCTTTATTTGGGGGGGCTGCAGGGGGGAGTCGCATGTCCAGCGCGGGGGGGGCACAGGCAGCGCATGCAGGGTCACGGGAGCGGGGCTGGGGCGGCCCCTTGCCCCCAGCCTCCCGACACCCCCTCAGGGGGTGGGGGGGACCAGGAGGCTGCCCCGTGGCCCGGGGGTGCCCCCCCAGCCCCCCGGCCGGCGGGGGGGCGGGCTGGGCTCCGCGGCGGGTCCCGGGGGGACCCTAGAGCCGGGTGACGAGGTAGCAGGTTCGGGGCGACGCCGAGACGGGGCGCGGGGCCACGCAGGGAGGGCCGGGCACTCTGCGGGGGGGCCGGGGGGTTAGAGGGGCTGGGGGGCTCAGGGGGGATCGGTTTCCACCCGCCATTCCCCTCCCCCTGTGTCCTGCCAAGGTGGGGGGCTCAGCGCCTCGCCCCCACCCCTCGTGTTCCCCGGGATGCCCCGGGAGCCTCCCAGCTTTGGGGCTCCCCCACGCAGCCGCTGTGGAGCCAGGCTGCCCACCCCCGTCCCCAAGCAGTCCCCTCCCTTCTGCCCCTCTGCGTCCCGGAGGGGAGGCTGGGGGGTCCCAGCCTGGCTGGAGGGGCTCCGGGGGGGACAGGGGACCCCGGGACAGGGTGCTGGAGACCATGATGAGGACGGGGGATGAGGCGTCTGCAGGGAATGGGAGTGTCTGCAGGGAATCAGGGATCTGCAGGGAACGCAGGGGTCCACGCAGGATGGGGGGATCTGCAGGGGATGAGGGGTCTGTAGGGGGATGGGGGGAGTCTGTGGGGAATGGGGGGATCTGCAGGGAATGGGGGGGGTCCGCAGAGAGTGGGAGTTCTGCAGGGAATGGCCCCCCGGCCCCGGGGGGCTTCGGGTGCCCCCCCGCGTGTACCTGGGTGGGCGCGGGGCCGCGGGGCTGCCCGGGACCGCCGGGTGCTCCTGGATGGGCGCACGGAGGGACGAGAGAGCGGTGAGCCGGGGAAGGGGGATGAGGTGCGACCCCCCGGGCGGGGGCGGGGGGCGGGGGGCGCGGGGGGTTACCAGGGTGCCGCTGTCGCTCCGGGGGCTCCGCTTCTTCTCCTTGTACAGGCTGAGGAGTTTGTCCCGGAACACCTGGGAGGGCGCAGGTCAGAGCCCCCGGCCCCGAGCCCCCTGAGCGGAGGGGGTGTTGAGGGTGTCGGGGGGCCTCACCTCGTACAGGTAATCGAAGATCTCCAGGATGGTGAGGAGGCTGGCGCCGATGAAGAGCCCCATCTGCCCCCCGATGTCACCTGGGCGGGAGGCGGTGTCAGAGGGGACACGCCCCTCGGAGCCCCTCCGGCCCCCCCCGACCCTCACCCGCCCCCGCCGGCCCTCACCCAGCAGTCCTGCCACCTCGTACGCCTTCTTCTGCTCGATCATCTCGTAGTTCAGAGCCTCGAAGAAGATGTCCAGGACCAGCACATTGTCCCTGGGGGACACGGGATGGGGGGACAGTGTCAGGCCGGGGGGCTGTGCCAGGCTGTGCTGGGGGGGGCTGGACTGTGCTGTGGGGCACAGGGGAATGGGCAGAGGGGTCTGCCTGGTGCTGGGGGACACAAGGATGTGCTGGGCTGTATTCTGGGGCCCCGTGCCGTGCTGTGCCATACTGGGCTGTGCCATGTAGTGTCGTGCCATGCGGTGCCATCTGTGCCATGCCATGTTGTGCTGTGCCATGCAGTGCCACATGTTTTTCCCTTTGCTGGGGCATATTTGCACAGGGTAGGCTGTGCTATGCTGGGCAGTTCACGTGTGCTGGGGACGTATGGCCATGCCTTGTCACACCATCACACCGTGCCGCGCCGTGCCAGTTCAGGGATTCTGGCGATGCCATGTGGCTGTGCCATGCTGTGTCCCACCATCACACTGTGCCATGCCAGCTTACGCGTGCTGGGGACGCTGTGTGGCTGTGCCATGTCACAGCAGTGCACGTGTGCTGGGGGACATGGTGTGGCCATACTGTGCTGTATCACACCCTCCCATCGTGCTGGGCCAGTTCACATGTGCTGGAGATGCCATGTGGCTGTGCCATGTCACACTGTGACACTGTGCTGTGCCAGTTCCCGTGTGCTGGGGACACCCTGTGGCCATGCCATGTCACATCCCTCTGGGCTGTGCCAGTTCACGGCTCCCGGGGATGCCGTATCACACCGTGCTGGTTCATGCTGTGTGCCATGTCACGCTGTCACGCTGTGCCATGTCACACCAGTTCACATGCTGGGGGTGCCGCGTGGCTGTGCTGTGCCACATCACACTGTCACGCTGTGCCACACGGTGCGCTGGCGGGGCAGAGGGTGACACGGTAGTGGCGGCAGGGGTGGCAGTGTCACTCACGCGATGTACTGCTCTGTCTTGTTGAATTTCTTGGCCAGGTACTTGGCCGAGGCCTTGCTGGGGATCTTCACCATGGAGAGCTCTTTGCCGTAGCGCACCATGGCACAGGGCGTGCGGCACGCGCAGTACTCGCTGTCCTTCGTCACCAGGAAGTCTGGGGGGGCACGGGTGGGACAGGGAGCCCCAGGATCCCTGGCCGGGGGGGGGACACTCGGGGGCAGAATTGGTGGCACGTGGGGGGAACCCAGCCCTGCGTGTCTGGGGACAGCGGTGACCCCCACCCTGGTGAGGGCACAGGCACACTGGAGCCACGGTTGCAGCGATGGGGGCACAGAGGGCACAGGGACACCAGAGCCACGCTCGCAGCAATAGGGGCACAGCGGGGGCGAGGGGTCCCAGGGGTGCCCGGGGCCGTTGAGGGGCCGGGGGTACATACCCAGCGCGGGGTCAGCACATTCCTTGTACTGCTCCGGGGTGCAGACGTTGGCGTTGCCTGCGGGGGAGGCGGCGGTCGCAGGGGCGGGGGGGGGTCCCGGCAGCCCCCGCAGCCCCCCGGCCGCCCCCCCGCTCACCCGGCATGTGCACCATGCGGCAGTTGCAGTTCTCGGCCAGGTAGCGCGTCTCGCAGTCCAGGCGGCACGCGGTCAGGCTGTAGTTGGTGAAGAAGTCGGACTCGATGGGGGTGGCCTTGCAGTCCCCCCACGGGGGGGGCAGGTACACGAGCTGCCGGGCGCCCGCTAAGGAAAACACGGCGTCCCGGGGTTCCCAGTGTCACCCCTGCTGTGTCCCTGGTGTCGTCCCTGGCCACGCTGCCACCTCCCAGCCCACCGCAGGAAGAGCTTATCCCGCACAGCCAGTGCTGGGAGGTCCTGCCACCCCAGAGCCCCCCTTCTACCCTGTGCCCTCCTTTCTGGCCTCGGGGACGGGTGTTGCAGGCAGTGTCACCTCTACCGGGTGCCACAGCAAGGGTGGCACATGGCAATTGGGAGCACACGGGAGCCAGACGTGCCAGGCAGGGGGTTGGCGCAGACGCCCATGCTCCCCTCGGTGCTCGCTGTGCAGCCAGTGAGTGCTGGGGGGTCCTGCACCCCCAGCACCCCCATCCCACCCTGTCCCTCCCTGCCAGGCGCAGGACGGGTGTCGTAGGCAATGTCACCTGCAGCAGGTGCCATAGTGGAAGGGCAGGAGCCAGTGAGGGCTGGCACGTGGCACCTGGGAGCACACAGGGGCCGGGCGTGCAGGGATCGCGCCTGGTGAGGGGCCCAGCACCCCCACCCGTGGGTGCCAGGGCCACGCTCCTGCTGCCGCCGTGCTCCTGCCGCCCGCGCCACGCGCGCCGGCACACGTGGTGACACCCACCCAAGGCACCTAAATTTAGGTGTCTGGCTGCGGGGGCCGGGCGCTGCCACCCCCCCGGCGGCTGTTCTGCAGGAGCCAGGGGGTCGCTGCCGGAGCCCGTGGAGAGACCGTGTGGTCCCGGTGTGGGGCTGCCCCACACCGTGTGCTGCTCCTGGCCAGTGTGGTGGCACAGTACTCATGGCACAGCTTGGCACGGGATGTCCCTGTGGGGATGGCTGTGGTACCCACAGCACCGCTTGGCATAGGATGTCCCTACGGGGATGGCTGTGGTACCCACGGCAGGGTTCGGGATGTCCCTATGCCTCAGGGTGTCCCAGCGTGTCCACACCAGGCTGTCTCAAGCCCTTTGGGGGCCCATCCCAAGCCCTCTGAGGGTCCATCCTGATCCCTCGGGGGTCCGTGCCCAGCCCCGGGCGCCGTGCCCGGATACCCGCTGCTGCTGGCAGGAGACGAAGGTCTGGAAGCCGGGGGCGACGCCAAAGCCCAGCTGGTCGATGAAGGGCGGCTCCTCCTGGCTGTGGATCTGCACCTTCACCCCCACCTCGAACGACGTCTCGTCTGCAGGGCAGGGGGCGGGGGTCAGGTGCCGCACAGGGGGGCTCACCTGTGTCCCAGACAGGCAGGGGTCTCACCTGTGTCCCCCCAGACAGGCAGATATTCCTCCTGCTGCACGTTGAGCATGAGCTCGAGGCCGTTGCCGGAGCCCCCCTGCAGCGTGGTCAGGACCTCGCGCCCCGGCCCCCCCGGGTTGAACGTGTAGCACTTCCCCAGGCGTGTGAAGATCTGCGGGGACACAGGGGACACGGGGACGGGGCCCTGGGTGACACTGTGGGACCCTGTGAGGACAGGGCAAGATCCCAGTGCCCCACGGGACCTGGTGCAGGATCCCAGTGCCCTGAGAAGGGATCCCAGTGCCCCTCAGGACCCAGTGCAGGATCCCAGTGCCGTGGGAAGGGATCCCAGTGCCCCTCAGGACCCAGTGCAGGATCCCAGTGCCTTGGGACAGGATCCCAGAGCCCGCCAGGGCCCAGAACAAGGCCAGAACGGTGACAGTGCCCGCCCTGTGCCTGGGCTGCCGCGACGCTGCAGGGATATTGGGTTTCAGTGAGGCTCCAGGGGACACGTGGGGACACTTGAGCAGGGAGGGCACAAGCCAGGATGATGATGGAGACTGGGACTCAGTCACAGTGGTAGAGGCCACCATGTCCCCTAAGAACCTGAGAGCCTGTCCTGGGCCAGCCACCCCAGCAACCCTGGGGACCTGCACCCCCAGCCAGGGACCTGAGGGTGACCTTGAGCCTTCAGGGACTGGCATCCACAGACAGGGCTCCCGGAGTGATCCAGAGGCCCCAGGACTGGCCCCATGGACCCCAGTCCTGCCATACAGCCCCCTGGGGTCACACCCCCCCTGCTATGGGTGCCCCCCCCAGTGTCCCATGGGGGGAGGGGGCGTTGCTGTGGCAACAAGCTGCTCCCAAAGTGGGGACCTGTCACCATGGTAACACGGTGCCCAAGGAGGAAAAGGGGGGGGCGGGTGTCATGGCAACGACTGCCCGGCATGGGGATGCCTGGGGAGGGTATGGATGGGGACAGGGACTGGGACATGGCCCTGGCACTTCCAGCCTTCCTGCTTCCCACACTCAGGTCACCCAGGGACCCCCAGCCCTGCACCCTGGGGACCTGCTGTTCCCACTCTCTGCTGTTCCATCCCTGGACCCATGTCCCTGCACTGCCATCCTGCCCCATCCCACCAGCCCTGGTGGAGGCAAGAAGGGGGCACAGCCCACACTGATGGCCCTTGGGCCTTTGCCACGTGCCCAGGGACCTCGGGGGCCCTGAGGATGGGGTGGGACGAGGCACAGGGACACAGTGCCAGAGCGCAGTGCCACAGCCCAGGGCAGAGGATCCCAATCCAGGACTAGGCCCTCCAGCCATATGTCCTGCCCCTCGAGCCTGGGAGCCAACGCCAGCACCTGGTCCTGCTGCAGGGGCACCGGCAGAGTGGCTCCAGCCAAGGGTGTGGGGGCACAGGGGCCATGGGGAGGGCACGGAGCTGCTGAAGGGCAGCTTGTCCCTGAGCTCCAGAGAATTAATTGGTGCTCTAAGAGCATTAAGGTGACAGTAATCGCTGGGAACAGAGATGGGCACTAGGCACAGCGGGCACGGGCTGCCCAGCATCCGCAGCACACTGCTGCAGTATGAGGGATGTGCCTGTCCTGCCTGTGCCACTGTCACCGCCCGTCCCACCCTCCCTGCCTGCCATGCATGTGCCATGATCCCAGCTAGTACCACCGTCCCTGCCCTGCTCTGGGGGCAGTGGTGGGGCCAGTGCTTGCACAGGGACCCCCACCTGTGCCAGGTGTGGAGGAGCTGCCCCTGGGAGCCTCTGTGCCAACAGCCAGGGCAGCGGCTGCTGCTGGCAGTGCCCAGGTGGTACCTGGAGCTGGAACGGGGGAGTGGAGCTGGGGGCTGTGCCTCTGAGCACCCTGTACAGGTGAGCACCCCAAAGCTGTGAGCACCCCATACCCGTGAGCATCCCGCACCCACCACCACCCCATCCTGGTGCCTGCATGCCAGCAGAGCCCCCACCCTGCACAGAGCCCCCAGCACAGCCCCGCTCCAGCCTGGGCAGCGTTCCCAGCTGCCTGGCACCCCTGCAGCGTGCACAGCAGGGACACCCCTGGCTGGCAGCCGCTGCGTCCAGAGGGGTGGGCAGAGGCTGATGGTGTTCTGGGTGGTGGGATGCACCTGCCAGCCAGAGAAGGGGCTCACCCGCAGGTGCCTGACCTTGGCAGGACACCCATGTCCCTCTGCAGTGCCCAAGAAGGTGGGCAGGGGCTGATGGTGCCATGGGTGGTGAGATGCAAAAGTGGGATGGAAGAAGGGGCTCAGCTGCCAATGCCCAATCCCGGCAGGACACCCATGTCCTTCCACAGCCCCGGGGGCACACGGCAGGTCCCCTCCCTATCCTCCCGGTGCCCACGTGCATCGAGATGGGAGGAGGAGCTCACCCAGGGGTGGCCAACCCTGGCAGGACACCCACGTCCCTCCACAGCCCCGGGGACACACGGGGGTCCCTGCCCCGCCCTCCGGGCACTCACCACGGTGAAGTTGCGGGCGGTGCAGCCGGTGCCACGGAAGGTGCACTGCAGCAGCATCTCGGCCAGGTCGTGGCCCGTGCGGTTGTAGAACTCGGCCATGCTGAAGGGTTTCGCCTTGAAGTTCTTGAAGTTGGCCTTGTCCCTCAGGGCAGCCAGGACGTGGGGCTCGGCCAGCTGCGGGTTGCTGATCTCGTAGCGCTCGTTGAGCAGCGCCAGCAGCTCGCCCACGTGGTACATGTCGTTGCGGGTGATTTTGGAGAAGCGGAACTCGTTGAGGTTGCAGATGGTGATGGCCGGGAAGGTGAGGTTGCGGGCGGCCACCTCGTCCAGCTTGGTGACGTGGGGGTAGGTGAGGAAGTAGGCGACGCGCTCGGCACACACGAGCAGCAGCAGCCCCAGCGAGCCCAGGAAGAAGCCGCCCCAGAGCACGCGGCGCAGGGACACGGCCCCGTAGGCGAAGACGTGGCTGATGCCGTGCAGCGAGGAGCTGTGGGCGAAGGCCCGCAGGCTCGAGAGCCCCTCGCCCTCCCCGCTGCCCTCCGAGCCCCCCCTCATCCTGCCGCCGCCGGGCCCCCGCCGTGCCCGGCACTCTCAGCCCATCGCCGCGCCGGGCTCAGGGTGCTGCCGGCGGGGAGGGCACGGAGGAGGAGGGTGGGCAGGGCAGAGGAAGGCAGGGGATGGCAGGGCTGGACCGGCCGCTCCGCTCCCCCGCGCTGCCGGTGCCAGCGCTGCCCGACCGGTGCCGCGGGGCCGCCGGCAGCGCAGCCCCAGTCCCGGTCCCAGCCCCAACCCCAGCCCAGGTCCCAGT
This sequence comes from Pipra filicauda, assembly GCF_003945595.2. NCBI lineage: Eukaryota > Metazoa > Chordata > Aves > Passeriformes > Pipridae > Pipra > Pipra filicauda. The sequence goes on along the minus strand of NW_024104964.1, from coordinate 9,963 downwards.
TCCAGCTCCGGTCTCGGATCCGGTCCTGGCTCCAGTGCCAGTCCCGATCCTGATCCCGGTCCCGGATCCGGTCCCAGCCCCGGCTCTGCTCCCGCCGCGGCGCAGCCCCGATCTCAGCCCCAGCCCCCGTCCCGGTTCCAGCCCCAGCCCGGCCCTGGTCCCGGTCCCTGTCCCTGTTCCAGCCCCGGTCCCGGTCCCTGTCCCTGTTCCAGCCCCGGTCCCGGCTCCGCTCCCGCCGCGGCGCAGCCGCCGCCGGTCCCCGCCGCCCCCCGCCGCCGCCGCCCCCGCCCCTCCCGCTCGGCTCCACCCGCCGCCCCCGCCGGCGGCCGCGGCGTTGGGGCACGGGGGGCTGAGACCCCCGGGGAAGGGAGGGGTCAGCAGCGCCCCTTCACCGGGCGGCCCAAGGGAACCCACCCCGGGGGTCACACAGCGGCCCCCCCATCCCGGGGTCACGCAGAGGTTCCCCCACGCCGGCGGGTGATGCAGTCGTCCCTTCACCCCAGAAAGATGTCACAGGGTCCCCCCACTCCGGGGGTGACACAGGGGTCCCCCATCCTAAGGCTGACACAGGAGACTCCCCCACCCCGGGAGGGTCATGCAGGGCTGATCCTGCCCAAGAAGGTCACAGAGGTTCCCCCAGCCTGGGAGGTGACACAGAGGTCCCCTACACTGAGGGGTGACACAGCAGACCCTCCAGCCCCTGTGGTCACACAGAGGTAACCCCCAATCCCGGGGTCGTGCCGGGGTTCCTGCACCCCAGGGAGTGACCCAGGGTTCCTCCACTCCAAGGATGATACAGGGTCCTCCACCCTGGACGGGGACACAGGTGACCGCCCCGCCCCGGCGGGGGTCGCACAGGGGTCTCCCCATCCCAGAGGCCACCCAGGGGGTCGCCCACTCCAGAAGTGACACGTGGGACTCTCTACGCCAGGGGTCACACAGAGACCACTCGTCTCAGGGGTGACACAGGAGCTCCCTCAGCCCGGGGGCGATGCAGCCTTCCCTCACTCCGAGGGTGACATAGGGGTCTTCCACTCCACGGGCGACACATGGGACCCCCCAACCCTGGGGGGTCACGCAGCGGTCCCCCCATCCCAGGGGTGATGCAGGGGGTCCCCACCCCAAGAAGGCCACAGAGAGGTCCCCCTTGTCGGGGGGGTTCATCCCAGCGAGGGGGTGACAGAGGGGACCCCCCACCCCCGTGGGCAGCGCGGCCGGGCAGGGGGCGGGGCCAGCGCCGCCAGTCCCGCCCACTAAAAGAACGTCACTCGGCGCGGGCCCCGCCCCCCCGAGCCCCCGCCCGGTGCCACGGGCGCCCCGGAGCGGCCCGGAGGATCCTACACCGCGTCCCACCGGAGCAGAGGAGAGCTCCCCATCCGCCCTCCGTCCCTGTTTATTGGGGAACAGCGGGGGGACCCCTCCGCACACCCCCTTGTTCTCTGGGGAACAGCGGGGGGACCCCTCCGCACACCCCCCTTGTTCTCTGGGGAACAGCGGGGGGACCCTCTCAAGCCCCCTCCTTTGTTCATTGGGGAGCAGCCGGGGGGGCCCTCGCTCAGGACCCCTCCTTGGTCTGCTGTCGGATGAGCTCGGCGTAGAGCCCCCCCCGTCGCACCAGCTCCTCGTGGGTCCCCGCCTGTGGGGACAGCAGAGGCGGTGTCACCCCCGGGTGCCCGCGCACCGCCCCCGCGCCCGCCCCGGCGCTGGTCTCACCTCGGCCACGCGGCCGCGGGCCAGCACGGCGATGAGGTGGGCAGCGCGGATGGTGCTGAGGCGGTGGGCGATGAGCAGCACGGTGCGGCCCGTGGCCGCCCGGTCCAGCGCCTCCTGCACCGCCCGCTCCGCCTGCGCGTCCAGCGCGCTCGTGGCCTCGTCCAGGATGAGCACGGCCGGGTCCTTGAGCAGCGCACGGGCGATGGCGATGCGCTGCTTCTGCCCCCCCGACAGCGCCGCGCCCCGCTCGCCTACGGGACACCGGGGACACCGCGGCATGGGGGACAGCACAGGGACACCGTGGGATGGGGGACAGCACAGGGACACCGTGGGATGGGGGACAGCACAGGGACACCGTGGGATGGGAGACACCGGGGGACACTGCGGGATGGGGGACAGCACAGGGACACTGCGGGATGGGGGACAGCACAGGGACACCGTGGGATGGGGGACAGCACAGAGACACCGCGGGATGGGGGACAGCACAGAGACACCGCGGGATGGGGGACAGCACAGGGACACTGCGGGATGGGGGACAGCACAGGGACACCGTGGGATGGGGGACAGCACAAGGACACCGTGGGATGGGGGACAGCACAGGGACACTGCGGGATGGGGGACAGCACAGGGACACCGTGGGATGGGGGACACCGGGGGACACCGCGGGATGGGGGGACAGCACGGGATCGGAGAGACAACCATGGGGATGGGGGAACAACTGCTGCACCATCCTGGGAGGAGCCCCAACCCAGAGCCAGGGACCCTCCCCACCCAAACCCCATCCCTCCTGTGCAGACGGTGTTGCCATGGGACCGGGGTCACCCCTGCCAGGGTCCCACACCCGCCCGTCCCCCTCCCGCCCCGGCCGTACCCACAACGGTGTCGTAGCCCTGGGGGAAGCTGCGGATGAAGCCGTCGGCGTTGGCCTGCCGGGCAGCCTCGTACACCTCAGCATCAGAGGCTTCCGGCTTCCCGAAGCGGATGTTCTCCATGATGGTCGTCGCAAACAGCACCGGCTCCTGCGGCAGCGCCCGGGGCCTCAGTGCTGAGCCCTGGGGACAGCCAGCCAACCTGTCCCTCCTGGCCCCTCCTGGCCCCACCTGGCTGATGAAGCCAATGACCTGCCCCCGCAGCCAGGAGGGGTCCAGGCCGGCAATGTCGTGCCCGTCCAGGGTGATGGTTCCTGCCGTGGGCTCGTAGAACCGCTCCAGCAGCGCCGCCACTGTCGACTTCCCTACGGAGGGGACCCCTCAGCCCCTCGGCTCTGGCAGCACTGGAGGGGTCCCAGTCCCTGGCACCCACTGGGTGCACCGAGCAGAGGATTGGGGTGCAGGAGGACGTGCCCAGGGAGAGGTAAGGGGCTGGGACACTGAGGTCCCGCCGGGCTATGATGTGGGGGTTCAGAGGGTCCTAGGTGGGCTGGTACCTCCTCCGGAGGGTCCTACGATGGCCACAGTCTGACAGGGGGGCAGAGTGAGGCTGAAGTCCTGCAGGACCGGGTAGCCAGGCCGGGTGGGATAACTGTAGGCAGAGGAAAGGGAGGCTGTGGGGGCTGCGGGGACACGGTGCCAGCCCCACAGCCTGCAGGGCAGCACGGGGGGCCGCAGGGGGCTCACCTGAAGGAAACACGGTGGAAGCAGATGCGGCCACGCAGGGAGTGGGCAGGGATGGAGGCCCCCCCCTGCAGAGGCACGAGGGGCTCCAGTGCCAGCAGCTCAAAGACACGGGCGCCGGCGCTCAGACCCCGCACCACCTGCGGGGCGGCAGTGGGAGCACCCTCAGACCCCCAGAACCAGACCCCCAGCCCTGGGGGTGCCAGGAGCCCCTGCCCCACCTACCTGCCCCATCAGGATGGAGATGTTGGCCAAGGACCTGGGGTGCACAAGGGGAGAGGCTGCGCTCAGGGCTGTGCCAGGGCAGGCTGTGGGGAATGGGGGGTGCTGGGGGTACTCGGGGTAACGCCAGGCCCTGCCCTGACCTTTGCACCGTCTGCGAGGCCACCAGGAAGGACATGAGGTCACCTGGTGAGAGCTCATCCCCAGCCATCAGGGAGCCGCCGACGAAGATGGTTCCCAGTACGATGCCTGTGGGGTGGGGGCAGAGGTGGTGTTTGGAAGGGGTCCTGCCCTGCAGCCCCCCAGGTCCCATCCCACGGCCCCCGCTCACCATTGAGTGCCAGGTTGGAGAGCCCCTGGAAGGCGGCGATGCCGAGCCCCAGCCGCTCGCTCAGCTGGCCGGAGCGGTCCACCTCGGCACAGAACAGCCTGGGGCAGGGACAGGCTGGGGTCCCCACTGCCCCTGTTGCCCCTTGCCCCTCCCAAGCCCTCCCCCCTTACCTCGCTTGCTGCTCCTCCATGGCGAAGGCGCGTACGGTCCGCACGTTCCCCAGCGCCTCGTCCGCCACCACGGTGGCCTTGGCCACCTGCGGGGAGAGGGGGAACAGTGGGGACACCCCGGCTGTGGCCCCTGGGGGTGGCAGGGCTGGGCTGGGGGGGCGGGAGATGGTTACCTGCTCCTGTGCCTGGCGGGAGAGGCTGCGGAGGAAGGCGCCGATGAAGGCCCCGGCGCCCACCAGCGCCGGCAGCGCCACGACCAAGAGCCCCGTGAGCTTGGGCGAGAGCAGGTACAGCGACACGAAGCAGCCGGCGGTCTGGGTGCCACTGCGCAGGCCCTGGGGCGGGGGGGGCGGTGGGTGGGGGGTCTGGGGGCCGGGGGGCCGCCGGGCTCACCCAGGACAGGCCTGGCCTCACCTGGGAGATGGCCAGCTTGAAGGAGGACTTGAACTCCTGGATGTCGGCCGTCAGCCGCGTCACCAACTGCCCCGTGCGCGTGGCGTCAAAGAAGGCCACGTCCTGCCTGCCGGGGGAGCGGTGGGTGGGGGTCCCTGCTCCCCCCCGCTCCCCCCTCGGCCCCGTCCCCCCCGGTTACCTGAGCAGGGTGGTGAAGAGCGCCTTGCGCATGTCGCCGGCCACCCGCTCACCGACACGTGCCAGCAGCGCGATGTACCCGAAGGTCAGCAGCCCCTGTGGGAGGGGGGTCAGGAGGGGCGGGGGCACCCCCGGGCCCCCCAGCACCCATCCTTTAGGGAGGTCAGCACTCACCTGCAGGCAGTAGACGGCGAGGAGGCGCAGGGCCGGGCGCCGTACCTCCCGCAGGTACGTGGGGACGTGCCCGCGGGCACACCGGGCCACCACGTTCACCAGCTGCCCCAGCAGCACCGGGATGCGCACGTTGAGCAGGGCCGCGCCCAGCGCCAGCTGTGGGCACACCGACGGGGAAAGCGGGTGTCAGGGCATGGCACCGGGACGGTGGCTGTCACACCGTGGCATGGGGACAGCAGGCGCAATGCCACTGGCCAGAGCTGTGGCAGTGGGACAGCGACTGTCATGCTGTGACACCGGGACGGCAGGTGTCACACCATGGCAATGGGACAGTGGCCATCATGCCCCGGCACAGGGACAGTGGCCGTTGTGCTGTGGCACCAGGACAGCACGTCCCACCCCCAAGCACAGGTGTGACACGGGGACAGTGGGGATGAGGGGACCGTGGCCACCCGCCCGCCCCTGCTCACCATGACTGCGGCGGAGAGCGCCAGGAGCTGCGGGCGCAGGAAGGTCCAGAACAGTTGCCAGTCGAAGGGGGGCTCCGGGGGGGGCTCCGCGGGCTCGGGGACACCGGGAGGGACCGTGGGGCCAGGGGGGACAGTGGCCTCCTGGCAGCGTGTGGCCGTGCCCAGCAGCCCCAGCACCACACAGCCCGTGGCTGATCCGGCCAGGAGCAGGTACCGGGGGGCCAGGGGGGTGGGGGGGGCGGGGGGCAGCTGGGGGGGCAGCCGGGGGGGCAGCCGGGGGGGCCTGGCCAGACCCAGGTGGCCCCCCCCATACCTGAAACTGGGGAGAGGAGTGAGCAGTGTGTCCCAATGGGGGGAGCCCCAGGGAGCCCGGGGACCCCCGGCAGGGCCAGCAGCCCCCCACTGCCTGGGGCTGTCCAGCACGGGGAGACCCCAACTCCGCTCCTGCTGCTCCCCATGTCCCTGCTTCTGAGACCCCGGGAGCCCCGACCCCCCCCAGCCTCCACAGACTGCCAGGGACCCCCCGGGACCCCAGAGTCCCAGCTCCCACCACAAAGGGTTGTGTTCCCCCCTCCAAGGGACCCAGGAGTCCAGGACCCCCTCCGGGACCCTCCTCAACTCCAGAGTCCAGGCTCACCACACCCCACCAAGAGGAGACCCAGGAGTCCGGACGCCCACCAGGACCCTCGGGGATCCTCAGAGACCCACCACGATCCCCGAGTCCCCGTTCCTCTCACCATCCTCGCACCAAGAGTTGGGGTCCCAAGGGACCTGTGAGTCTGGGATCCCCCTCGGGACACCCCAGGACTGCAGTCCGAGCTCCCCCCACTGCAAAGAGTCTGGGACCTCTCTGGGGCTCCCCAGTACCTGACCCTGTATCGCGCCCCCCCGACCCCCCCCCGCTGCCCCGGGACGTCCACGCACCCTTGAACTCCCCGGGAGCCCCGATCCCCCCACAGCCCCCCTGCTCCCCCGGGACCCCAAAGTCCGGACTCTGTCCACCGCGAACTGGGGTTCCTTCCCCTCCTACTCAAGGGATTCGGGAGTGCGGGACCCCCGCGGGACCCCCCCGTCCCCCGCCGTACCTTCGCCTCGGGGCTGAGGGCGGTCGGAGCCGGGTCCAAGCGCCCGCCGCCCGCAGCAGCAGCACCGGCAGCGGCATGGCGGCACCGGGAGGGGCGGGGGCGGCACCGGGAGGGACGGGGGCGGCACCGGGAGGGGCGGGGGCGGCACCGGGAGGGACGGGGGCGGCACCGGGAGGGGCGGGGGCGGCACCGGGAGGGACTGGGCGGGGGGCGGCACCGGGGAGGCACCGAGGAGGAAGCGGGGAGTGACCGGGGACTGACCGGGCGAAGGGGCGGCACCGGGGGCGGCACGGGGAGGGACCGGGGAGGGACCGGGGAGGGACCGGGGAGGGACCGGTCGAAGGGGCGGCACTGGGAGGGAGGGCGGTCTCGGGGGCGGCACGGGGTGGAACCGGGGGCGGGGGGGCGGTCCTGGGGCGGCCCCGGGCGGGCGGAGCCCCAAACACCGCGGCCCGGGCCCTGCTCCGGCCCCACCAGCACCGGCCCCGCACCAGCCCCTCGGGCCCTTCCCCGGGCTCCGCATCCCGACCCCTCCAGCTCCTGGTCCCTGCACCCCTGCCCTCCTCGGGGCCGCCTCCAGACCCCCCGGACCCGCACCGGGACCCCCCGCCGGAGCTCGGACCCCGCACCGGGACCCCCCTCCGCCCCCCGGGGCCGCTGCCGGTGCGGCCATGGCCGGCGGCGGGACCCGGGGCGGGCGCGGGGCCCCGTGAGCGCCCGGCACCGGCAGGGACAGCGGCGGGCACGGCGGGGACCGAGCCAGCGCCGAGCGGCCACCAGGTGAGGCGGGAGGTGGACACCGGGGGGGGACAGGGGGACGGGGGGTGGCAGAGCCCCGCTGTCCCCGGTGCGGGGAAACCCCCCCTCCTTCCCGGGGTCCCCAGCCCGGCCGCCGCCCCGGGACCCCCACGCCGGGGGACACGAGGACACCGGGGCAGATGTGGCGGTGCCCGAGTCCCCGCGTGTGACCCCGGGGGGTCCGGGTCACTCCCGGGAGTGACCGGCGTGCCGCGCCCGTGTCCCCACGGGGCAGCCGTGTGTCACCTTTGGGTCACGTGTCCCCGTGGGGTGTGACCCTGCCGTGTCCCTCGCGGGGTCGCAGGGGTCCCCGTGCGACAAGGTGCCGCCGCGAGGACAGACCTGTGTCCCGGTAGGGTCACCGGGGCCATTGCCTGGGGCCGCCGTGTCCCCCGGGTGCCGTGTCCCCTGGGCTCTGGCCCCTGACACCGGGGGGTCCCGGCTGCACGGCCCCGCCCGGGGGTCTCCCCTGCCCCCCCACTGTTTACAGTCTCGGGCTATTTTCGGGCCCCGCGGGTATTTTTGGCCGTCCGGTGCGGGGCAGGGGCGGGCCGTGCCGGTGTCACCCGCCGGGACACCCGATCCCGGGGGACGCGGCCGCTGTCCCCGGGGGGGTGTTGCACAGGTGGGGGTCGCGTCCCTCCCGCCGTACCAGTCCCGCGGCCGCGGCCCCGCGCCGTGAGTCACCCCGGACAGGAGGGGCCGGACGGTGTCACCTGCGGACACCGGCCCGGCCGGACACCGGCTGCGGCCACCGCGGGGGACGCAGGTGACGCGCGGGGCTGCGGGGGCAGCGGTAATGGAGGGGGAGCCGGGGGGGGTCCCGTCGTGCTCCGCGGTTGGGGGTCCTGTCTTGCTCCAGGGATGGGGGTCCCATCCTGTGCCGAGGGGAGGGGGTCACCAGGGGGGCGACGGTCCCCTCCAAGGGTTTAGAGTCCTGTCCTCCCCTTGGGGGCTGGGGGTTCCCCTGCTCTGGGGGGTGGTCCTGTCCCGAGGGTGTGGGGTCCTGCCCTGCCCCAGCGGGGAGTCCCGTCCTCTCCCGGGCAGGGGGTCCCCAGGGCATTGAGAGGCCACTGGGACGGAGGGCTGGCTCTGAGCTGGTCCCGCTCCCGGCTGCTGCCCCCTGGCACTGAAAGGGGGTCTGTGGGTACAGGGGACCGTGGAGAGGGGGTCTATGGAGATGAGGGATGTGGGGGCTGTGGGTACCGGGTCCATGGGGAGGGCAGTCCCCCCACGCGGACTGCGGGGGGCAGCACAGCATGGGGGGGTCAATTGGGGTCCCTCGGGCTGGGCAGGGGGGTCTGTCCCAGGGGACCCCGCGGGGTCATGGCAGGCCCTGACACTGGTTCAGCCGGTGGGACAGGACAGGCTGGTGGCACCTGCGGTGTCACCCGTAGTGTCACCTGCCCGAGGCCGGGGCCAGCTCAGGCCACCCGAATTTGGGGCATGCGGGTGACGCTGCGGGACCTCGGCGGCATTTCCGGTGCCCCAAACCTGCCCCGCGGCCGCCCCACCGCGGCAGCCGGTGCCCACAGGTGTCCCCGCAGGTGATGGCAGAGCAGGGAGAGAAGGACCCGGAGTACCCGGAATACCGGGAATACCAGCGGCTGGAGGACTGCGAGGAGGACTCGCCCCCGGGCGAGGATGAGGAGGAGCTGCTGCTGCACGTCACCGAGGGGCCAACAGGTACCGGGGCCCCACCTGGCAGGGGATCCAGGGGTCCCCGTGGGCCGTCTGGGGGTCCCAGGTGGGGGGTTTATGAGTCCCAGGTGAGGAGGTTTGTGGGTCCCAGGTGGGGGTTGTGGGTCTCAGGGCAGTCCTAGGTGGGGATTTGTGGCTCCCAGGGTGGGGGTCCCAGGCTGGGGGGTCCATACCCCATTCCCACCTGACCCCCCATGTGTTTCCCTCACAGACTCGTGGCACCACATCAAGGACCTGGACAGTTTCTTCACCAAAATATCCTGGCACAGGCCTTGGTGGCACTGTGGGGGAACATGGAGGGACATGGGAGGACCCCGAGAATGGGGGAATGGCACGGTGGGGTCTGTCACACCCTCACAGGTTCCTTAACCCCCCCTACATCTACCATTTCCACCAGAGGAACGGCTTCGCCTGCGTCGTGCTCTCAGATGTCCTGGAGCTGGTGTAAGTGACACCTCGTTGTCAGCACACGGTGCCACGTGGACCTGACACGAGGATCTCGCTGACCCCCTGCCCCCCAGGCAGTTCCTGTTCGTCGTCACCTTCAGCACGTTCCTGCTGTGCTGCGTCGACTACGACGTCCTGTTTGCCACCCGGCCCCTGAACCAGAGCCAGGTCCCCGAGCACACCAAGGTGACGCTGCCCGACGCCGTGCTGCCCGCCCCGCAGTGCGCCCGCAGGTGGGCAGGGCCACGGGGGCTGGGCAGGGCCCGGTGCTGTGGGTGACACGTGGGGTCCTAGCACTGCAGGTGACACGTGTGCCAGCGGGTGGCTGCTGTCCCTGCTGGCATTGGTGGCGTGGCCACATGGGGGTCTCGGTGCCGCTGGTGTGGCCCAGTCGGGTCCCGGTGCTGTGGGTGACGTGTGCCCCTAGCAGGCTCCGTGGCAGCAGGTGGCTGCTGGGCCTGCTGGCGTGAACGTGGGGGATCCCAGTGGCACTGTCCCCAAAGACTCCCTGGCAGCAGGTGGCCATAGGGGGGGCCTAGTGGCACGGGTGACATCTGTGTCCCCACAGGCTCCGTGGCAGTGGGTGGCTGCTGTTCCTGCTGGTGCTGGCGGGCATGGTCTGGTTGTGCCGCCTGGTCACGGCACTCC